>NC_051848.1:16483380-17083380 GCF_002237135.1 Teleopsis dalmanni
TACAACTATATATATATTAATTTTCATGAAATTTATTAAAACCTAGCCTATATACTTCAGTGGGTCAGCATTGTGCCAAAGACACACTAAGAAATATTTTTTCACATTGTTTTTGCAGTGTATTTATTACCTGTAGACCTGCAGCTAAGCCACTGATCTATTTGTAATGAATAAAATTTGCATTATCTGTTTGCCGCATTCAGTAGCCACTTTATTGTATAGTGTAAAACCCAAGGTAGAATAAACATTGATGAGATTCACAAAGAAACAAAAGATATAAGAATGCAGCAAAGGCTTCCCTAAAGTTATTTCCTTTAAGCATGCGGAAGACGACTTCACCAGTATTTCGTTAAATTTCTACTACGCGCAACTAGTGCATCTATTGTTCTGTCCGGTAGTGCTTCGTTAAATTTTTACTACTCTCAACTATTGCATTTATCTAATCAATATAATCAAACTCTGTATAATGGACACAATAAGAGACAAAAAGTATTTAATTTCTTTTAACTATGTTGTCTTACACATATTTGAGGAAATTCGTTAAGTTCGTTATTATATTATATAATTTTTGAAGTGTTATGCAAATATGAAGTCAATACAATAATCATAACTAAACTTCATTGAACTACTTAACTATATTTATTTATTAATTTGGGTCAGTTAGTTAAGGTGCGCTGACTCTAAGCTTCAAATTTGGCAGGGCACGAGTTCGAGACTTGGTACTTGCAGTCTCAAAAAATCATTTACGAATAATTAAATACAAGAATTATTTCCAAGACTACTGATGGTGGGTATTTCAGCTGATGGTCAGGCAAAAATTCAATTAATTAAAATGATATAAAATGAATTTTTGTTATCGAAGGACCTTTATTTATTTATTAAATATAGTAATTGCTGGACAAAATCCAAAATGAATCCAAAATGACTGCAATTAAAAAAACACACTTCATAATATGAACTCACATTTTTTGAAATAACAAAAATGTAATAAAGTCGCAAAATTAAAATTAACTTACAAAAAAAATTGTTAATTTAAAATTTGCAATGTTATGATAATAACATAAATAAAAGTCACAATTATTCGATGTTAAAATATGAAGTGGAAAAATGGAGACTACAATTAAAACAACAATGCGAACGCAATTAAGATAACATAAAAAACAAACCAAGAACAGCTACTATAACAGCGATGCAAATGCAAAAAAAAAAACAATTTTCAATAAAAAAATTGTATGTTATTTATACATACATTTGCGTTTTTGTTTTTTTCTTTGTGTTTTTTGCTTTTAAATGCGCACTGTTTGTTTATTGGTGCGTTTTAGTGTTGGTATAAATTGTTATTATTTTGTAGCTTTACCGCAACAACCCAGCGGGACTTTCAGCGCTGAGGGAATCGATTCCCTCAGCGCTGAATGGTAATGCCTAGCGCTGATTATTCAAAGGAAACTCCTAATTACTTTAACACGTGCATGTCATTGCGGGCAAGCGCTGAATCGTTCGATTACCTTTTCAAATTTGTAATGCAACATTTCAGCGCTGACATGCTCGCTTACTTTTTCGAATTTGTAATGCAACATATCAGCGCTGACATGTTCGCTTACTTTTTCGAATTTGTAATGCAACATATCAGCGCTGACATGTTAGCTTACTTTTTAGAATTTGTAATGCAACATATCAGCGCTGATATGTTCGCTTAAATTTTCAATTTTACCTATGCTATTGATTTTTAAATAAAATACTATAAATTTTTTTGAATAAATTATATTTTATATTTATGTTTTATACAATTAAAACATTAATATTTACATAAAAAAATATAACATACTTATAAAGATGAATATTTTTCTGGTAATTGTTACTAACACCTTGAAGAGATTTCCAGACTCGACTCGATCACTTGTTCCGGCTTACCATCTGTACTTAAAGCATCTGTAAATACAAAAGTATGTTATTGTATACGCTAAAGTTAATTATGTACAATATACCATACCAAAAAGTGCTGCTGTCACATTCTCTAATGCTCTTAAGAACTTCTTGCCTTGGGTACCATTCTCCAAAATTCCAGGAAATTTTTCGCGTAATTGATTGTTTTTTAATAACGCGTCTCATTGATGCAGTCTATAAATAACGTAATAGATGAAAAGAAATGTATGAATTAGTAAAATTGTTACATGTGAATATATTAATAAGTTGAAATTGAAAGTAAGAAACATTTATAATTTAACTTACAACTACTTCAACGGCAGTGATTTCTTCATTAAATTGAATTAAATCCTCCTCAGTTTGAATTGTAAAATTTTCCAATTGAAACAGCTGATTACATGACTACAGCTGATTACCCCTTGCTTTAGAATGACTGCATTCGCAGCACATTGGTCAATTAATCGTTCTTGACGCAGTAGCATCTACATAATACAAAACAAAAATTACAATTATCATTTTAAATATATTTACTTAATTTTCCATATACTTACAGTGAGTTTATGTGAAATTACAAATTATATTTTATTTAAATTTTTGTTTTTTATTTGATTTTAAAAATTAAAAATTGTTCACTGTTCGCACTTCACTAAAATCAAAAGCAGACTAAATGTATACAATGTAGGCAAAACAAGAAATTCTTAACTCATATGCTTTTCTTCTTCATTCTTTTATAATTTCAACCCCGAAATTGCCTATGTCAAACACAAATGTCGAAAACAAAGAAAAATAAAAACGAAGAGCTATTACCTCCTCGCTTACTTTTTCAGCGCTGGCATAATGGTGCCGCTGGGAATGTAAGGAACACACAAACACACACACATATAGCAACAAATTTGTATTCGAATCATAAACAAAAAAGAACAACAACTACAATAGCATCGGCAACGGCAACGGCATCGGCATCGGCATCGGCAACAGCAATCAATTGGAATTATGCTCTGCATTTATATGGCTGAAGTTGCCTTGTTGGCGTTACTAAAAGTATGCAAGAATAAATTTTAAACAATTCTCTTTGTGTGGTTTCATAATTTCGTTGTGTTTGCTGCTATTGTTTTACACGCGTACGCTTACTAGGCGGCTGTTGCCGCCGCTAATGTAGTAGTTAAACCAAAACTTTTGTTTGTTATTGTTGTTGTTGTTGTCGTTGTTGTTGTTGTAGTGTGGTTGATTTCAGTACTTGCAATCGTTAGTTGTTGTTGGTTGCTTCACTCGCACTTTAATTCCAGGCCATTAATTGCAACGAATTCAATAATATGTAAAGCAGTGCTCTGGAGTTTGTAGTGTTGCAATTAAATTATTTTAATTGAATGAAATTTATATTGGAAATAAAACTAAAAGCTTTCAACTTTTATAAACAATATTTATAGTGAAGTACATATAGTAATTTTTCATTTCAATGTAGTATTCTCTCTCTCTCTGTCTCTCTAGTATGTGAAGCGCGTGGATTGCATTTGTTTTTACATCTGCTTTTAATTTAAAATTATATTTTTATATGAGACGTGATGAGACATGGCTGTTAGCATTTCAAGTAAATGTGTCATTTAGATATATGTACATATATGTATGTGGTCTGTGGACTTTAAGTTCATTTATAATAAAATATAACATACAACTTTTTTTATACACAAATATAGCTTCATTTTAAATATCACAAACAAAATTTTCAATTGATCATGACAAAAAAAAAGATTCTGGAATTAAATCCCTAATAATAAAATATCAATGCAAAAAGCCAAACAACAACTACACATGAAAGCTACAAAAACTGAAATACATAACTTCAGGATTTGAAAACAAAAAACAACTTTCAACTGCATAAAAAGTTCAAATATTCAGTGGGAAAAACAGTTTAAATGAATTTTAAAATCACACGAAAATTCAGAAATGTTCTGAGGAGGGAAACATGCAAAGAGTCAAGTCAAATCGTGAGTTCAAATATCAAAAATAGCGAAAATTCCCAAACGTCATGCATAAATGGAATGCTAGTGTTTTGCTTTTGCTTTTGTTTCTGTTTTTGTTTTATTCATTTTCATTGTACATTTCTTTTCTTTTTATTCTATTTTTTTTTTTCAACTTCTAGTTTGATTCATGCAGTTTTGTTTTTGTTTTTCCCCCATTCACTGTGCCTAGTAATAGCAAATCTCTTTATGTTTCGCTGTCGAACGTGCAACTTGCAGTTTTTGTAAGGTACACAAGCATGCAGCATGCAGCATGCTGCATGCAGCGCACCACACGCTGCATGCAGTTGTATTAAGTATTGACACCCAAAATGCCGCATGGGTGGCATACAGTGTGTAGTGAGTGAGTGCGTGGTGCGGTGCGGTGCGGCGTGGTGTACAGCAGGCAACTTTCCACAAGTGCAATATTTTACTTAATATTTGCATACGTTACCGTTAACTTGGAGCTTGGTATAACGGATAAATCCACTGCCGGTATTGATGTTAACAAACCACTCGGATACTTTTTCATGCGACTTGGGAAAAAAGTCGATTCCACACCCTGTAACCATGAGAAATACAACAGCGTAACAGCAAGGAAAGTCATTACAAAAATACACACAAGCACACAAGCACACAATCATGTACACAAACATACATACATACATACATAGAATCATTTCAAGGATATGTGCTATGGAGAGTGCATGCTGGGCATGTTGGGGATGTTGGGAATGTTGGGCATGTTGGGCTTGTTGGATTTATTTTTATTTATTGTTTTTATTAATCACAAAATATTATTGAAAAACTATAAAACTTATACGTATATGCCACATACTGGAGGCTGCATACCAAGTTAAAATTTGTTTTTATGTGTTCGTACGTACGTGTGTACGTATGTGTGTATATCTCACCATTTGTGGATTTAGGTGAAGCTGATCTTGTATATGAATACCTAATATTGGATTACTAATAAAGATATGCATTTTAATTGGTACAATTTTAATATGAACAAATAGCTCGAAGCTGTTATATCCACAAGAACACAGGAGCATATAACTTACTTAGTTGACTTATTCACACGTGAGTGGCCCCCTTGCACACCTTCTCTGGAGCGTATAAGTAACACATAAGAATTTTGAAGTCTATCAGGACCTTTAAGTTGCATTAAGTTTTGCCTTTATGAAGAAAATGCCTAACTGACTGGCTGACCGCCACAAAAATATTACTAAAGATATATATATGTATGTAAAACATAAGCTCAATTTAATATTAATATCTTAAATGACTTTAATAAGATTAACAAAAAATAGAATAGAATTGAGAGAATTAAATATACACAACGTAATCACGACCTCTTTGACCGCCGTCTGCTGACTGCTGACTGCAACTTAACCACTACTACTACTACTGCTTGACTACTTAACTGCTTGACCGGCTTATATAATTTTTTTTGGTTTGATGTGGTGAGAAGGTGGAGTGCTTTATGCACCGTCAAACCCTCTGCAGTTTAACCGTCCGGATGGTGTGGCCGACTGCGTAGCATATTAATATGTAGTATATAGATTAAAACACTCCCTCTTCGGAGAAAATTATTCCTCCCGGAAACGCTTTCGCATTACTTCGGGAAGAGTCCATCTTCAATTCTAGCATTCAATTCTAAACCATGCTCTTTTAATTTATGATCTGCGTTGAAATTTATATATATAGTATCAGAGAATATTTGTATCGCATAGCTACAAAACAGTGCTAGTATTGGAATTCCTCAGAAAGGCAATTTAGATAAATAAAAACCCGACACCTATACCAAAAACACTTTTATACAAGGCAACAAACAAACCCAAGCGGCCGCAGAAATAGTTAAACGAAAACTGAGCTTTAGAAACTATAGAAGTACAGACATAGCTATATCATAGTAAACCCATGTTAAATTTAGGATGAATATTATCCTATAAAAAATAAAACTTGTTCGAAAATAACTAGGGCTAATAAGAAATGACTGACAGCATCTTTTGGCTGTTGTATGTGCATATTAAGCACAGCAGTTATTAAAGTATTGTCAAATTTTCATTACATTTTGACGAATAAGAAAGGAGCTATGACAGTGTCTTTGAGTTATCGGAGGAGTGAACAAGGAAAACTGTGTTTTAAACTTAGTCAAACTCTCACCGAAGTGTATCAACCAAGTTTACGGTGATGATTATATATCAAGTAGCAGCTTTTACGAAACTAGTTAACCGAAATCCGTTATGTCCACATATTCCATTAGAACTATGGTATACGAGAATTCATCAAATATTATTAGAAATTTTTATTATAATTCATGAGATTAGAATTAAGTATTTCAAAAACAACTGACAACTTACCAACTATCACTTACCGATAGCATTCTCATTATCAAAGTATTTTGTGGATGTAGAGGCTAACCAACCAAAATATTCGAATTCCTGTATGATATTCCGGCTGGCAAGAAAAAGTGGGTGGGAAATGTGAATGTAGGAAGTCTATGAAATGTCGCTAGATATCAACAAATAGTGTAAAATATTTTCTATTTCACACAATTTTGAAGGCCTGTTTAGGCTTTTTATTCTTTATTCTTTTTTTCTATTAAATTTGGTCTATTCTGGTACTAGGTACACTTACAGTCGGGCCTCTACATTGTTTTTATTTAACACATGGAAATTAATTTCTGTGTCTTTAAAAGAAAACGGCCCTAAAAAGCATATGGAATCAAAATCAGAATGAAATGAAAATAGTTGTCTTCAACGTTTTCGTTTATAAATTCATTAATACAAAAAGTACCATTGCTATCATCCACCTCTGTAGATACTTTCAGTTTCGACTTATTTTATTTTTCCTATTATCCTCTGGAATATTTATTTCAACATGTTTGTTTTCATTCAAAGAAGTTCTATTAATGTAAGTAAAATATTTTCATTATTTCATTCCTTCACGTCAAAGAAACCTTCTAATAGCTTCTTTCACATAATTTGTCTCAAAAGAGTTTATAAGTTTGTCGAACTCAATTTTTTGTTTTAATTTACTTTTCTAGTTAGCTCAAGACATTAAACGATGGTTTTTAAAACTTAACACTAATAGCTGGAGAATAACAGAGAAGACTTAAAAGAACACATTTGACTTCGCTTTTGTGCTCCAAAAAAATTTTTAGGGTATTAGAATACTTAATATACTCATTGCAAAGGACATATATGCATGTTTTTTGTATGTGTCACACTTATATATATAAATATATTAGAAAATCTATGAGGAATATCAAGGTTCTTTTTAAAAAAATGTAGCCTTTTCCTTATTTAACGAAAGAATAATCCATTGACTGTTAAACAATATATCTTATAAATTAATATATTTATAATAGTATATAATTTCCATGAAGAAAAACATGTGAAAGAGGTTGTTGTATTTTTCAGGCAACATATTCACCGGCCAAATTAGGTAAACCCTCCAAAATGTTACGAAGAGTACACAGATAATGATACCGTTTAAATGTCGGTTGAAAGTAAGTAAGATAACAGAAATGTTTTTTTGAAAATATATCACATTACGACTCCAAATTCCAATGGGACCTTTTTTCATAATATATCTTGGGTTTGAGCATATCAGGGAAGGCTATAAAAAAGCTTGAGTCTTATATTCAAATTAACTAATAAAATCTCTTTAATCAAAACTTATAATATTCAGAACTATTTACACGATACCCATGTCTTATTGCAATATTCCCGGTATAGACTGCATTAGAAGGCTTAGAAATTTTGAATCTTCCTTTAAATCTCGAATTAATATTAAAAGTCTGAGGCAATCTGAAGAGCTTATTTAAGTCAACAACAGAAATAAGGACAGCTTTCTTAATCTACGAACCCTTTACCGGGTTTCGACCTGACACTCCTTCTCCACTGTTATAAATTAAGTCCAGTTAGTGCTCTTTCAACGTAATCGCTCCACCGGGTACACGGTCTATCTTTATGACTTCTTCCTGCAACTACGCTTCAAATATTTTTTTCGCTAGAACATTTTGGTCCACTCTCAAACCAGTGAAGCTGCTGATTTATATCAATGTCGTGATAAAGCTCATACAGTTCCTAGCTCATTCGGATACGGTAGTCATCGCCAACTCAATAATTTTTCCCTCTATCACTCCTAGTGCTGCTTCATTATTCTGCAAAAACGTCCGTGCTTCTGTTCCATGCAAAAGCACAGGTACGATGAACGATCTATATAGTTTTGTTTGTCGAGTGAGAGTTCTACATCCCAATTGCCTAACGAACCCTACTGGCCTACTGGCGATAGTGATCTTTCGTCTGATCTCCAGGCTGACATTGGTGTTGTTCGCTACAATGGCGCCAAGAGAGATGAAATCATTGACAGATTCAAAAGTGTGGTCTTCAGCCATTACCTCAGCATGCAAGCGACGCACATTTTAATCAATAACTGACATTTACTTTGTTATACCTCATTCACCGCTAAGCCCATTATTTGCAGATTCCTTTTCGATAGCAACAAATACAACTTCAATATCCTTTGTGTAAACTGACTCAATGTATTGCTTTGAATTGCTTAATTTCAACATGGAATTAGAGGTGTTGCTGACATTTGTAGATTTTATGAAATGCTAAGAACAAATATACCGAACTGATGAGCTTCAGTATAGTGATTATCGGGGAAATTAATCTAGGGCCGTCTCTGACCTCTAACACACCGAAAGGGATGTAGAAACTTGAATTGCCTTAAACAATGTCTGATGATGGAATACATCTTATGTAAAGCGTTACATTGCTCTTGCATCGCTATATCAGAGTCGTTCTAGTAATATTTTAAAGTTAAAAAAAGGAAAAAGAGGAACAACTTTTCTATGATTTTCTGAGCACGTAGGAGCAGAATTTCTAGTTATTAAAAAACCAATTGACTTGAGATGAAATTTAGAAAGTGAATCTTATTGCGACCTTCATTTATAAAAGAAAACAAAACATTAAAGGAAAGAAAAAAAAAGGAATAATAAAATAAAAAACAAAATAAACAAACTTGAAATTATATGAAAGCATTAAACCAATAAAACATAATTTGCTGCAGAAGAGAAACTCGAATTGGAAACCGAACCGGATGCAATGAACTTGAGCTTCCGTTTTTGTTATAAAAATTCTTCTAAAAAATATATTGGAAAGATGGCAGCATTAGAATACCAAGAGGACTATGGCAATAGGAATAGAAAGCCCTATTGAATGTCAGTAAATAGATGCTTCATGGAAGGTAAGAGCAAATTTTTGTTTTTGTTGTTGAAGCTACAAACTCATGCACGTACAATTTGTGCAACAACAACAAAAAACAACAAACAATAGATAAATATTAACAAAATGGCAAATCAAGAAACAGAATCCAGTATAGTCCATTGGACAATGATTCTCAGAAAATATACCAAGTCTGTCAAACTTACCCCTAAACACACACACACACACACACACACATTCGAAATAAGAACATTGAGATTTCGTACGTAAAACGGAAATATGCGTCAAATGCAGAACGCATTGGAAAACATAAAAAACAAAATTAATAAAAAAAAATAGCAATAAAAAATGTACAAACAAAATCACCAAAAATCAACAAAATTGACAGCAATCAGTGCAAATATTGCCTCAATGCTTGAACAGTGCGCCCTAATTCAATAGTCAATCCAGATAGCACCACCCAAACTGCAAATTTCAATAGCACCGAGACCGACAACGCAATCGCAATCGCCAGCACCATCGAAATCCACATCACCGTCATCAAAACCATCATCAACTATATACCATATACATATGTATAACTGTATAAATGTATAAGCACCGGGATAATACTTCTCAAAAAAGAGACATACAATAACCTTAACAATGTGAGAAACACTGGCGGTAGCTGGAAAAAAAACATTTTTCACACGAAAATGCAAACGAACTCACCTCAAGCACGACACCCTCCAAGGCAGGCTGCGAAATGTTCTTCATGTTGGTGTGATTCAATTTTGGTGCGCTGTCGGCACGATTTCGTCCCAATGATTGATTTGAAGTTTTGTTATCGGCCTTACTGAGTACCGAATTATTTGAGGATTTGTGATTTATTTCCAATGCCGAACGCAAAATATCAACTTTCGAAGCACTTCCAATTCCTTGCTTAGGCACACGGATTATCGATTCCACATTGTAGCTGCTGCGACGATGTGACAAATGGTCATGTATATCAGCCTTAACAAAGAGATATAATATGATGTATTCAATGTTAATACATTAACAAGAATGAATTCAATATAAATTATTTAAATAAAAAATATATTTTATATAAAGAAATCTTAATTATCACATCAACATACATCGTAACGAATAGTCTATTTTTGTAAATCTCCTATATCTACATCGCACTACATATCACACATTATCTCCACAATTTGACACAATACTTATAAGCCAAAGTCTGTCCCTATAATGTAGATTAAGCCCATCATACAAAAATCTTGATACTAATATTATAATTATGCGCTCAAGAGTACACTACTCCTTTTTCTAAAACCTAAAACATAAATTATTTCCTACCTACTGTAGAATTTTACCAGTATTTAAGGGCGACGAATGCATCTTTACAGACTTCCGGCTTTTTATAGGTTTTAACACCTATTATATCTAGATGAAGTAGAGATATTTTTTCTAAAGAAAGCACTAACTGTTTTCTGCGATGAAATGTGTGATGTGCATGCGCACACCCACGCGACTAACCACGTTCCCGCTATGGAGTTGCCACCCTTTACAGACATATATTTTGTGTATGCACATATATATATGAACGGAATAAGTTAACCAGTAATATAATTTTATTAATTTAAATATTGTAATTAGTCAATTTACTAAGATGCAGCTGGAAGTATGCACAGAATTAAACTAAATTACTGACTATAGCTCAATAAGAAGAAGAGAAACTTCAATTTGCTATAATCGATAGATTTATATACCTTTATAAATAATTAATAATTAATTGATACATAATCGAAAACAAAAAAATTATAAATTGTTTATTTTTGTCTTCTATCTAAATATTTTATGCTTTTTTTTTCATTTCACTAACCGACTAGGACCCTGTTCCAAACTCTTTATTAGTCCATTGTCAAAATAAAATTTTCAAAAAATTAATGATTCTATTATATTTATAGGAGATTATTATTAAAATTAATAGATTGGATATAGATTAAGTTAGATATAAATTTTCTCTAGCTCATTTGTATTTCATTTTTCTACTAACTTGTCTTTAAAATTTTTTTAAAATACGTAATATTAAAGTAAATTATTAGCAATTTATAAATCTTACTCTTGAGCCTCTTGGCAATGATGTCAAACTACCAATTTGATTATATTTTATCATCAGACTGAGTCGTTCCAGCGACATTGACGTGCCTTGCTCTTTTGTAGCCGGCTCAGTTAATTTATCCATTTCACCACTTTCCATACCTTCGACATCTTCTTCTGACTCATCGATATTATGATCGAATTTACGTAGCCATGCTAAATGTAAAATACCATATGCAATACCACCAAGCACAGCCAATGTACCCATATAACGAAAAGCATCTCTTGTGCCAAATTGGCCAATTAATAAACCGCCGGTGAAAGAACCACTTCCACGACCTGAAAATAATCACAATAATAATAATTGATTGTATTCAAACTTTCCAGTGGTAACTGTTTTTCTCATGGTGTATATTCAAAGATATAGTCCGAGAAAATGATATAGAATGGAGTAGTCTACAGTGTTTCTCTTAGCATTGAAAAGTCTTTGTGATATATTTAATGTTAATACTTTCGACTAATAAATAACGCCTAACAATTTCAATGTGTCATAGTTATCTTCTAACAGTTTTTCTTAGTTATATAAGGTAATTACTAATATATATTTTTCAACTTGGTATGTTTTCTGATGAATAAAGATCTCAAAATCTCTCTTCTCTATTCTTATTACTTGTTCCAACCGCTACCTACTCGTAATACTTAATTTATAGGTTTATTAGATATCATCCACAATTTTGTCATAATAATTGTGTCTATTATTACAATCATACAATTCTATCATAAATTTGGGTAATATGTAATATAATATATGGTAAATAAACTTTACCTGGGTGCTAATTCATAAACATACATCGTAAGTCAATGAGCCTCATCAAGCCGTTCAAGAATGTATATAAATTTTATGCTACAAATATATTGTCAATTTTATATATTCTACTCATACTGAAATACTAAAATATGAATCGCTTAAAAAGCTTTTTTATTGATATATTTTACAAACATATATACAAACAAATATATATTAAATTATTTTATAATAAAAATGATTATGATTTTCAACTACCTTTGAGTATGTCAAATTAGTCATAACTAATCATCATAAAATTCTTGGAACATAAAAAATGTTTAGAAACGTTACACTCATAAAAGTGCTTCAATGGTGCACAAATGGAGTCATTGCTAATTGCTTTGAATTTAAAAAAATATTTCAAATTTTCCCATTATTTATTGAAAGCAGTTATTATTTTCAATTTGATATTATCTGTGTGGCAAAATTCATTGAAATTTTGTTAAATATTTATGATGGTATATAAAATATAAAGTCGCGTTCGTACACCTCCCGACTAAGGTTTACATATGTACACTCAGAAAAATATGCTCCAATTACACACAAGTTAAATTGACCTGATCATTTTGTGAGAATAATTTTAGGTCGTGTGATAAAGAAGATATGAAATAACATGAAGCGTAGAGTAAGAAAATTTTGACCTGTGATTTTGTTAAAATCTAATGAAATCAATTAAATTATTTTTCTGAGTGTAAGTGCACTCCATAGCTTTTATATGAAGTTAATTTTATTATTCAATTTGTACAAAAAAAGTGCGCTTTTTATTTCCTGATCGTATTAATAATAATAACAACAACTCAGCAATTCAACACACCACCACTCATATATATAAAAGCACAACATATTTACTTTTTCGAATCAATATCATTGATTCGTTGTAAATAGTGCAGTTGGCGGTTGCCTGCATCTTGTGATTCGCAAGTATTCCTTATGATTTCATCGAAAGCATAATGATTCTTTTGTAAACTCCCTAGTACGTTTGTGATCCTTGCTCTGCTTATTCCCTTTATCAACCCCATACCCACCTACACGACAACCCTTCCAACTACATCTATCTATAAGGTAGTTGAATATGCAGCAATTATGACTCGTAACTGTCAATACTTCATCATAAGAGTTTTACCCAATGTTGATATAATACAAAAGAATCTATACTCTCGAATGCATCTTTAAAAGTTTTAGTGTATTACATCCCGATCCACCTCCACACGTATTTTCCAAAGCTCAATTTAAAAGATGTGAAGTACTTGGATGGAATGTGTGCATTCCATCACAATTTCAAATTAAATGCAGAAAAATCGAAAATTGCTTAATTTATTTTATAATTTATTGGATTTCTTCGAAGAATTGCATATAAATTAATTAATTAATTAATGTATAACTTATAAAGATTAATGTAAAAAAATATACGCGTATGAGTCCTATAAATCCATTAGCATTTACATGTGGACACATGACAAATACACCAGATTTACTCGAATGCAATTTCTCGTTCAAATACCTACAATGCATAATATTGACTAATATGGACTCCCTGTTCAATCTATCAATTTTGTCTTTAATTTTCAAGTAGATTTCCCTATTTTTTCGCCCCCTGCACATTCGTTACTCTTAGTTTTTAACTTTCCATGAGTTTCCATGAGAGTGCCTAATGGATTTAACAACTGCCGTTGATATGAATCGGCTGCATTATGAAATGCCATTGTGTACCTTACAGTTCAACGAAATTGATTCGAAGGGGTCCATTGTATACCATGAGTACCTTACATTTGCTTTTTTACATTTGAAAACCATTTGCCGAAATTAAAAGTGGAAAAAAACTCTGTAAACTGTAAACTGTAAACTCTCTAAACTGAACTACTTCTTTACATTGTAAGTAATTTAGATGCAGTGCCGTAAATACAGAAAAAGTTTCAGGGACGTATTAAATTGGAAAAAAAATCTTACCCAAACTGAAATGTGCCATGCCCAAAACACCAATCAACGTTGCTAATAAACTCTTTGGTGCCAAAATGGAACAGTATGTGGCAGCCGCCACCCACATCAGATGACAGCTTAGTGCCTCCATTGCTTCGAAGGGGAAACACCACCAAGCATTTCTGCAATTTGAAAAAAAAAAAATTTAAAAAGTCCTCCACACTATTTTCTAAAGTAATTAAGATATCGTAAATGTTCTTATTACGATTAGGACTTGATTCCATTTATTAGTCAAAGAAGCAGAACTGAAGAAAACTACTCATAACATTTACTCGTTGCATTTCACCGTTACATTGTATAGGAGTTCCATAAAGGCAATGGTAGAGCCAGCAGAAGAGGAGTGAGCAGTAAAACCTGAAGTCTTAGGTTCAAAGCCCATCACGGATGAAATTTTTATTCCCACTTTTAGTTTTTTACGTTTTTTACGTTTTCTGATGCTGAATTCGTGCATCACATCACGACGAAGTGGAATGGAATAACTTTATATTAGAAACGTTTTACTTTTAAATTCTATTTCAATGTTGAAATGTGCAAGAAAAAAATTTTGATTGAAAAAGGCACATTTAATTTAAAATGAAAAATTGAAAAAGAAAAATACACAATACACAATACACAATACGTACTCGATAAAGGAGTACCCAACTAGGCGCCCAGCATGTGAGAAGAATGCAATAATGATTAAGTTGACATGTCCAAACAGTTTTGTGATTTTTTCTGCTGTGTACAAAAATGGAATACTGCTGACGGTTCCCACAGTAATGGTTATGCCTAAAATAGAAATAAAAATGGTGATTTATAAAAATAAAAACTTTAAAAGGTGGAAAATTCAGGAGGCAACTCACCAAGCAAATAATTGGGCGCTCCTAATTCCTTCAAATAGAGGAAGAGGAAACTTTCAATAAAGCCCCAGAAGTTTCCTAGTACAAACAAAAAGCTCACGAATATTATGACATGTGGCATTTTCAATAAGTTCCACAGATCACGGAATACATTGTCAGCTGGTAACTTTTCACCCAAAGGCATAGCCATTACCGATAGTGTTGATATAACTAGCAGTATATCATATGTGTAGAAAGCGGCCGAATAGTCTGTATAACCCAGACCACGTGAGAAATAATCGATCATAATACCAGTAATTGGCGAAAAAATAGCCATGCCAATACTGGAAAATAAACGTTCACGACCAAAATCCCCACCATATTTCTCAATCATAGTCAAAGCAATGGGATCCATTATTGTCACACCAGCCGATAACATAGTGGTAGCTAAAAATCTCAACAGGAAGTATATGTAGAAAATGGTATCATCAGTTTCCTTATAATCAGGTGGACAAATTTCTGGGGCATTCATTGTAAAGCTACAACGTTGCACCATGCAACGTACTGTTTCATTTGATACATGTGATATATTTGAACGTCTCACTAAACCACCACAACGTATGTCCAACTCCTCCAAATCGGTAACATTAATTTGCATTTGCACCAACAGCTTCTCGCCGAAACGCTTCTTAAAATCCGTCACAGTTTCATTATCATCGGATTCAATCTCCATACCCAACTGTTCTATGGGATCAGCTAAATCAGGGTGCATTTCCAACATAAAGAATGTCGCATCATTATTGTCCGAGTGCACCCAGCTCTCGTATGTTTTTTTTACATTTTCGGAAAGCTCTATATAGAAAGAACAAATAACATAATTCAATGGAAAGTAATTGAAAGGAAAACACCTTAAAATTGTTATGCACAATTGAGTTGTTGTGTTTATTGTAATGTCACTGTCCTGGCATTTCTGCAATTGCACTGCGCTCGACTAACTACTAATTTAATAAATTCTCAAGTGTGGCAAACTCATTGTGTTAAAATAGTGCAATAGCACAGCGCTTATTCAACGTGCTTCATAGTACTGCCGCTTTTATCGGTGCTTGTTTATAGCAACAGGAGCGCAACTTTAATGCCAGTGCACAAAACAACCACAACAACGACAACAACGACAACACCAACAACAACAATAAAATGCAATCAACAGCCATGAATGGATGCCATGCAATTAAAAGAAGTGTACGAAACAAGCACTTACGATTCAAACCCTCTTGCAGCATGGACATTGCTGGTGCGCCTGTCATCTCTGGCGGGAACATTGTCGATGACATATTAAGTACATCTTCATATTTACTTTTTGCTGTTGAGGAATGTGGTCCGGCAACACCAGTACCAGTACCAGTACCAGGAGAAACAAATGGTGCTGACGAAGCTGGTGGAATTGTTGCGGTTGTGGAATAAAGTAATGATGTTGCTGCCGTTGTATGTGTTGCCAATGCTGACATTGTTGCTGGGAGCAAGTTACTTGTCGTTGTTTCTTCATAATTTTCAGTTGGTGGTAAGTATAGTTTGGTATTCTGCTGCAGTAGACAATAATCCACACATTGATTTACAGCTAATTCAAGTTGAGGTTCCTCTGGGCATTCGCGACTAGGGCACGGTGACCACCAAACCTAAAAAAATGCAGTAAAAACGTAGATTAGCATTTTTTTTGATGTAAACAAATAATTGAAATATCTACTTCTCGTCGAGTTGTGTGGGCGTATGAAGTGTAAATTCATTAATTTGGGTTCGTTGTTGATGGCGATTTTTTGGATCAGAAAGGAAGAAAGATGAATGAAATATTAGTTTCTCAAAATCCACATTTAAGTCGTAAAATCAGTTCTTAAAAACAGTATTTTTGGTCTGCCGAAACTTTTGTGTGGCAATTTGGTTCAAAGGACAAGTTTTGGGTTTTGGAATATGATGAGTGATAACGAGTCTGATTTGGTTTTCATTTATTTTGTTCATTGTTTACCATGCCATAGATACATCACATAATACTATGCTTATAAGTAATATAGCATATCAAATTTGGATTGCTCACACAAATTGCATACCATCTCTATGAATATACGACTGAATACTATTCAATGTGATATACATGAAAAGAAAAAGTTAACCATAGATGCGCTGAAACTTTAACACCCTGTACGAGTAATTACAAATTACTTTAGAATTATATGATACAGAAAATCGATTTTACTCTATTTTTATTATTTATTCACAAAATGTTGTTATTGCAAAGCTTAATTTAACTAAGTTAAAAACGTAAATCACAGTTTTTTGGTTTATCAACAAGCATATAGATTCGATTCAACACAAATGATCCAAAAATGCTCAATCCCAAAAAATTATGAATAGTCGTCTGTTGCTTCGCTATGACCACAGACAAACCCATTCTTTTGACATCGTAGCAGGATGTTATGACTTTCAGTCAGGCTGCCCAGTAGCGAATAAGGCCTGTTCTACCAAGAGACTATGTCTCCTTGCTATAAAATAAACACACCAACTCTCTTACAAAGTTGTTTGTGAACAACCAATTCATCAGAATTGGTTCAGCATGACCAGTCACCCAATCGCTGCAGCATGTCATGGCTTGCGAAGGGAAGGAAATGAGTCAACAAACGGCTTCACTTGTCAATACATGTCAGTTACTGGTCAAGGTGTAATGCATAATACGAAATCTAAATGGAGTAGATAATAAAACTTCTAAAATTTTCGATTGTTTGTCTAACAATCATCACACCACCTTTCGGTAGGAAGAGTTTATCTTCAATATCTTCCTCCTATCTCTAGGCAAAATAGGGTTCCTCTATACAAAGTAAAAACAATTCTTGTTAATATCCCAATATATAATTAATGTACAGATTTTTACTTAAAGTCTCATTATTAGTGCTGATGGTCATTAACAAATGTCTATATATACACGATGATGTCACCTCAAAATTTCTATAGAGAAAAGTAATTACAATTACTTAATTACTTGCAGAAATGAATGACTTATTAACTACGTTCATAGAAGATAGAACATACAATTTATTAAAGGCTTGTTGATTTCATTCACATTAATTACATGAATGTAACGTAACGTAAACTCTATAGGCTTTCTAGTTGGAAACACAGGAACCTTTACAAGTTTAAGTAAACATTCATTCAAATAGGAGGAGAACTTTCTTCAGCACAATTTTACCGGATTACTGCGAAATTCTGAATATTCATGCAGTATTAATTATTCGAAACTGCATTTGCAAACTGAATTTGTGTGAAAGAAGCATTGAGTGTGCCATACATTTCGGATTAAGAGAGAGAGACACTATCGTAATGGGCCAAAAACAAATGCAAAAATATATTGAAAATTCAATTAAAAAAGCAAGGAGCGTACGAGTAAGAATTCCGTGTAAAATGGACTAGTTTGCATGTTGTTAGATATGCAAATCGTTCATGTGCGCTCGCTCGCTTAACTTACTATGCAATCCAATTGAAGTTCTGACCCAGAAGCACACATTTCCACTGGCTGACATCGGTTTTTAGTACATTTTTTTCAAGCAGTGGCGCCTCATATCTTACCCCCTTCCCATTCCTATTCCCATTCCCATTCCCCTCCACACACCGCACACTCCTGCCCGTATTTATTGCCATCATATGGCATATGGAACATTGAAATTTTCACATTGCACTTACTTTGGCTCCATTTTATATTTTCATTTGAACTGCCAAAGTTATCTGAGTTTCCCTTTTATGCATAAATAAATTCAGATACAATTGCAGATTTGCATTTATTTTAATTTGTTTTCTTTCGGTTGCTGTTTGCAGTCGAGTATGCAAAGTAACACAGCAATTTGTCTATTGCATCTGAGCTGCATCACGTCGTGCTGCACACAAACACTCACTCGTATGCACGCAAATCCTAAAAGAATGAATTCAAACGTTTTCGTATACATTATGTATTTATGTATATGTTCGTATAAAGAGGGTAGATATAATGTTTTCCCATTTACGTGAACTGTGATGAAGCCACAACCAAGTTTTGTGTTATTTACAGAAGTAAAAATAATATTGCTTTCACTTCATTAAGCCGCATTTGATTTCGAAATCACTGACCCCTAAAATCAAACTGCATTTCGGATTTTTCTAGATATGAGATCAGAGTTTAGACACTGGAATATGTATGTATATATTGTGTATATCTACATGTCAGAAGATGATGGCACTCGGCTATTATGATACTGTAAGACAAAATATATTATATTATGTGGCATATCGTTCAAGCATTTTAGTAGAAGGAATCAAGGTTCGTTTTATTTTAGCATTAGCGCAGAAGTTTTTCCACGGCATATACCTTTTCAAAACGGAATCAATACTTCAAGTATTTATTTGAAAGTATTTATTGAAGGTTTAAATTAAAAATTTACTTTCTATCCTATATCCTATAGCGTTACTTGTTAGTAATGAGTCTGTCTCCAGTCAGAGAAAACTTAGAAAAACTACTATTCCATTAATCGGACGACATATACCGTCCCAAAACGGAATCAGCGCATCAAGTATTTATTTGAAAGTATTTATTGAAGGTTTAAATTAAAAATTTACTTTCTATCCTATATCCTATAGCGTTACTTGTTAGTAATGAATCTGTCTCCAGTCAGAGAAAACTTAGAAAAACTAATATTCCATTAATCGGACGACATATACCGTCCCAAAATGGAACGGGACGGTATATGCATCAAGTATTTATTTGGAAATATTTATTGAAGGTTTAAATTAAAAATTTTCTTTCAAAGAATAGTATTATCCTTTGTATCCTATAGGTATCCCATAGCGTTATACTTGTTAATAATGAATCTGTCTCCAATTGGAGAATACGTAGAAAAACTACTATTCCATTCCATTAATCGAAGCCTTTAATAATTGGTAGAAAAGTGTTTACGGATTAGTTTTCAATAACAGCGCAAACATTTAAGCAAACACTTAAATGTTTCAGTTTTATAAATATATTTATGAAAAGCTTTTATGCCGTAAAATTCTAATTTTCTGTATTTACATAAAATATATTAAATTGTGCCTTTGTTTGAATAAATTTACATTTTCAGATAAATGTGCATATATGCAACGCATTGCATACCAGATTAATAAGTGCACTTATAAGAAATGTGTATTGCATTCCATTTGTGAGCTCGCATGCAGCACTCAACATACATCATACACCATAAACCGTACACCGTACACCCACACCGTACAGTACTCAGGACTCAGCTCGGATTCTTATCCTTATAAATATAAATTGAAACAAAATAAATGAATGAATGAAGTTCCTGCAAGAAACTGCCGACTTGCTTTGGATGTGGTTTCGTTTGCAATCATAAAAATATCTATTTATTGAACTAGAGTTAACATGATTTTATTACATATAGATTATATACATTGGTGAGTGCAATATGGAACAAAGAATGCATAAATAAGGACTTACACACAAAAGGAATTGTAAAGGATTAAATTGTGCCTTGCGGTTGGAAGAGTAAAAGCAATTATGCGAAAGGAAAAATCAATTATTAATTATTATTGAAATATTCTTAAAATTTGGATTTCCTTTCAGTGCAGTATTTTCATTTACAATTAAAAGCAAATATAAACAATATTTACGCTAGAAAGGACAAACAAAAGGTAAACAGAATATATGCATCGATTGCAATAACATGCAAAATCCTTATATAAATTCTTAAATAGGTAAGAAGTCAACAATAGAAATTAATTCCAATTGATTTGAGCAATTTCATGATTTCACACCACAAAATGTGCAAAATTAAGTAAATAATTATCTTAATAAGCTTCTAAAACAATACTGAATACTTAATACTTAACAATTCATTTTAGTTCTAGTCAAGCATAAACTCTCAATACTAAGACATTAATTACGCTTAATGATCTCTAAGGACTTCTAGATGCTGTCCAACATGTTCTCATTACTTCACGTCGAGCTTTGTAGGATTTGATTCTCATATGCATTCAAGCATTAAATATTTTTTCAAATGGAATAATTTTAGTGCACAATCTTTGTTCTTGGTATACACGGTAAAGTTAAGCCCAAAAAATATTATATAAAAATTAAATATATGTACAAGTTAATTGTTAATACGGCTGCTGAGTATCGACTTCTAATACCGACTGCCTACTCCCGACCGACTACTACTACTGCTACTACTTGGCTTCTTGACAGACTTCTACTTGACTGCTTAGACGGCTTACATACATATGGATGCAAACTGTAGATTCTGTGAAGAGAATGAGGAGTCGGCCACACATATTCTGTGGGTTCCTGGGAATGTATATTCTTACGGAACAAACAATAAGACTCTGTGAAGTAGATTTTGTACTATTTTCTACTAAAGCAACAGGGCTTAAAGACCCACTCTAAACCCAAAAGGTGGCACAATATACCCGACGGTCGTAGTGCCATATACCCTAACAATAGTAATAACAATCTTTGTTCTTGATAAGCGAAACCTGATTTAACCAATCACTTGTATTCACATTTTTCTTCAGAAAGAAAGAATCTTGTTAAATACGTCAGGATGCAAAGAATTTTTTTGTTTAAAATACTGCTGGAATATGTGGTCTTCAAATAAATAACAATATGACCTCACAACCAGCTCTTCATTGCATATTATCCCACACTCTTCCTGTAGTGTCTGCATTAAAGTGTATAAACAATTCTCATATTCCTTCATTCCTGATTGCACGACTGCATGACTTACTTTAGCAAAAGATATTCGCACTTACGTGGACGTCCAATATCCAGTATCCAGTATTTGAATATTTGAGTTTCTTTGACAAATCGTCGTCTTGATTTGGCAGCATTCTCTCAGTCTTATACTGCAGTCTTATAGAACTTTATAGGTTTAAGTCAAGGTTTGCCATTTAACAATATGAATTATTTAACAACCGCTGAACATTTTAAAGTTCTACAAACACCAACACAAACACAAACATAAACTTTCTAATAGATTCTCCAAAAATGAATGATAAACGTCATGCGAGTATAGGTGCATACCTTCTTCTTCAGTAGAAAATAGTTTGATTAGATATGCAAATCATCGCGTACAGATACTCGTAACATAATCGTTGAACTCGCCTGAAACTGAACTCATCCTTTTTCCCTTTTATGCGGTAATTGCAAATTGGCTTGCATACAAATGGGTTAATTATGAGAAAGCGTTTCTGACGGACGCATATGCAGTTGGCGCAAATGAGCCGCACTCAACGAGTGTGAAATGACTGTGGCACATATTAAAAATGATTGAGTTTACAGTTCAAGCTGCACTGGCATTTCATACTTAGTCACCCATTAATAGCTCTTTAATCTGATTTATGTGTGGAAAAACAGATATTTCAGCATTTTAACCGAAAGAAAAAAATAATATAAAATACAAAAATAAAAACAAACAAAAAAAGTGAGATAAAAATGTATTAAATGAAAATTAAGAGTAAACGTATACATAATTATTGCAAACGCATTGACGAGTATCATTATACGAGGAGAACTGGGTAGAGGCCCCACCCCATCGCTCCACCATCCGCGTAATGCATTTTGAAATCGTTTATTTTAATAAGGATTTCATTATAAATTAATAAAATGAAATTAAAATCTGCATTTTTAACCGACAGTTAACACATCTCCTCCATGTGGCGGAGGAGATGCACACACGTATTTGGGTAAATAAATTTGTATATTTTGCAACTGTGTGCATTCTGAATAGCTGTGGTCTTTTAAAAATCGGTTGAAAATTGGAAAAAATTCAAAAAAATTTAAAAAAATATATATCAACATATACAATTGTAAGTCAATTCTAGTGCAGTGCGTATCGGCATCAGTTTTTTCCGATTTAAAATTTCAGTTAACTTTTTGATGTCCGCCGGCCAAGCGACCAATCATGCAGGCCAACATGTTTTATAATATGTTTATATAAAATGAAATTTCGTTTTAACTGCTACGAGAATTGATTCACACGATATATTGGATTCCTTAAATAACTTTTAAATCAATTTACCTCAATATCGCCGCTGTGAGGATGGCGTATGACAAATGCATCCGGAATGTTGCCTGGAATCTCCTGCTGTGGAATGAACAGCAACGCATGATGGAAAATCGCATTCAATAGTAGTGACATTATAACCACAGGCTTGTATTTACCAAATTTATCAACTAGAAAGCCTGAAATTAAAAATAAGGAAATTAAATCAAGTTTTTATGAAAATTATAACATAAAAGCGTTATTAAATCCATTAAGTGAACTGAAAACTGAAAGCTGAAAGCTGAAAGCTAAAGACTGAAAAAAGACTTATTGAAATATAATTAAAGTCCATACATCTCTCTGATTAATAATTTGCCTTTCCTGATATTTATTATTGTTAGGGGATGTGACACTGCGACCGTCGGGTCTATTGTGCCCGCCTTTCCTGGCAACTAATTCTATTCAAATCTAATCCGATTATATGATGACTTAACAAACTCACCATCAGGAATCTATCAACAAAACCAAGTATACAATACATACTCTATATGTTGAGAGAATGTGAATATTTTCTTACTTTTAATTTGACAACAGATTACTACCAAATTGAGATGCAGTCATAGAACAGCATTTGTCTTCAGCAGTAGATACAAGGGGTTCCTTCACATGTCTACGTTCTAACGTTCTAGTCTATTTCCAAAGATTAGTGAATAGTGTATAAACAAAGTTTCAATCGTTTATTTAGTTGATATTTTGGTTTTCTCTACTAGCTTAGAAGAACACTCCGAATGGCTAAACAAAATATTGAAGTGATCCATAAATGTTAATCCTAAAATGTATCTATTATAAACAAGTGCACTGCAAATAGAATAATAACTAAGGTATTATTCCAAGTTGAAGCATTAAATATAATAAAGCTACCAATGAAACAAATTAAAATCAAATCTATTAGGGGATGACTGGCTGCTATTAGCGTTTTATAAAGAATTGATCGATCCATCCAATTGATAGGATGGATGTGAAGAAAATCTCGATAATTAATTTTAACGGATAAATCGTTGGAAGCCTTCGAATGAAGTAGATTTAAAAATATTAGAGTTCTCTGACAGTATTCATCGACGAAGAATCTAGATTATATTATTACAATTTATTATCACATCTAATCACTTTTTCTACTACTTCTCCAATGACCATATCATCTGCATAACCAATTATTGATTTTCTTTCGGATTTTTTTTTCTTAAAATGACATGATATATTATCTCTTACAATAATGGGTCAAGCAATGATCCATATCTTCTTCTTCCTCATCTCCCAGTGGAGCATAGAACATCGGGCATTTTCTTATAGCGAACTCTTTTACGCAATTCACGGCTGATGTCAATCCATAGAGCAGGATCGACTTAACATTCGAGTTATAAATGCGAGTTTTGTTTGAGTGGTTTTTTGTTGGGATTTTCAGATAGAGCGTAACATGCCAAACGACGCTTTCGCATTGTTTATTCGCGATGTGATTTCCTCTTCTACACTGCCTTTTGAGGTTATAGTCATTCTGGCCGTTAACGTTGATATACAGCACTGAGTTAGCACTACAGTCACCTGACATTACTTTAGTCTTCATGATATTATCCTTATCACATATATATAAATATTCTCTTTGAATATTTATATACCATTCATCTTACCATTTTTAGCATGAGAGTATGAGAGAGTATGCAGTCCCAACTTGTCGAGTTTACTGTATTTATCCCTTCCCATTTAACGAAGGCTATATGTATGTATGTATGTGTAAATAAATATTCATCTTATAATAATAAACGAAAATGTCCATTAAAAGATGAACCAAAATTATCAGAACCGTGATGACGTCCTTAGTTTTTATTTTGCTAAGGTTGTATGTGAGACATGTGAAGAGGCTGCTCTGAAAGTGTACCACGTATTTTTATTTAAAAAAAAACTTTTCTTGTTTTTCTTTCTCAAGGTCCAAAAAGTTTTTCATCGCTTATTTGGATATTCTTGATTTAGATGTAAGAGAAAAGGTTTTTGTTACATATCAAATAATACTATATGTCATACATGTTAAATAGAGCTTTCATGCAAAATTCAAATTTTATCTACAGAGAAATGAAAGCAATGAAGACTTCTCAAGAAGCAAAAGTAACTTGACCTGCGAAAGATCTTCAGAGTCGGCAAACTTAAAGTGAATAAATAGACAATTTGGACTACCGAATATGATGTCAAAATAATTTGTAAAAGCTCTAAAAAGTTGCTGTCTGTAGTCTTTTGTCTGTTCGTCTTGTTTTAAGTGTCATTTAGATTTAAGATTATTATAAATGATAAATGATTTTTAAAATTATATTTAAAAAAAGACTCAAAACATGTGCTGGCATAGACAATCAAAAATAATCTCATCAAAGTCGCGTAAAAAAACCATAATGAACGTTTTTTTGTATCTAAAATTAATATGAATTAGATATTTGCAACAAGTTGCATCATTAACTGATTCGAGTTAAATAATAATAGCATAATAAAGCTTTAATCGAAGAGCAATTTCGAAAGACAAATTTACAAATGAAGTTATGCCCAGTGCAGGCTACGACCCAAGGGAATCGAAATCAAAACTAACTGAGAGTGGTGCCCACAAAAATCGACCAGACTGAAATTTCGTACTGGAATATATCAGGCGAACTGATGAGAGTCACAAGAAGAGCGTGAGCATTATCTGCTCAAACTCTGTCCTCTGTTATTGCACATAAAAGCTGTGTCGTCCTAGTAAATAACCATGTAATCCTTCTCAACCAAATATTGAAAATATTACCAAGACGTAGGTGAGCACGATAGTCATTCATTGCATCTAACAACAAAGGCACTAGCCAAGTATTGATCATTGATTTTTATAATTACATGTGAGGCAAACATTCCATCAAGTGTTTTATGAATTGGAGTCACCCTTTCAGTAAATTAATAATAGATATAGAAAAAAACCATTCAAAAAGAATAACATTCAAGATATAATGCTTCCATGACTTGCAGCATGACTTGTCTGTCAAGCAATCAACCAATCTAAATATGAGGTGCATACTCATATATGGAAACGTTTGCGACATTCGAGATAAGGAAGAAGATATCACAAATTATTTATAATCATTTACATAAATGTGAAAAATTAAAATAAATCAAACTATATTCACTATCTAAACAATCCAGAACAACAAACAAAAGAATAAACATTTCCTGAGAAAATAGATATAAATTTGTTCAGACGCTAGGGCATTTCCAAATATTTAATAAAGATTTCATTATTTAAAATTTTAAATGCTCAAAGCATAAATAAAAAAAAATGAATTTATTGCATAAGGTGGAAAGTAATGGATCATAACTCCAATTCACTATTTGATAAAGTAATCGGGTACTGCAATTAGCAAGAAGTAGCTTATAATATTAGATAAATATTGTTAAAATAGTTTTCGTGTGAACTTTTTTTTAAGTTTCTTACCCTTTGAGAACAATGAGTAATAGTTGTGTAGCTTGGAACTTATATAAAGGATATATACTGTACAGAGATAGGCCAAGAACAAGATGGGATGAGAACGTGTATAGTTACGCAAGAACGATTAGAGTACTGAACTGGAAGAGCGTAGCAGAAGATCGGGACAGATGGAGGCAGATCGTGAGAGAGACCAAGGTTCGCACTGGACTGTAGTGCCAAATAAGAAGAAGAAGAAGATATAAGTTTCATGTGCAGATACATTAAACACGATATATTCCGAAAAACTCTTTCTAAAACTTTTCTTATAAATAAAACTGAATATAGAATATACTCCTATTATTGTTTTGTAATTTTTAAGGAGCACACGCCCGGAAATAGAAGATCAAGAACTGAATAAAATTTATTAACATGTCCTAGAATGTCAATGGAGGACAGTTGAATATTTGCTTATGGACAATGAAGGTACACCTAACGCTGTGTTAACATTCCCAAATTCGTATACCAGACCTGCTTGCCCTCAATTATTTATTTTAGGTCATCTATCTAATATCTAATATTTTCGATGTGGTATATTAACACTGAAAACTATCAGTTGAAAGTGTAGAAAATGGTGTCGAACCGAAGTACAATTGGAATTCTAAATAAAAATATATCGTCAATAGTTGCCATTTCATCAAATTAAAACTGGATGAAAAGCTCCATTGATTTAAAGAAAACTTTTTTTACTGTTAGGAAATATTTTTATTGTTAGTAATACGCTCTATGTAGAAATAAGTTACTTAATGGGTTGAAATTCCACCACTCCCCCCCTCTAAAATGAATCTAGAGATTATATGTCTATTATTTAGACGGTCACGCCTATCTATATATTTTCAATTCACGCCTGGAGCAAATTTCTGTCATTAGGACTGTCTCTGGGAAATTTTTTTTGGCTTGGTTAATATTTAAAGCGTAGAAATATCTGTGGTCTAAGCAATCACTTCCTGAATTTACGATGCTTGGGAAACAACCAGCTTAAAATACGACATAAATATTCGTATGTTGTGTAATAACAAATATTTGTTGTTGTTTAGGAAATATTGAGAAATCCGTGTAAGCCGTGTATGTAATCAAAAGTGCTGTAAAATTTTCCTATTATGCGTCAGAGCTCACTAGAATGCGAGTAAACTCAGTGGTAATAAAAATTTTTGTTTAAATGTTTGCTCAAGTCTACAGTGTATACTCTTATATTTATTTTAATATTATATTTTAATTTATTATACTGAAATATAAATTGTCTTAAGTCTGTGTGGACTTACCTGTTATGGGTGGGCTCAGGAACGTTGTGAACGGCAAAGCTAAATAAATGATGGCGATTTCCTCAACTGTTAAGCCAATACTTTGCATGTGTATGGTTAGGTATGGCAGCAAGGATGAGGTGGCTGTAAGAGAATGAATTCGAGATAAACAAACATTATTTCATATTTTCATCTTTGTGATTTTAAGATTATATTAAATATTTTTTAAAATAAATTTTATTATATTTAAATTGCAATTGATAATAATGGCATTGTAAAGTTTAATTAAATGAACAAGAAGAACTGTGTTGTCTCTTAAAAAGCCTGTCATACAACAACGGATGCAAATCTCTTTATGACCTATCGAAGTTCATTAAATTGAAACATAAGCTTACATTCCAATTTAAATACACATTTCAATATGCAAAATAAGATATTTTCATATTAATGCATTGCTCTTGCATAAGAATCATTGTTTATATTTATTTTTGTACTGTACATCTTTAATTTGCATTTTATTTTGTTTTAAAATTTAAATTATACATTCCCATCAATGCACTTTACGTACTTTACCAGAAGTACGTACTTATATTGGAGACCCCTTCCGCTCCTGCAACCGCATTTTGTTCCTCTGGCACTTAACCCACCAGAATTAAAGGCGAACCCAATAGAGAAATATTTTTGTATTTTTGTATTTTTGTATATCTGTACATCCGTATATCTGTATATCTGTATATTTATATTTGCTTTACAATGCAGTATCTGCAATGGCACATTTGTTTTTATAGCCAAACAAATTCACACAGATACACATATCTGCTCCATTCTGTATATTAAAATGTTTTTATTCAAGAGTGAAAGGAATTTTATGCAGTATGCATGAGTTGAGATACACAGATATGACGACTAAATTGGCAAAATATTTAAAGTCAATTAAATTTGTCAGACACATGGTCAGATGTTTGTGATTTGCTTATTTGTTATATGAATTTCGAAATCAATCAGCATGTAATGGTTGGGTTTATACGGCAACATACCTATATGCGAAAAGGCCCATGTGGTTTATTAAAGACACAGATAAAATCACACAAAGCATAAAAGCAGAAAGCAAATTCTTATTATTTCGAAAATTCCTTAAACTATTCCTTTCAACGAAACTATGAAGAGACTTAAGCACAGTATGACTCGTAATCGTTTTCTCGATTGTGGTCACAATAGAGCGGCCAGGTTCACGTTCCAGAGTCTTTTGTCTACACAAATGACTAAATGCCATTCGCCCTGACAACAAGAACAACAAGGACAACAAGGACAACAAGGAATGTAATAATGCAGTCAGGCATTTGGTTTACTTTAATGTTTCTCTAACAAAGAATTCCATCATCTGCATATTCTATTACTTTTATTGACAAGTTCCTCAGTTGACAATGTCTTCTTTGCTGGTGGCACATTTATAACTAATTTAAACACTAGGTACACACCAATGAGCTGACTGTCTCATGGTAAATTCTCACACTAGATAATATCCTCATCATCTGCGAGATCACTGCTCGCAGATTCACAATAGAATTGACAACAGATCTTTATCTAAAATGTCTAGAGACTAAAAAACTGTCCTCGCCCAATCAGATTGTGGATATGAGACCATGCTAAGCCCCTACCTTCCATGCGCATACGTACTCCATAGATATATAACCCATTATTCTTATCTTAAAAATGTTTTTTGATGATTTCATCAAAATCAACTGCATAGTTGGTAGAATTATATGAGTCTTAGAAATAAGTTATATGAGAGTTATATAAGTTATATGTGAATATGAGACCTTGCTAAGCCCCTACCTTCCATGCGCATACGTACTCCATAGATATATAACCCATTATTCTTATCTTAAAAATGTTTTTTGATGATTTCATCAAAATCAACTGCATTGTTGGTAGAATTATATGAGTCTTAGAAATAAGTTATATGAGAGTTATATAAGTTATATGTGGATATGAGACCTTGCTAAGCCCCTACCTTCCATGCGTATACGTACTCCATAGATATATAACCCATTATTCTTATCTTAAAAATGTTTTTTGATGATTTCATTAAAATCAACTGCATAGTTGGTAGAATTATATGAGTCTTAGAAATAACAGAAGTTAAGATATATCTAAACAAGTGCAGTGGCTTAATTTGTGACTGTGTGTGGGATTCTACTGTTTTCATTGATGAAATAAATAAATTGAAATAAAAATTTTAATGATTTTATTTTATTTTAATATTATTTTATTTAGAAAAAATCATTAAATGAAGCTATGAAATGTTTTATCTTTTGTTGGAATATCTATCGCTGTTTTATAATATGTAGGTATATCGTAATTTGCACCAACTCATTTTAATAATAACTTTTAAACATTTATATATTTATTTATTTATTTATTTATTTACAAAACAGAAAAAAAGACTTTTTAATGCCATATAAAAATATAATACAAATATTTTAATCTATAAAATTTTCTAATTAAAAAAAGATTTCAACACTTCACTTTTTATCACACTTTGACGTGTGTAAATTCCACAAAAATGGAAATTTAAGTTCATATATTTTTATCATATCTCGTAATTACTCTAATTGCCTTTTAATAACTGAAAAGCATTTTGTGATACAAACAGACATGTATCTATTCGCACGTATCTAAAGCAAGCAGCAAGTACGAATGTATCTAGAATTTTGCTCGAAGCGATAAAAGCAAGAAGCCACGCAGTTAATTTGGTTTAAGCTCTTGAACATTTTTAAGCATTTAACAATGTTAATTAGATAAAATTTGCTGTTGTTGTTGCTGTTGTTGTTGTTGTGTACACAACAACATACACATACATACAAATGTATGTGTATAGATACTTTTGAAGTTAATGGCGGGAAAACACCAGCATAAAACTATAATCGCATTAATAATCATAAAAGTCTCAGTGACAAGACTCATCAAGAATTACGTATGCTCACTTGGATAGGTAATGATTTAGATATGCATTTATGGGGCGTAGACGTTGTGTAGTTTTTGGGTTTGACGTCAACATTTTTATTACTTTTATGCAGCACAAATAAAGTCATTTATTATATTAAAAACAGCTATAAAAAGTTTTTAATTTGTATTTATTTAAAAGTAAATACACTTTAAATAAACTTATTTGATTTATAGAAATTCTTTTCAAATTAAATACAGTGGCAACATTCAATTTGTTTAGCTTAATTAACTTCAAATTTAAAACTAAAAGTTAATTAGCATTAAGTACTATAGACGACTAAATAACTTAAGTACTTGATAGTGACAGACAACATTAATTTTCCTTTTGCAATTAAAAATTCACTTCCAATAGGGAAAAAAATCACTTCAATCACTTCAATAAGAAATTGATAAACAGAAAACTGATCTTGGACTCTTTTATATAACTGATAATTAAACCAGCATTACAGAGCCCTGAAGTTATATGCGAAAACTCACGGGCTATCCTAGTTAGCACTATCCAATCTTAGAGTAATCAATCTCCACACGGGGCGGTACGCAGATCTTAGATTAATCACTGAATAATCATGAAGCTTATAAGGAATACATAAATTAGTCAATGATATGGGTGGGACCCTGTAGTACCCCCAACTATTAAAAAGTAAAAGTGCCTAGTTGCGCTGACTCAAAAAATGGATCAACATACATACATACATATTTCAATAAGTATTATGTTTTTATTATGGAAGATACATACATATATGCATTATATATAGCAAACAGCCCAAAGCACGGCCCACGGGCTTCATGCGGTCCGGACTGTGACGGACTAACCAAATAATTCAACCGTCACTTCTATATAGATGTGTAGCATTCACTACGATTCCCAGCTAGAAATTGCACAAAGCCAGGCTCTGAGAAAACTTTTCAAGGTACCATGGTACATTAGGCCCTATGCTCCACTGGGAGATAAGGATAAGAGAGAGAGAGAGATGTTACATTAGGACGAATAAAATCCTCAGGAACTTCAAGATTGATCCGATCGAAAAATACATAAAGAATAGAACCCTGAAATCATTTACGAAAACTGACAGGTTTACCAGCACCGCGTTATCGAACCTCAGAATGGTTACAGGCTCCTCGGGGAGGCATGCAGATCTGAGGTCAGTTATTGCTTAGTGTGAGAGAGTAAAAGTGCTCAAGTGCACTGATACAACTAGCCTCAACATAATAATAAATAATTTATTACATGTCATGTTAATTTACTTGTTTGGCAAGGACTTTAGTGTGTACTTCTTTATACAACCGGTTCAAAAAACTCGTAAAAAACTCGTGCCTTGAGTCATTACATTTAAAATAAAATATTTTTTGTATGGCAACAACTAATATTAATAATGTTGATATTGATAGAACTGTAAAAGATAGATCAATGAAGAATTAATAAAACTAAATTTAATATTATTGCCGTATTTTTATTTTTCTCCGGTGATTCAGAGATTTGAATTGCCCGCGATCTAATATGGTCTGTACAGCGGTCATATATAAATTCCATATTCTAGCTCAATTTAAAACTTGTCAAAGAATTAAAAAAGTGAATAAAAATAATAAATTTATTATTAAATTTATTTATTATTTTGATTTTAAGTACTTTAAATTTTTATAAAAATCTTGTATTCTGACTGAATTTCGTATTAGAACATTCATTCTTATTATATTAATCAAACATTACAACTCATCTAAATATGCATTTCCAAAAAAACAATACTGACAGCTCACAACACCTTTAATATTTATATAATTTAGAATATAATATAGAATAGACGAAAATTGAACCCACTAAAATCACCTCTTAGAAATGAATATGGAAGATAGTAAAAAGAGAGAGAGATTAGAGCAGAAGACTTAACACCTAGCGGACTAGGTTCATCTAGGCCAGAAAGCATGTGCGTAAAAATAGACGAAAATTAGAAATATTCAACAAATGTATTATAGAAACTAATTTCATCTACTTGAGAATTACAAATTCCAAATATTTCAAGAGCTGTTGTCCAATGTTATCCAATGCCCCAAAGGGAACATTGAGCATAACAGCGTAAAAGCTAGGTCCCATTCAACTATGTAGTATTATTACTAAATAATAGGATATAAATATTTATAAATCTCGTATTTGCTGTGGGTTAATTTTACCTATTTGATTTGAGAATAAGATTCCGCTGCCAAGCTAGTCGAGTCTAAAAAAATGGCTATTTACTATAGAATGTTAGTACTATTTTGTTCACTTTCCGTATTAAGAAATATTTATAAAAATTACAAATGGTATCTTTTCATGTCAGAGAAAACATATTTTGAATTCTCTAACTCCTTAAGAGATCTTTTCTCAATATTCAACATATACTATGATGTTGTTCTAACTTAAACTTTCTTTATTTGGTCTTCTTCCAATCGGTCTGCTTATAAGTTTACTTACTAGAACTCACTTTTGAAACCCAATTCTGATATGAATAGTATGCGTTTTTCCAACAGCTCTAGTCCAAGGTTTGAGATGTTTAACCAAGAGACATTGTTAGGCTTATCAACAGCCTCAAAGTATTTAGATCAACTTAACATAGCGAACTCTCTTCATGGAAAGCACAATGATACTTATAGATCTTAGTATACTATTGTATACTATTGTCTTTTCGAATAATGATGAAGGGATTGCATTAAAAGTATCTAAAAGAATTTCAAAATACTGCTTCATTAGTTATTATAATGTTTTTTATGAAGAATAGTAGCGACCATTGGCTCCACTATCCAATGTTGTAGACCAGTCATTAAACCCACTTATTTGTGGCGTAGTGTGATAAAACTACACACCTTTCTAAGTCTCCACAAGATAAATCATTTGCATTCAATTCAATGGTTTCTGTGTTAAATTATATTGACCTATAACACATATTAATCATATCAGCAAATTCATCTATAAGTAATAATAAGTAATTTGCAATTTCTCATTATTTGCACTTAGTTCTCCTTTTGTGAGATTATTCTCATTACTACTGACTATTGTCTACTGTCTACTGTTCTGTTCTGCTCTGTTCATACTATTACTATCAGTTTCATTTGTCAATATGGTAAATGCAAACAATATGTAACTCAAGTAAAAGTGTTAATTAATCATTTCAGCATCTAACCAGAAAGTTATAATCTGGATTAAACCGATGCCAGTTGGAGTTGATTTCGGCAAATTAATAATACAAGAGAAAATGAATTTTATTTAAATTAATGACAATTATAATTTCGTTAGGAAGAATTCCACTTGTAAAAACATTTATCACACTCCATTGAAAGACTTTTCCTCTTTTATTCTATTTTTCTATTTGTCTATTTTTCTATTTTCTATTTTCTATTTTTTCTATTTTTCTAGTTATATTTCTAGTTGTAATCGTAACATTGAAAATGCAGGCATGTAAGATACATTCTAGTATAATAATAAAATCTGTACGCTTGTTTTCGAAATATTTTCTTATCATCCCATACTAAATCAAAACAATGGCTAGTAGCAAATATAGTAACAAATACACAACACAACACAACAACAACACAAGCATGAATGTATTATTGTCTATGGATGTGCTGCCATTGTGTACGGGGGGGATTGTTTAATGTGGCCGCAAATATCTTTCCGACTGTGTGTGACAATGACTCTGATTTTGTAGATATTCATCTCAACCGTAAATTTGACTCAACTCATCAGTTTGCCCACGGCCGACTGGCTATCAGCTACGGACGGCAGCCTAATGTCTAATGCATCCACAGTCTCGAAAGGCTTCGTTGGTTGGCTTGTGTACATTGCCTAGGCAATCTATACTCGTCATCAGTCAAGCGACTACTCAGAGCAGTAAATTCGTGGAGTGGCAAATTCGAATATGAGCTGCTGAAACCATCTTTTATTATTATAATTTTTATATATATATACATATATACATGTGTAGATACGGTCAATGTGTGTGTGTGTGTGTGTATATATAAATCTGTGTTTGCATAATGATTTTTTTTCCTATTCGGAAGTTATCAATTAGGCACAAAATACCACACATTTGTATAAATTTAGAAGTACAAATATATTGCACATATGCACATATACATGTGTGTAGGTATTTGCGCAAGAACGTTTAGATATATATGTGGAGATACATCAAATAGTAATTTTAGACCCTGCATGTAGCAATTAAGTGGCTTGTTTTACTAATATAAATATAAATATACTTTAATATAGCAAAGTAACTCGATGCGAAGCCACACTTAAGTGCAAAACATTTGCCGCTCAAATGCCCAAAACTCAAATCAGAGCTCACGGTTTTCAGAGCAGACGGTTTTCGTGATAGCAAGCAAATATGTAATAGCTTTAAACTTTAAAAAGAAATTTAATTAAAAGTAAATTCAGTTCCCATTACATGAACTATTCAAATTCTCACAATTTCCGCACATCGTCCGTGCCGCATCGTTTATGAACTTCAATGTTTCTCAACAATAGTGAACGATATGTGGCAAGTAACCTAGTAAACTTACACATTGGCTCGACGCGACCGCTCGATGTGACCATAAGTTTCTGTATATACAGATATGTCAGATACATGTAGTATGACTTGAGCAAAAACAAAATGAGATATAATAAAATGTAGTAAATATAAGTATAAATAAATAAGATCGACCGACATTTGTAAAGGCAAAGTGCCGCAATCTTCTCCATCATCTTCGTTTTTATTTACAGCACACATGACGGTCAATGGCAATTCTGAACGAGACTTGTTTTATTTTATTTTTAGCTATTAACTTTTTTCCCTATTTCACTTTTAATTTATTTAAGTAAAACTATAGAGGAGCCTAGTAGCGGGATGTGTGTGTGTGTGTGTGTGTGTGGTCTATATAAATATTATGAATACGAAATGTCAGGATGCTTAGGAGATTTTGCTGTATTTTGCTAGAGTGGAAAAACATTTCATAAAATTTTATTTTTGCTCATCAAAATCGACTTTCACTCAAGCCATTTAGAAAGTAACTCATACGTAAGTCCCAGTCTTTAAGAATGTACTGAAAATGTGTTTTCAAGGTCAGGCATCAAGTGTACTCTGAATAAGTCGCTCATACGCAACGAGTACCACAGAAGTACATGTGAACACAATTGGCTGGCATCGAAGCTTCTTGTAGCGCTCCTTGGATGCAGCGTTTATTCTTTGTGGTACTTGGAATATGCATCTAAATAAATGAATGCTAGAAGTTATTAGAAATACTTTGTTTGAAATCTAAATAGAAACTAGTAGTGAAAAGTAGGTTCATAGAAAAAAAATTTGAAATGAAGTGAATAAAAATTCTGAAACTTATTACAATATTAGCTTAGATTAAGTTACTGTCGCAGTCTCTCTAAGTGGCAAACTCACTTAGACCCTTCGGTCTATCTATCTGATATCTCTACCAACACGGGAATATAACTCTCTCTCTATATCAATTCAACTATGGAACCATTTTGAGGACTAATAAAGCGTAGAGTGTTTTTGATCTTAACACTGAATATATCTGTGAGAAAGCAAGTTCGCTCTGCTTCTAGCTATAGCTGTACAGTTGCAAAAGAGGTGTTTCTTCCTCTTTCTCATCACCACAACAATATTTTTAGGAAAGAATTCGCAGCCCAAAAGCACATCCACTTATAAGCTAGTGCCCATCTATATTAGTCACGATTTTAGAGATGTCCACTTAGTAGTCCCAATTTTTTTGTGAAAAAGTATTATTTAAATTGAATAAAAAGTATTTATTATAATTTATTTTTGATGTTTATTTTTATTACTAAAGCAATCAAGCAGTTGGAAAAACTAAGCTCAAAATTTGGACTCAGTTTGTCTGTCTGTCCCAATTCCAATAAAGTGAATAAGAGTTGGCCATGCTTTAAAACGTTTAGCTATTCATATCATATTCTTTTAATATTACTAGTATTACTAATATTAACATTAGAAATATTGTTTACGTTGTTAGTTAGTTTTTGTGTCCCTAATTGTTTCCTTAGCCTCAAAGTCCCTTATTACAAAAAAAAATTCAAAACAATCTTTTTTTATCTGTGTACAGACTGATATATAATCTAAATTTCAAATAATCAGGTGCAAAGAATATTCCGTCCAATTGTACACATGGGTGTAGTCAGCAGCCTCGCAAAAAAGAAATAAATTATTTAAATATGTATTGCATTGAATCGAGCAATGGCTTCCCACTCAAATATATAGTCCAAAAACTGATTTAGGTATTTCGAAATATATTGAAGAAAAGACGTCTAGACTTCAAAAGATGTTCAAACTTTAGGGAGACAAACTTTAGTAGAAAACAAATGGAACATGTCGACTTTACGTCAAAAAAGTCTTTCTGAAATTTTAAAACATGGGACCATATTGACGTTTACCAATCTACTCCAAATCCGCAAATATCTAAACGTATATTTCATCGGAAAAACTTAAAATCTTCACATTAACAAGACTTTGAAGATTGTCAAAAGCTATACACCAAATGGCTCATGATATTCCCCATTAAAATTGGACAGATATATCAGTTATTTTGTTCTTCAGTTTAATTGGAGGTGTGAGAAGATGAAGACAAATGAACATCAACTATTAGTATATATATTATGTATACTTTGTCTACTATACATATTTCATGGATTCACTTGAAAACACATGTGAGGAAAAATTTATAACTTGGTAGTATTGGGTATAATTATATCCAATACCGTAATAAAGAGTTGTCGGCTAATTGATACTGGGTGAACAATATTGTCAGCTTAGATATACATATATTTTGGAGTAATACATTAATTAAGATCTTGCATAGCTTTTGCATTATGGTAGATATTTTATTTGGAAAACCTCTTGCAACAAAAGGAAAGCAGATTTTTATATATTAATTTAAATTATAAATAAATAACCCTAATTCTATGACTTCCACACCCTTAAGAAGAAATCAGTATCAGCCAGAGACCATTTCAATTCGACAAATTGTTGATAAAGTTCATTATGTGATGTTAGATAGACACCGAATAAAACTGAGAGATATAACTGTGGCAGCATAAATCTTGTCTATGATAGAATTCAACTGATTGAAGTACCAGTTAGCAAAATATTAACCACATTCACCAGATTTAGTTTCAAACAAAACTTTTATCTAAACCTAAAACCATTGACACCGTGTTATGTCAAATATATTCAGTAGTCCATAGATAATATTGCTTATTTCTTGGTATAAGGAACAAAAAGCAATTTATAACTGATTAGAGCTACTTTTCCAAACGGGTATTTATTAAGATAAAAGACCCCAAAGAAAAATTGAAAAATTTTAATATCTTAGAATGTTGTAAACAGTCTTTAAACCTTATGAACACTGGTATATCTTGAACCATGGAATCACTTGCTCTTTCTTCCATCTCATGGTCTTTATTTAATAAACAACAAATCAATAATGGATACTAAAATGCAAAACCAATATTTCAAGCTCTTATCAGTATCAGTGTTCTATTAAAATTAATGGATTGAAATATGTATCGATATTTGATGAGGATATTATTTTACGAAAAGGGATTGTCAGTTACCCACAGAAAGGAGAGAAAATTGAATTCAATTAATCTTTTTAGGATTGCTGTAGAAATAAGATCTAAATAAATAATTCCCGGAAGACTGAAGAGTGAAATCTTGTCCTGGTATGTGAAATTAATGCTAACAATTTTGTCAAAGCCCCAAACTCTCAGTTTCTGCAACAGGAATTGTGTCATTTTACTTTCTACTCATCCGTGCATTCGTACTGAAAAATTTGGGTAGAAATTTGGGTGTGATTTATATATATATATGATATGTATATGATATGTATATGTTATATGATCAGCAACATATAAGCTGACAGGTTTCTTAGTTCAATTAGATCTCAACAGAAGTTAATCAGTTGTATTTTAATTGGACATACCCGAACCTTTCAGGTTAGGTATAATCTTTCGAAGACGGAATTGAAAGAACCGGACGTATCACATTCAGATTTTCTAAAGTGTAGAGCAAACATTCTGCCATGTTCTTTGCTGGTGACCTACAGTTGTCAAGAAAGAAATCTAGTATCTTCATAAGACCCTTTTAACCAATCGCCCGTTAGGTGCCAAGTGGATGGCATATGCGGATGTTTTACTCTCTTCATAGCAAAATCTACAGGTGTTATAAAATGACAAGATGACTCGAAACTATTCGAACTCGAAAAGTTTCGAAATGTTATACATGCGTTCACATTGGGTAGTTAGTAAAACGCAAAGAGAGAGGTGAACTTAGACATAAATTTGGTAGAAATAAAATTCAAAAAACATTTTCAACTCACCTCCGTACATGACGAACAAAGTAATCTTCAGCATTATCAGATTGGGATTGATGCCTTTGCGTTGGCAGAACTTTGCGAATTTCGTGTGTTCCGCTTTTTCGGTTTGCGTCTCAGTCGCAGTGTCTTCGCCACCCATTTTTTAGCTCTTTTTTAGATGTTTTTTAGCTGTTTGTTTTGTTTTTTGTTTTATTTTAATTTCTCTTTTTTGTTGTTCTTTTGACTTTATTTAAACTTAAGTGTTGGGAATTTTCACACAAAAACCCTCTTAATATGTAAATGGTTTAAGGTGGGGGAATTGAGGGTGGTGGAGTTTGTAAGGGTGGTGGGGTTATGGGGTTGTGCGGTAATAACACTAAAACAACAAAAAATCCACCAACAACAATAATAACGTATTTAGAATTTATATGTGCAATTTTCAAGAACAGCAGAGGTGAAATATTGTAGTCTTTGCACCAACAAAGCAGCGGCTATGCGACAAACAAAGCAGCGCGGAGCTTATTAATATGAATGCACACAAATACAACAAACACAACAAGAACAACAAGAACAACAAGAAGAAAACACACGGATACGAGCACGCGCGAATTTACATTAAACGGTTTTGTATAGAAAAAAATATATTTTTTTTTATTTATTTATTTATTTATTTGTAAGCATGTGTGCAGACGTTATTACTGTTTAAGTGTGCGAGCAAAGTAAGAACTCTTGAAATTAAACGTCCGTTTTTCTTGATTAAATCCAATTTAAAACGATGATAATCAGAGATTTTATATCAAACCCAATTCACACACACACACACACACATACACACACTCAAAATAAGAAACCAAAAATAACAACAAAAATTTTCGTTAAAATAAATAACAATAATAATACTAATACCAATAATGATAATAGAAATGTTCAAAAAAAAACCACGACGCTTTTATTTTGCTGCAGCTCAGCTGCTGCCACAGTCGCTGCTACAGTTGCTGCTGACTGCAACTGAAGAAAACCTCACGTTTTTTTTGTTTTTTCGGTATTCGTTTTAATTTTTTTTTTAACGATTCTATATTAAGACACGCTTGCTTTGATTTTTTACTTGACTTTTGCGTTTTTGTTGTTTTTGATTTATGCTGCTGTATGCTGCTTGCTCTATGCTTGTTACTCAAAGCTGCTGGTAATTAATTTTCTTAAGCTGCGCTGCAACTGCGACGAATTGCGCTTACAATGTGTCTGTCTTTCTAATTGGAAACTTCTTGTTGAAAGCGCATAATTAAGCGCATTGCATTAGACAAGGAAAGTTAATTTCTAATAGGATTGAGTGATGCTTGGGTTTTAAAGCGCCTTCGGCTTATCTTGTGTTATTGTACTTCTCTGTTAGTTGTTGTTATTGTTGTTGTTGTTATTATTATTATTATTATGTTCTGGCACACTTCCTTTGATATCCGCTGCTTACAGCTGCTGCAGCTGCTTTCTCTGCTGATTCTGCTGTTACCACCAATGCTGAGCTCTGCTGGTTGTCACTGTTTATGTTATTTTTTTTTTGCTTACTATTAATGTTATTAATGTTATTATTACAGTTGTTGTTGTTGTTGTTGCTGCTGTTCAATTAACATTTGCAGTTAAATATTATTTTGATTTAAAATAATTTTTTACGAAATTTTTTCGGATTAAAACTTATTTTTTTATATTAATTATTAAATTAATTATTAAATAATTCCTTTTTTGCGAAATTAATTGACTCACATTTCTAGGCAATTTTATTTAATATATTTTTATATGCATTAAGGAGGAAATATGTTTGTTATATTAGTTGTCCTTTTTTTTTGTATTTTCACATAATTTAAAAAAATGTCCGTCTTCAGTTTTGAAATTCAAGGGAAATTAATAATTTGCACTTCAAATGTATTGTTTTGTTATTGTTTTTTTGTTTTTTATTTCGGTGCAACTCTTGTCTTTTGTTTGTTTGCGGTGTGTTGTTGTTGCTGCTGTTGTGTAGTTGTTGTAGTTGTTGTAGTGTTGTAGTTGCACAGTATCTTACGGTTCGGTGTCTGTGGGAAGACTAAAATCGTATAATCGCTTATACTAAAGTTTTATAAAATGATTTTCTTCTTGTCGTCGAGATCTTGATCTGCTTATCTTAAATCCGATATACACATTCATCAGATTGTGTGGAATTGATACTTTCTTGTCATAATAAAGCGATCTACTGCCTTACTTGCTATTGTTCTGCGTGCACACACAACCGCACATGTGTTGGTGTGTACACATGTAGTAAGCACACGCTTGCGCTACATACACACATAAGCACAGATCCACGGGCTAACGTGCATGAGCGAAGATAAAGATAACATTTGATAGATAAAAGTATCACGGGCGCTGATAATTCTCAAAGAGCGGCAGGAAGTTTTGTTCAGATTTTCTACTATTCCTCTTCTTTATTTTTTTTTGTTTTTTTTTTTTGCTCAAATTAATATTTTTTACAAATTTGTTGCTGTTTTGTGTTTTCTATTTTTTGTTTTTTGTTTTTTGTTTTTTGTATAGTGCAAAAAATTTTTTCCCGTGTACTGGAAAATAAATGAAAAAAAAACAAAAAAAACAAATAGTATTAAAATCAGAAGATTGGATTAGTTCAGATTTGTTGTTGGATTAGATATATATAAAACACAATATAATTTACGATTTTATGTAATCAGTAAAATCAGAGAACATATATATATATATATGCATATACATTGCCAGTTCTAGGAATTAAGATAAATCCATTATAAAAATGCGGACAAACCTTGACATGAAATACAGAGATAATCAAAGAGATAATCAGGTAATTAAAATAATTAAATGAGAAAAAGAATAATTAAAGAAGTAAGGAAAAATCGAAAAAGTCTGAAAAGTAGCACAATATCCTGAAAATATATCGAGTGAATCTTTCAAACAAAGAAATTATAATATGGGTCTCACGCAGCGCTATGTAAAGTAGTGGGAGAAATGAAGATTGGTGATTGGTGAATAATTGATTTTAGTGGTGACACAGCTTTCTCTTCAGTCCATTCTATCCAAGGAACGCATACGCACCAACTTTAAGAACAACACTCTTCTGTTGTTCTATCTTCTTCAGAATACTATAGGTCTTTTGCAAACCACACAAGCTACTCTCAATTGATTTGTTAATTTTCTTGTTTGTGTGCGTTTCATTCCACCCGAATATTCGCTTTACGACGCAAGCATGCACTCATGCGAAATCTATTTGCTTGCGTTCAATTGTCGAAATTGTTACCTATATGTGGAGTACGTGCTTATAAGCGACATGAGTAGTTTAACTCTCTCTCTCTCTCTTTACATAGCTATTAGATGGCATGGATAAGAAATATCCCAAAAACGATTTGCCAGAAGTAAAAATGGGAAGCCATTTAGAGAAGATGACTTTAATAGTTATTGTACATATAGTAAACTTGCGAACATAGTCGCAGTCAAAGAGCAAAGATAACTTACGAAGGCACTTCTAACTACATTTATAACTGATATCAGTAGAGACTCAGGAATTTGTTTATGACAAAAAGTGTGATTAAGTGCGAGTTGCCTAGCTGGAGTGGTTTCAAAGTAATGCCGAAATGATATAATGAACCACAATTCATAGGCAAGTTATATTCATTAAATGCGTGAATAAGAAAAGGATTTAGTTAATTGTCAAAGAGAACTAAACAGTAAAATCTTATAATTATGCGTAACGCTTGTAGATTATCAGTTTTAAATCAGAAGGCAACTTTCCGAAAGTTAAAAAGACTTGAAAAACAGGGTGAAAAATTAACATGCTGTCATTTCGATTCTTATAACTATAGATCCAATAGTTATGAAACCAATTCAGTTCATAATATTTTCTATCATATGTAATTCCAATAACGTGTTTCCGAAAACAAAGTCAATACACTCAGAAAAAACCAATAAAACCAAATTTTTCTTTTCAAATTACTTAACATGTGACAGCTCTTACCGTTTGCTTCTTGAAGTTGGGTCAGCATCCAAATATTTAAATTGGAAACAGTCAAAATCAGCCGTAGTCGTCCGTATAGCAGGCATAGAACTTCAATAAAACTTCGGAGTGTTTCAAATTTTCGGAGTTACAGAAAATTTGACATTTGACACTTTCGTTGCTAATTAAGAAACTTTCATGCATTTCGTTACACGTGGAAAGTTCTTGAAGTCAATTTTGCCAATAATTTACCGAACTGACACGTTTTCCCGGCACAATGTGCTTTTCGCGACTGTTTGCGGAATGAAATCGTAATTGCGTTAAACAAATTATACTCGAAAATAATTTGGCTTAAGTAAAGCATTTTTATATTGAAGATATGTACGTTCATAAATATATACAAAACATTTTTCGGATTCATTCACATGTGGCCATAAAAAACATTTAAATATTGATAACTTAAGTTGCCTTTGATTGATATGGAGTCATTTCCACATGGCAGTACGCACATGACAAACGAGTAATTAATTTCAGTGATAGGCAAGGCAAGCGCGTTCTAAGATACCCGAAGCAGGAGCGCCCTTTTGAGGTGAGGTTATTTAATCAAAGATACAAGATACTGCAGTGATAATTCTGTATTTATATAGGTATTGAGTTGGTTAAAAAGTATTCGGCGTTCTATCTGTTCGCTTGACTTTGACGTGTAGTGACTTCGAAGCGATTAGTTCCAGCAAGCATTTTTTTCAGAGATGACAGATTAGTTATTTATTAGTAAATGTTTTATTGAAGAAAAATTTTGTTATGTATCAGTACATATATTATTCGTTTTGACCAGTTAATCACTGAAAAAGTCGATAAAATTATAGATAAGGTTGGAGAAAATTAATTAGATTTCCAATTGCGAACAAACGTTGAGAACGAACGACATCCAGTCATTTTTGAAGTACATGGATAGCAACAGGTGGTATAGATTGCTTCCGGAAAATAATATTGTACACGTATGAAGAACGCGGTAGGCACAGAATGTGCTCGTCTTTCGCAGACATATATCAGTCTTATCGCATACGGTTTCAGAAGCTGAAGCTTTAACAATTCCAAATGCATATCGGTTCATTACAAAACCCCATTTTAGGGTAAAGTTAGCATTCCATGGACATCGTAGCGGCAATTGAAACTCTTTATTTTTTTATTATTGAAACAATGCTTAGTCAGAGAAATGGGCAGATTAAATCGACTCACTAATATTGCATCTCTATGGATTCCTCAACTTAGAAATGTTGAAGGGAATGAAAAAGCCTACAATTACTCTTATCTTAGTGCTTCTATGGACAGGTTTCAAGACACCGGTTCGTGTTTCCCTTACTTAAGTAAGTAAGTATTCCTCTCTCTAGTCCTCTCTTCTCTCTATCCTTATAGGATATAGGAGCTCTTGCCCTAGAGTTCGTTACAAGGCGCAACTACCTTCACTTTCTTCAACTAATTAATCATGATTAAAAATTACTTATATAATGTATAATATGCTGGTTAACCCATGCAGAGAAAATGTGCATTCCTTTCAGCAGTCACTGTTGCAACTATGGAAACTTAAATAATCACACATTTTCGCTGCGGTTACTCAACTTAGATTACCAGAAAGAAATGGTGGTTAAGGAAGTACTTTTTTAATGAGTTTTCGAGCCGTCATACTACACATACCTATATGCTAAATAAGATTCTTTGTGGTTTGCAAAAAATGAGTAATCACTAATGAAGAAAAGCAGTATAAAGGATACATACTCTTCTGGCGAGGAACTGCAACCAACAGGAAAATAGAAAAAATGAAAGCTGAAAATGGGAAATGGAAAAATAAATAAAATAAAACAATATTGCGTCTTTGACACGATAGTAAGGTAATTACGACCATGTTATATAGAGCGTCTCGGGCACAGCAAAATTGGCTCTTTCGGGCTATGTCGAAAATGCATGTTATGTGGACTGTTCGTATTTTTACAATTATTTGGTACTTTTTGGTTGTGCCTAAATTTTAAAGGAAATGAAGATATACTCACTTTCAATTTGCCACTAAAAATAACCAGGAAGAAAAAACTGATGGAGGTTGTAATTAAGTTAACTTATTATTATATTATCTTATAATAATTGTTGACAGTACTTACGCCTTTCCTTAAAATCGGAAAGTGTGATAATTAGATTACAAAATAAGGTTGGTTTATAAAATAGGCTGTGTTGTTTACTGCCATTTCTTCTCCAAAACTTATTACTAAACAACACTGTTTTGCCTTAGTGCCGAGGCACAAATACACCGACTCTCATGCCGGATTTTGAACCGATATATCCTTTTTTTCTCAATCTCAATTTTACAATTTTACTCATACCGTGCCCGAGACACTCTACTTAATGTGGCTCTTATATCATTAATCCTTGACCAAATGACTGATATAAGTTTTTTCAATGCTCTTGAAACAAATAAGAAGTCTAGATGCAACTAAGAGAAGTTATTGTCTATCATCAGATCCTCAAACCATACAAATCTCGTATAATTGAAAAAAGCTAAGAGACCTTGACTAAAAAGTTATGATGGATGCATCGTATCATCTCTTTTAAGAAGACAGCGAAAAGCAATTCTCAGTTTTAAAAGAAATCTCTGGAACTCTCCTAGAAACGTAATGATTCCAGTCGAAAAATAAAAAAAGATAGGCGGAGAAATAAACAATTATTTGAATAATTAAAATATTCTTTATGCTGCTATAGCATACGGATTGATTCGCAAAATCTGTGTCAATAGTTGTGTCAATCATCTTATTCCACTCAGCATAATTTTTTTCTTCTTCTTCCGTATTCTCTTTCCTTTTATGGGAACTATTGCAAAATATTCTATTTGTATGCGGTTTTTTTTGGCATTCTGGATACTTAACTAAACTATTCCCATGGACAACATATTGTAATGCAACTTTTTGCAGTTCCCCTCCTCTATGGTCTGTGGTTTCCTTATCTAATGCACCACGACATTTTATTTGAAACCAAGTCTGTCAATGTTTTGATTTGGGACTGTTGGACTTATTTGTGTATCGAGTTCATCCACATAATTTGCATCTAGTTTCAATAAACAGTCTACTATGAAATATTTCTAAACTCTGAAGCCCGCACGTCCTTTCGCAGGGCATGGGTTCTTATCAGCATTTGTTGAAATGCAATCAAATATGGTAAAATCAGGTTTGCCATAATGATTTGTAGCAAATGACAAGTTTTCTATCCTGTAATGTCTGGAACACTCTAGAGAGAAGTCTCTATTTTGTCTCGATAATACAAACACCGATATGTGAACTGTGTAGTATAATAGAGGAAATCACCAATACGGTGGCTAACAATTTATGGGCTAACCACGAAGACTATGAGGTCGGTAGAACCTTATAAAACCTTTTAGGCTTCAACAAACCTGCAGTTCGTATATTTACTGGAGTACTAACGGGGCACTACGACATTGCGCCTATGTTTCAATGGTGGCGAGTTCCAACGTGTGATTTATACAGAAATTGCCAAGATGAAGAGGAGGTAGAATCTGCAGACAAAGCGATTTCAATATTTTGGGGATCGCTTTTTCACTGGCTTGGAAGAGATAATGAAAGCAAACTTATCGGATATCCTCAACTTCATCTGAAGAACTAAATGATTAAACAAGGATAACAAAGGTTAGTAACTCGCCTCTCCCGGCATAATTTTTGAAAGCATTACAATGGGCAACTGTCAGCACTCGCCTTTTAAATCTAACCTAACCTATTCAATAAAAGAATAAATATAGATCGCAAGAAAGTTGATAATATTGTTTCAAAACCTTGATTCTTAATTTCGAAACAGTTAGGGAAAGTTATCTCGAATTTGGACATAGTGTGTTTTTCGCACACCTGCGTATTCGAAAACGATGAGGTAATATTACTGAACTAAACCTAATTTATTACTGCTGCACGGACATTTGTCCACTTCCCCTTTTCCCCGCATCGCATTGCTGTTGTAGTGGTGATGAATCTTATCAATCATACGCGTGATGTGTGTGTGATTTGCGCTTAATAAAAGCGCTCAGACCACACCACTCTCTGAGTTCAGATTGTACATTTATAGGTTAAAATGAAATGATTTCCATTGTCTGCCTTGAAATAAGTCAATTTTCTTGTACGAGCAACAACAATGCAAACGTTTTTAACTTTCCATGTCAATGTCATGCCGAGTGCTAAATTCTGTTTATTTTCCTGGTCGCTTGTAATTTGCTTGGAAAAAGTGGAAAAAGCGGAAAATGCGGAAAATGCACAACAATATAGCACACAACGAGAACCCAGGGTGTATCAGAAATGGAATCCGAATAAAAATTAACTAAATAATAATAAATAAAAGAATTTCACTCTCGTGACAACTTATGACACTGACGTCTTGTAAACTGAAAAAGTTATTGCACGGCTGTAAATAAACGCCACTGACATCAGCGGTGGCGGGTATTAAGCAAGTTATTTTTGTCTCGAACGGTTGTGCAAATATTTGGCCCACAAAGCAAGAAACGACATAAGCCCCACATAACCGAGAACGAGAACGAGAGGAAAGAAAAATCCAAAAGAAAACAAAAATCACGAAACGACAATGCAAGAAAAACAAAAATTATGAAAATCCACAATAAAACTTAAAAATCCGTCATTTTAATTTATACGCGCCTCAACGCGATAAGCGCTACGATTAAAGCCCCCAGATAACAGCAGGGACCCACTCCATACACCCCCACCAGCCGCACATCAGCCAACCGTGCCGAAAACATCAGCAGCTGCAGCAAGAGCCAGCAAGAGCCCGCAAGAGCGAACGGAACACCACAAACACATATGACAAGCAACAACAACGACGGGCTTTACAGGGAGGCACTGTTTAAAGGGTGATAATACCCGCCCGTATCACCGGGCCCGCTTTCGTCATAAAGTGTAAAAATTTATTAATATTGTACAATTAGGCGTGCTTAAATATTTTAAATAAAAAACTGCAATAATAAATACGAAACACGTAAGCAACGCTCATTATGCGCAACAACAACTCTACGAGAAAATCACGCGAATCAACTTAAGCACAACAACAACAACAAAAACCACACCAACCACACCATTGCTCCATTGTGTATATAAAAATGTTTAAATAAATTTAATAGCAAAATAAATAGCAAAAATATTGTACAAAATAAAAATAATCATTTGGAAAAAGGTTTAACTCTCAGAAGTCTTTATGGCACCTTTGATGCTTTGATGCTGTGATGCTGTGACGCTGTGATGCTCTTATCTACGCTGACACTGACACAAGACGCTGAAACGCGGACTGACACTGATAAACACTTAGCAGCAGTTGCAGGAAGTAGTAAAAGCAATGACAATTTCAATGGAACTGCAAAGAATAATTTTAAATTATTTTTAAATTTATTTTCCAACTCTTAACGCTACTAAGACCTCCCACCTTCAGCAGAGATTAGAACCACTCCATTTATGTTATATAGTTGCAATCACATAACTGTATAGTTCAGAAAAATATATTGTATGAAAGATGCAATTCTGAGGACTGGCTCTCTTCGGCATCATCAATGACCAAAAGGTCTGTGCATGATCAACCTCACCAAGCCATCTTAACATCAGACGAACAGAGCAACACCTAATAATCACAGAAAAAGTGATTGTTAAGCTCATGCACCCACAACTGGGGCCAACATTCTGTTTTCGCAGATAGACTCACCTTGTTCATATGAGAACGTTTGACATGATGACCTGACAAATAACCTGTCTAGAACTTTAGTTATGTTCTGCTAACGAACATAACAGCTATGCCATATACCATATTACCATGTACCATATACCATGTTAGAATGTGCCGGAATAAGCTCCTAGGAATGTATATTCTTACGGATGAGAGAGTTCTATAGTACTTTTAAAATACGAAACCCTTCTGGGTTTAGAGTAGGTCTCTAAACCCAGAAGGTGGCACAGTAGACCCGACGATCACAATGCCACATCCCCTAACAATAATAAAAATAAGTTAATTATACGAATAAGTCAGCTCTTTTGTCTGTCGATTATATTCCACAATATAATATCCACAATAAAGATCCGGTGCACACAATCCAATATCTAATCCAGTCCTAATTCTTGTGTAGAGGCAAAGAACCATTATATTTTTGCTTGTCAGTCTATCAAAATTCTTATAAAGAACATTCAAGAGGGAAATGCCTTGATTGCTGCTACTGTTCCAGTTTAATTAAAGATAAGATATATTATATATACATTGTACTAGTCTGTCCTCGAAGAGAAAATCGTGATCCAGTGACTTGATTTGTATTATGCAATTTTCTACTATATTAACCCGATCTAGTTCTGCATACATTTTGGGAAATGAAAATTTATAATAAAATGAACATGAAGAACAAATATTCAATCTATTATGTTTCATTTGGAACTAGACCCAACGGACTTGCGCCATAAACAGAAAAACATAAAACAGAAAGCATTTACGCAGTCTGGCATAATTGAAGTGCAACAAACAGCAAAAACTTGCGAACGTGTGGCAACATTTCGTTTGTAATTTTATGGCTAACAAGAGTGCGAAATCATTTACGTCTCTTTTTATTGAAAAAATATTCTTGATGAATAATTTATTACCTGGTCTTCTCCTCAAAAATACGACCAATATTTTTCAATTCATTCCTTCACATAACAATTGAACTAGCATAGCCATTGATCGCCTTCACCTCCTAAGAAGAATCCCTTCTCCAATATTCTCCAAGCCAGTATTGTCCTTTTGAGTAGGTGATCTGGTTTCTTTACACACAGATGTTGCTTTCTGTAAAACTGTCCGGAAATTCGCACATATTTGACTAAAGTAAAAGGAGTTCATCTCAATTTTAGGGAGACTTTCATTAATAAATGTTAAGATAAAGACGAAATCGGATTCCGAATTCGTGCACTTTTGTATGACAACTTGGTAGATTTCACAATCTTCTCTTTCAAAGCTACTTTGTTTCATACAATCGCATTTCCAGGAGAATAGTAACGCCAGTCTTATATTTCTCCAGAACTTTAACCAATTACATAGAAGTATTTTGTCTATAAAAAGCTGGGGAATTGTTTTGTATGGGGTCTTTCATGCCCAATGTATCACCTCATGCAGACATGAGACGGTTTAGCTTGATACATTAATTCATCAGGTATCAAGACGATTGCTGGATTCCTACGCACGAATGATTGCAGCTATCCAGAGATAACATCTGGAGGGAGTGTGGTTAACTAGAAGCTTACAAAGCCAAGCGAAGTTAGACACTTTACTTTGTGCTGACACTTGTCAAGTAAATACAATAATCGCGCAAAAAGTATACAATGTTTTTCAGTAAAAATTAAAAGAATTATTATGGACTTAAAATTCTTAAACTTCTGATATTTTCAACTACTTCCAATCCGTGCTGCGATTTTCTATACTTGTATTTCATAAACTTCGTTTGTAATTACTTTTTACACCAATAAGAGAGAGTGTCGGTGAAATCAAAGCAACTCATGTCCTGGTGGTGCAATATCAGAACCATATGATGGAACTATAAAAACTACTTCTTGGCAGTCTGCCATTAATATAACGAAGCACAAAAAATTTTCTTTTGAACAATCACAGATTGAAATCATCATCACATTCCTTTAATATCCACACTCTTTATAACATATCGTATATTCCTCATAAGATACATGCTCGCTCATCTTTAATAGTAAAGGAAGATATATGCTCGCTCATCTTTAATAGTAAAGGAAGATATGTGTCTCTTACGCAATTATACAGTGCGAAGTTTTACTGTCATATCAGTCCATAATAACTAATTTTAGATACTAAAACCTGTTGATAATGGGAAAAAAAATTAATAAAAATATTGTTCGTGGAGTAACCTTAGTATTAGTATTACTCCATATTAAAATTCTAGAAAAGGTTCTATACACAAAGAAAAAGTGAGAAAATCATTTAACAATAAAAATAACTATAATTAATTTATTTATTTATTATAATTACTATTTTCATTACTATTTTCATAATATTAACACTGACTCTGCGCTTAAAATTTGGCAGGGCATGAGTTCAACCCTTGACGCTTGCAGTCTTAAAAAAATTATTACGAATAAATAAACATACAAGAAATATTTCCAAAAAGACCACTGATAATGATCGAGGAAACCTCTCTATTAAAATAATAGTTTATGTAAAAAATTAGTTTCTTTCCTCATAACTGACTTCAAAAATCAAAATTTAACATTCCATAATATGTAAACAAATAATTGAAACAGATGTCTGCAATGCATTTGCATTACTTCTGAAAGCGCTAATGTACAGCCTCATGCGTGCTATATACCAGCACCAAATATTCAGCTCTACGCTTCTTTAGTACAAAAGTAAATCAGAAATGCCTCAAATGAAGTGAAATTTTCTTTAATATAAATTTTAAGTAAACAGCATTTTTTCATGTTTTTATTTGCAAAGGTATTTGGATTTTGAATATTTGGAGACATAAAAGTATTCCAAGTATGACAAGCATTTCGTAGAAACCTTTATTTAGTCGTTTCATAACGCAGGTTAATCCATTTTGCGCTTTTGAAAATAAATAAAAATAGAATACATCTATGAGTTATGTTGTAATCAAGTTTTTTTTCAGTATATTGTTTTGACTTTCCAAATATTTAAATGTGCTCCACAGGACATGTTATAGTACTGAGTTCTTTCATCGCCACATAGACCATAGGTCATATTAGATTGTAGTGGCACTTTTGCATGAAACCCCCTTAAACACAAATAATGGCCAGTTGAGATACTAGTCCGATCATAATTTGATGTTTGTTATTGAAATTCTCACATCGATGGAGTGAGAATTTCCCGCAAAGACGAAATTCCCATCGTAACCCCGATTTGAAAACATTTTCAAAATATGAAATTATTATTCCAAAAAAACGAACACGTATTAAAGAATATATTGTGTAGTTTGTGATAAAATCATATCGTCCACATTATTATTATTGTTAAGTGGGGGGACTTAGCACTTAATGACCTATAAATCTATAGAATTATTGTACCTCCAAACTCAACTTTCTCGATAAATTGTAGTATTGAATCCACTTTGTAGTCTCATTTCTTCATTTGATAAAAAAAGTCCACCTAAGTATTATGGTCTTATCAGAATAGGTCTCTCGATATTACTTATGAATGTTTAATACCTCAATGCTCCAAACACGACAATTTTATATTTTGAACCAATCAAAATATAAATAAAATTTGATGCGAGCAATTGACTTCTTTGAACACTGGAAATGGAAGCTTCAAGTATCACCTCAAAAAGCCAACGCTTGTTGAGGAAAACACTTGCAGGCTATGCTCAGAAGAAAAAGCGACAGTGGTTCATGTGTTGTGCCAATGTCCAGCTGCCCAGCACTGATAAGCAGGTTTCTTGGGAAACCATTGAGCTGGTGATGATTTGGCAGGCAATCACAAGACAAATGAGCTGCTTGCAATAACAAGAGATGTAGTTATAGGAACGGAAGCCACTCTAGCTTTAACTTAGTAACGACATTCGAGAATCAAAGGACGAAAAAGGACCCAAATCGTTTCGAGGTTTGCTACGACTAATCCTGCACTTTAGTGGGGCCCACTTACTGAACGGTGCGCTGTCCCAATATCCCACGGTATATATATATGAAATAATACCGAAGTAACATGCCAAGTTGACTTTAAACGAATGCGGAGGACACTTATAAAATTTCGCGAAAGAATATTAAATATAGGCTACGGACTAATTCTACTTTTTAATTTTACTTTTAAATATCTTTTTTTTGCTTTAAAAACCTTCAAATAAATTGAATGTGAAATATATCTCACCAGTTGTTTCTTTGATATATATATGAATGAACATGAATAGATATGTAACGTTGTACCCTGATTTCAATGGAGTATACATACATGATGCGGATCACTTTCGATTAATTGGCCTTTTTTCTCTCATATCAACACATGGAAAATAGAATTTATTTCAAATTACACGTGGAATAGTTTGAAAAACTATTTTTTAAATTCAAATGTTTGTTTGCAAGCGAAAACCTTGATAAAAGCCACCCCTTACGAGCGTAGACTGTAGCAACCCTTCAGATGAGAAAGAGAGAGAATATACTCAATTAATCAGAGGACCTACAAACTTTTTTAATGTTAGCTTATAGATTTCTAACTGAAAAACATAAAAATAATAGATTTCAAATTTTTTTGAGAATATTCCCTACAAAGTTGAATTCGCTGCGACCCAGCATTCGTCTACAATCCACTGGATATTTTACCGGTTCTGCTTCGATCTATGGTATGCGCTATTGTTACTGTATTAATTTCGTTTCTATGTTTACTAAAATTGCAGTTTACTCTATCTTACACCCAACCTAACACGTATTCAGTTTTTTCATTTTATTTTTATTTCAGGCCTTTCAACTATTGTTTATCCGTCCGTCTGTCCAGTTTGCTGGTTTACAAACCGGAAAAAAAATTTAATAATACAATTCTTTTATCATTGTGAAATTTTTAAAAAAAAATTTATTAAATCAGTAAGTTTTGTTAAAAAAATTTGTTCTCTCATCTATTGATCGATCCATCCATCTGTCTATCGATCGGGGGTAACCGCAACTACAGATGAAATAGTACATACCGAAAACAGTTCCGATAAGAAAAGCGATCATCTTGTGTAAGAAACAGTACTACTGACTGGCAATAAGTAGTGCTAGAATGATGAGTGATACCATTGCCTGTGTAGTTATGTCGTCTAAGAGGTTGAGTGTCATATCTAGTTGAAGTTTATGCGTCTCCAGAACGTTGAATACAATGTAATGACTTAGTGAATTAAATTTTATCATTCGTATACCATTTAATATATTTAACTTGAGGGTGATAACCATTATAACAAATGCACGAAGAAGGAAAAGAAATTTGCTTTTAATCTAAATTAATTTTCGTGTTTTGAAATCCTTAAATGCCAAAGGGTTCTGTGGTTTCGTAGAGGCTCCGAAATATACGTAAACGAAGCCAAAACAAAACCTTAAAACAAACACTTATGCCTGAACTGTTTAAGGACATAGATGAATTTACCATTGCCAGGACGATCGAACTCAGGGATTAATCGTCATTATAGGCCTATATATTTTATCAAACTCATGGATTAATCGTCATTATAGGCCTATATATTTTAGGTTAGTTAAAAATTTCTGAATATCAGCGAATTTGCACTTCGTGTGCTCACTGTAGTGGTAACGCAGTACTGTGCTATTGCTTCGATGTTCCAAGTGTCACATAATTCGACATGCGGACTATGCAGGCCAGTGTTAATCACTTCAATAAGTTTTCCTAGGAGTGCAGAGTTACCGACTTTATTGTTCGAAGATCAATATTAAACTTCACTGACATAAAAGACCAAATAATTTATTAAGTTTTATTATCACACAAAGTTTTATGTCAAATACTGTCGAAAAACCCGATATTTTGACAACTTCACTGTATTAAAAAGTAACGTTATGGAGAAAGTTGCTTGAGATAGTAACATTCACCAATATTTTTCATCAAATCGAGAAACCCAGAGAATCGAAATCGGGCCAATGATTAGATTAAACGCCTTTAATACGTCTAAGAATTCTACCCAGCACTTATTATTTCCAGTAATTTTCCGATAACATTTTTATCTCTTCGATTAAGTCTACAATGGAATGGGTATTTCTATAATTAAGCCAGTGAATTGGGATTAATTTCATCTTATCGACCTCAATTAAACCAATTTTTGATCAGATTTTAGCTCATTTGCTACTCGACATTATATTTTATATAGGACGTGCTGGATTATTGATCTGTTAAGTTTATGTGTGTTTCTAAAAAGAATAGTTTGTGGACTCCTGACAAAGATTACTTCGTTCAGAAAGCGTCTTGATGATAATCTTGAACCGCAATGTACATATTACGAATACATTTTGACATTTGCTTATTAAGAATTTTCTCGGTATTTTGTGACTGAATGTCTTCGAGGACTACATACAGTAGTCACTGATTTTCGCATACTGTACGCACTGCTGCTAAATTAGTTTATGTTAATCATATTAAGATTAAATCGTTTCCATTGGCATAATCTGAAGGTTCTAGGAGGACTTGTGTTTGTTTATATTTCAGTTGATATCCAACTCAAGTAAATATATCTTGTTCAATAATTAATGATGTTGTGTAATGATATTAAATATATATTTGATATATAAACTCATTCTTATATTGACCGTTTTCCGAGTTAGTAAATCTGGACATTTTTACTCTTTGATAGCTGGGTGGTTACTGCAGAGTGATTATTCGATGACTGATCTAAGATCTTCGTACCACCCTGCGTGACTAGTACTTATTTTGTGATTAGATTATGCTAGAGCTCTGTCCCTTATGTATTTTTTGACCAAGTCTATTCTAAGGTTTCTTAGCATGTCATTCGTGCGGAGAGCAGTGATCCTTGAGGAATACCCGCTTCTATTCTTCGGACAGAAGAGAGGGTACCGTTGATTCTTACATGGAAGGACCTCTCGTGCAGAAAGCTGCCAAGGATTCTGGTCAGCCCGACTGGGACACTAAAACGAGATAATTTAACTAGAATCTAGTACCAGTCTTTCAGGCAACTTACCTAGAGCTGGGGCGCCTGTAAGTTCGGGTCCATGTCGAGTTTAGAGAATTATATATTTCATTTATGAAAAAAAAAAACATTTTAAAAAATTATTAGTTCTTGTTTGCTTGACTTGTTTGTTGTTTGTCAAATTTCAATAATTTCCCTTTTGGGAAAATGCTGCTTTCGACATTTTTGGTGTAATTTCCCTTGATTTATTCTTAATTAATTTAAAAAGCACAAAAGCTCTTTGTACGGCTAATGAAATTTCATTGGCGACCTAAATCTAATAAACTACTTTAACGAAGGCAATGGGAACATACTATAAGCTTGTTATAGAATTGCCATCTTTCTTGTTCATCTCATCTGTTTTCAATAAGGCAAGTACAAAATTAAGTATACGATTAGTTAAGCCTGTTTTACACTAAAGTTGATGATAAAGATTTTTGTGGATCTAGTTTATAATCAAACAATCACAACAGTGCTTTTAAGAATTGTCATTACTAATACCCTGCCCGCAACCCGCAATTTAGCTGGAATTGATTCAATCAAGTTGCGGGTCAATTTGGATCATATTTCCTTTATTTCGATTATGGTGTTACTACGTTTTGGATTTTTATCAATAATCCTTTCCTGTTCTCTGAAGCCCCAAACATTTTCAATGACATTAAGACCTGGGCTCTGTGGAGTCCATAAAAGAAAAACTTGATATAACTCTTTTAAAAATTGGTTAAGTCCATATCCTTTATGACATGGTGAATCCAGCTATTGATTGGAAAGGGTCTATTTTATGAATCCAGCTATTAAAATACCAAAATAACTGGACTGATTAAGGTGCCATTTGTTAGTACCAAATCTTCGAATCCATAGCATGATAGACGTTCAAATATAACATAGACAATATATTTGACTGGGACTGCATGTAACTCTCAACTTCTTCCAGAAACCAAAAATAATAATATTGTTTTTGAAGGAAGCTACAAAAAGCATTAAGCTTTCTACTTTTAAGTGAAAAGCTCATGAAAGCTCTACCAAACAACTTGCAAGTAAATAACGTATAATTGTACGATATTTGTTCAAGTAGCTTTAAAGCTACTTCAACCAAAGACCGTATTAAGAAGTTCTGCGTCGGAGACCGTAACCTAACGGTGACTGAGTCAACTAGAAAAGCTTGTTCGATAGCTTTTCTTTTGAGCTTGAACAGAAATTCACAAATATCCCAAAGAAGGCTTCGTAATTCTCTCGTTATCCTGACAAAATACCACGGGGAATCCCGTCAATCAGTTATATCTGATCTGTATTCGTCAACAGTTTTTTCCGATTCAAGAACACTTTTTTTTTGCTGCAAAAATGTAAAAATTTGTATTGTTTTTATTTTCACCATCTAAAGTTATGGACGTAATAGGTGGAGCCTTTCTTAACGATGAATCAAAAGCATATATGATAACCGATTGTAATTCAGCTTCAAAAGTTCATCATCTCAGACCATCAGACTCGTTTTTATACAGACTAGTTTTTGACATCATGCAGATAAAAATTTATTGAGTTTTTATGGAGTTACTTTTGTCCGACCTAATGGATTGATAATAGATTAATTATTGGGGATATGTAAGCAATTTAGTACGTCTGCTTCATTGAGTTGGAAATATCTTAACAAACTTAAAAAATATCTGAATAATATGAGTTTTTTTTTTTCTTTCTTTTAGTTTCTTTTTCTTTTAGAATCTAATGATATTATCCTTTTAATTTACTAATATTTGTATATTTCACTTTATTGTTATTTTCCCATAGGCAAAGCACAGATTGGCAACACAATTTCCGCAAACATAATTAGCCGCGACTGTAGTTTCAAAATTTTAGTCTGGAAAATATATTTTTTATCATGAACTGTTCACCAGTGCTTGCTAAGTAGATTGAACAATAACTAACTAAATTAAATATTTATATATATAATAACATATATATGAGTTGTAACTTCTATATATTTTTATTATTTGTATTTCAGTTAAACTGACAGCATTTTCAGCGCACTTTGTTTACAGTGAGTGCCATAAATATTGAAACGAAAATAAATTTTTTACAGAAAATTCATACGAATATCTGAACAACTGTTGAAACTGGATGAACGATAATGACAGCTCTTAATTTTAAGTTTGAAAAATTGAATAAATAAAATTGTTAATATAAGTACAAATGTTAATATCATCCAATAACAATACTTCCAATCTAAAACAATGTACTTACAGTAGCCGTCAAAAATGTTGTTGTGATTGACTATTCAATATACTCATAAACATGTAAATAAATTTATGTAAATTTTATAAAAGTTAATTATTTACAAATAAATTTTGAAATATGTATTCTAAGCAATATCCAAATATAGACATCAAAACACAATTTTGCATAAATTTTATTTCGAAATTTGTTTCACATAGCATTTAAAAAAAAAAATATTTTAGTTAACCAATGAAATTAATTTATTTCTTGCTTCCCTTTTTCTTGATATAAGCTACACTGGCTTTTAATAAAATATATATATACTTTTTTAACACTTCGCTATATTCTTTATATCAGTGGTAGTTTGTGATTTCATAGATAGTGGAAATATCCATTTATAGCTTTGGTTATGAACTATCCTGTTTTATGCTAAAATGGCTATACTTTTGGGCCATTATAATAGGTCTGTTTCATGAGTACTCGTAGTAACTTTGAGTAACATTGTGTACACACAAATAAGTTCCTCTAGCAAATTGTCAAGTAAATGAGAGCATCTGAGAGAGCGTAACATCCCTGTCGAAATCTGAAAATACTACACAGACTTTACTCCTACATTTTATGTCAAGTAAAATTTGTGTTGATATGTGAATCAGCTGTTTTGGTTTGAATTTAAACTTTTGTATTATTTATTTGCGCGGCACTGGTATTCTCAGCAGACTTTACACAAAGCTGTAACGAGTAGCTCGTGGAACAGACCTTATGTATAGACAAAAATATGTACTATACATATTCACTTTTTCAGATTGAGTACAACATTTGGGCAACTTCCTGGGCACCGCAAAAAGTGGAACATATTTAATATCAAAAATGCTTCACCTTGTTTGGAGGATGATATATGATTGTTGTCCTGCAGTCATAAATGCTATATTGTTCTTATATATTTTATTACTCCGTGGTTAGGAAATTAATGATTGAAATTAAAAGAATCGCTTGGAATTTGCTTGCACAATTTGTCAAGAAGGTTTTTGCAGTGACTAACAGTATCCATCAAACTGTAAGAATTCTGAGATTTCAAATACATCACTGCGCTGTTTATTTGTTAAATTAATTATATGAATGACATTCTGAAAACAATAAATTCATTAAAAGAAACACTTGTTTGTACAAAACAAACTATATTTGTTCATTCTGAAACTATATTTTATTAAATGAACAAAAAAAAGACAGCACTGCATTTAATATTTAAAATACGAACAGTTTGATATTCACTGGTAGTCAATGTTCGAACCTTTTTGACATGTAGATTATGTATTTTGCTTGGAAATTTGCGTTTTGGCATCGTGTACCCAAACCACATATGAGACGCGGCAACTAATTTTTTAATCAGTAATCAAGGAAGGAGGAAGAAAATAAATGTGCCGATCTGAAAAGCAGTTTTTGTTTGAAAAAAGTAAAAATTAAATTTATAAATTTCTCATTTATAAACATGCAATCGATTTTATTGGTAGGACATACACATGTTAACAGAAAAATCACAATAATTATAAAATAATCATTCATAAAAATATTATATAATCTTTATATAATATAATATATAATATTTTATTGTATAGTAATTAATTTTTAATAAAAGTTTATAAATTTTCATATTTTTATAAATGTATGTGTTAAATAAACGACCTAAATTCCTAAATAGGAATTTAATAATAATTAATTTAGTAATTTAGAATGTCATAACCGGGAAATGTGCATCATCTGTTCTTTGACAGGTCGATTCATGAGGATCTCGGATGTAAGAACTGAGGAACATGACTCGACATGTCAAGAACTGTGATGTATCTAGCTAAGACGAAGGAAGACTCTCATGTGTAGTTGTCGTGTCTTTTTTTATGTGCATCTATATATATTATTTATACAAAATATACAAAACCCTTTTTAAAATTATTTGCTTTTTTTATTTTATTTAATTTTTATTCAATATAGACAACTATAATGAGTATATACTTATATATATATCACCTCTATTCAATATCTCGAAAATATATTAAACATGCACAGATTATTTCAAATATCATATATATACATATATATATCACAAAATTTTTTACTATAATATTTAATATAATATATATTTAAAATTATACAACATTAAACATAATAATGTGTAATTTATATTGAATAATGAATAAACTAAAGTAGTTAAATGTAAATATTAAATAGTTTTATTTTAAATAAAGATCTTGATCCTCTTCTACGCTCAAATAATTTAGTAAAAAAACATATATTTATTAATGTGAAATTGAAACTATATGAAAAAACATATATAAATGATTTAAGAAATATATTTTCATATATAATTAATATTTATTTTGACATATCATTCGAAAAAAATTATACAAATTCCAACACAATTTAACAAAAAATTTTGCAAAATAATAAATTTCATATTATTTATATGCGGCGTGTAACGCAAACGAAAGCTGAAGTCTCTGAAAACCCGTGCTGCCATTGTTTAGTAGTGGTAAAACAAAGTAAAACAAAATTTGACAGTACGTCGCCGTCGCTCACGCAAGAAGATTATAAGTTAATAGGCGAAGATAAAATTGTGCATGATTTATACGAAAACGGTAATGATTTTACGTAAATAAGCAATAAAATAGTGTGGTTGTGTAATTACAATAAGTAATTGATTAATTTATATTGTTTGCATATGAAATTTATAATAAAAGTTATGTGATAAGCAGTGTTCAAAGAAAATTTAGAGGGCAGCCCTAACAGGAAAAAATCGAAAATTTCTCGTTAACGAAACGAAAGGCGAGGAGAGAAGAGAAAATCAAAACAACAACAACGTGAATGTTGTTGTTTTTGTGTTTGAGCAACGTTTCGCAGTGGAATTTCCAATTATTGGAATTCGAGTGGAAGTCGCGAAATTTTTTGCATTTATGTTTTTTACAATATTCGTTCATTGTATAAAAAGTCTTTTTATGTTTTATGAATAACAAAAAGACCAAAAAAATGGAAAATATGAAAGAATAAATTGTGTGTGCGAATTGTAAGAAATACAAAAAGAAGTGTTTGAGCTATGATGCAAAAGCCAAAAGCGGCAGTATATTAAAACAATAATTACACAAAAGTTATGTTCTTGCTTGTTTATAAATATACAGCTTCTGTGTAATTACACAAATTATTGTGTTACAATTTAACAAAACACGTTAATATATAATTCAAGGTGAAAATGTTGCTTTTCTGTTAAAAAAAAATCATGTTTATAAACTAAAACTAAAAAACTAAAAGTTATGTTTAGCTTTTTAAGCAATGGAGAATTGTTTATATTCTCATTAATTATAAAAAAAAGAGTAATTGTGTATCAACGTTTTAGCCATGACATTTCAATTGTTTTCATCTGCAAGTAAATGTGTGTTTAAAGTTTTCGAGAGACTAATTATTATGTATATAGCTCGATAATATTTATGATAGAAACAATTTATTTCTAGCAAGAAAAAAAAATCAATTCAATTGTTTTATTTTTGCAAAAATACCGACAATTCCTTACTTTTTATTTGTTTTATGTTTAACTTGTCTGTCAAGATTGAAAATTTGACGTTTAAGTTTGTGAGAGTTATTCCTCTCTCTCTCTCTCTCTCTCTCTCTAGTTTACACAATACCCAAAGTTCAATATCGAAAAAGAAACGTATAAAAACTATAAATGTATGTAAATGTGCTGTAGTGTTCAATTAAAAATGCAAATTGTATGTGTGCATGTGTGTGAATTTATTTAGTTTTAATCATTTTATCAAATTTAAATTCTTAAATAATTTATATGTATAAATTAAGTTATATATATGCGTACATATACGTACGTATTGATTGTGTACTGCTTTCGTTTCTACTTGTCGTCTTTTTGTTTGGTGTACTCATCATTCTTTCGTTTATATGGCGAGCACGCACACGCTCCTTCACTCGAATACACTACCAACAATAAAAGTGCGTACACAATTCACTATTTGACTAAATGTTACAATTTGAAATAGTTATAATGCAGTAATAATGCCAAATCTCAATTATATAGCTAGTTGTTTAGTATTGTTCCATTCAACTCAGATGTTTCATATATCTATGTATGAAATTACCAAATTTATACATATTATCAAATTATTTAATCAAACTAAAACTTCCAGGTGATGACTCATGTGCAATATGAAATCACTTACTAAGTAGCATTAAAATTTACATCATTTGCACATATATTGTTGCAGATTAACCTTTAGTAATATTTCTTTGAATATCTCTTTAATAAAATTCTTTAATAATATAATATTTGTGTCTTTTTCAAAAGAAACCTACTATTTTTGACTGTTTCATATATGTGATCCATTCTTTTTTTAATAATAGAATATATTTTAGTTTGCTTTCAATAGTTAAAGTGTGAATCAAAAGCTTACTTCGTCTCTGATTAAATAAAATTATGTTTAATGTTAAGTTTTTTCTTGCCGATAGTGACTCGTCTTTATGACGAAAAGAAACTATATAAAGTTAGACGGATTTGAATAGCAAAGAAGACAAGGACAAACATTTATTTTTAATTTATTAAAATTTGACTGACCATACAACGTTATATTACGTTTATATTATTATAGTGTATATTACTATACACCAGCGCTGTCCAAAACACCAAGGCTGTTTGTGTGGCCCGCGAAATGTTTTTAATCTACTAATTATTTGTATAATTGTAATAACACTGCAAATGGACGAAGTAGACCGAAATATACGTTAATAAAATATATTACACAAGTTAACAGCTGTAATATTTTTATTTAATTTTAAATTTGTTTTTTATATAATATAAGTTATATAAAAATATAAATTTAAAAACCCGACCTAAAGCCCAATAAAATTTAAAACATATAAGTATTGAGTTCGACATTAATACAAACAAACTTGGTGTACTGGTAAAATTACATTATTTTATTTTTATGATTGATATACCAATTAAATGAATTTATTTTTATTTTTGTCGAAAACAATTATGAACGTATGTATTTGTTTCTGTGACCCTCCGATCTGTATAGTGATTTGTATTGGCCCCCCTAATTGCAATTGGTTTGGACAGCCCTCTGCTATATACCAAAGTAACTAATCAATTGTGGTTCCGATTCTATATTTCAGTTAACCAATGTTGATATAGGTATATCTCAATGCATCTATTTGCATTGCATCGCACGTTATTTTTATATAATTATTAAATAGTTATGTAAATATTAATTTTATATAATTTTTTTTGTATCGTTAACATTTTTAATAACATTTTGTTATTAACCTGTTACACACATTTTCAATACACATGTCATTCCATTAACATTGCAAAATTATTTACATTATATGTTTTTGTGTTCATTACACGTGTCAAGCACTGTAATATTTGTTATATTTCGTGGACTCTTTGTTTAGTGATTGTCGGCAAAATTGTTCGCCGTATTGCTTGCTCTGCTCTACTCTGCTCTTTGGTTTGTTCTCTTTGTCTTCTTTCTTCTTACTCACTGTTTGCTATTGCTTTTGTTGCTATTGAGTTGGTGCTGCTGCTGCTACTGCTACTGCTGCACAACTGTCAAATTTTTCTACCGTGTGTCACTTCTTTACATTCTTCGTTTTTTTCCGATTGGCAAAATTGAGATTTTCGCAGAAATTTCACTGAAAATGTGCAATAATTCAAAAGAAAATTGCTAGAACTAACAAAAAAATAAACGTAAAAATGCAAAACCACAACAAATAAATACGTAAATAAATAATTTAACAGTTTTCAGTAAGAAACAAAAGTGCTATTGCAATTCAAGAATATTTTCAGTTTACATCTACCCAAATGTGTTTTTGTTTAAACAAATAACGAAACAAAGTAATTATTCAACAAATATTAAAAACAACACTATTTTATATGTAGACAATAATTATTCATTTCAAAAAATCATAATAAACAAAATATTTAAATGAAAAAACAGTGCATTAAAAAACAAACGTCCCTCGTCGTCGTCGTCGTCGTCGTCGTCGTCGCCTGACTGTTACCGATTTTTTTTCATTAGTTTTTTTTTGTTTTTTGATTTGGTTTGTAAATTATTGCTGAAGATGTAAACAATAATTTTATTATTATTGATTTGCATTTGTTTTGTATTTCTGTATAAACAAAATTCAATTAATTTTTTTTTTCACTTTTAAGCCGAAACTTCACTTATCAGCAGCTTCTGAGTACTTTTTTTTGTGTTTGTTTTTGTGTAAAAAAAAGATGTTGATTCACATTTTTTCATTCTCTGCGTTTGAGCTTCTGCTCTGCTGGCGTCTCAATAAATTCTGCAAATTTACTTTTTTTTTTTTTTGATTTGTTTCTTAAAAGTTGTTGAAGTGAATGAAGTGTGGAAAAGGAAGGGAAAGGGCAGTGAAGGGTATTGTTTTTGTTCTAAGAAAGTTTTCTATTATTTTTCTACTTTTCTACTTTTCCATTTCTCTACTTTTCCTGCCACAAAAACGTTGTAAACATTCCTGCCAGCAGATAATTGAGTTATTGTAAGTCTTTGTACCTAAGCGACACCACTAAGACGTAAAATAACGTGTAAATTGTTGCAAAGGAAAGACAATATAGCATTTCAAGGATGCTGCCTGCTCAGTTGCTGCCTGAACCAATTTCTCACAAATACCTGGACCTGAAAAGCAAGCAACGAATAGACGATGATAACTAGTTTTGCTAAGACTGACACCCAGCGTTTATGCTCAGTTTTCAGTAAAATATTATCAGCGGTTTTCTAAAGAGATTATAAAGACTGATTAACCGACTTTACAGATATATGCCTTTTCCACGAGATAAAGCCAAGACAAACAGATAGCAAAATAATAAAAAAGCAACCACTTTTATGAGTCACATATCAAAAAAAACATAGCATATCATATAAGGGAGAACTACAATGGAAAGCTTAATATAGCAATAAAGAGCAATAGAAATGAAGACATATTGTATGTAAAATGAAATCCTACTATAAAACATTATCTTTAGACGCTAATTAATTATTTCTAATAGACTTTTATCTTGCATTTGGTGTCGTATTTAATATATGTGGACTTTTCTGTTGATATTTGGCTACCTTTCCAACAGATCTGTGTTTCAATCTAAGCTCAGTCTCAGTTTCCGATGCCTTAGATTGTGTAATAATATTGTTCAAAGTGACTCTCTCTTTATTAAAAGAAACAACTGTACACTATGAGATCTGAGAGAGACTCATGTTCTAAAGGTTTCATATAAAACAGTAAAGATACACAGACCTTACTCGGTAACTCGGTATTCGATAAAATATTTAATATGTGATCCATCCTTTTTCTGTGTAAAGATACACAGACGTTACTTGGTAACTTGGTATTCGGTAAAATGATAAATATGTGATCCATCCTTTTTCTGTGTAAAGATACGCAGACGTTACTTGGTAACTTGGTATTCGGTAAAATAATAAATATGTGATCCATCCTTTTCCTGTGTAAAGATATCCAGACGCTACTCAGTAACTTGATATTCGGTAAAATGATTAATATGTAATCCATCCTTCTTTTTTTGTTGTTTCTGAGCAAAGTTATAAAATAACCGCAGATCAACATTAAGTCAATAGTTCGTTAAATTTATAATTCGGTAATGTATTTTCACAAATATGCATAAAATGCACATAAAATAAAATCAACTTACCGATTACGTCCGGATATTTCTAGTATCATTTCGATGTCTTGTCTCATTGAAATGTTCCGCCAGATAAAAGTAAAGTTCATCTATAGCATCTATATGTTAACTCTTCCGTTTGACATTTTTCTTGATTTTACACTTTGTTATACTAGTTAATACTCTATACATTAAAAAGGCTTTCTACAGTCGCACAAAGATATCCGAATCGAGTTTAAAATCGCCAAGAGATCAGTAATATATTTAACATTCCTAATACTGGAACACTCGGATTTCACCTCGCCTACTATGAATAACTTTTTTCACTACACTAGATTTCGATATAGCTTAGTTCTCGATATATCATAGTTTAAAGCAGTTCACAATTTACATTGATTAGGGTAATAAAAACTGTATATATCATCTGGTAACAAATTATATATCATAATTAATTATGTCGTAATTCGTGAATCAAGAAATGATATGATATGATATATAATATAGGTATAATATGGTGTGATATGATATGATACATGATATATAGTTAATGATATTTGGTATAAAGTATATGATTTGTATTATATATATAATGTAGAGTTGTGTTCAAATTAAAAGGAGTAAATTTTGTAAATTTATACCTTTGTTTCGGATTTGTGCATGTTCCGTGTTATCACGGTTTACTTTCAATGTTGAAGAAATGCACTGTTCGTGGTATCATCAGTATAAATATGGTCAAAAAGTACGTTCAGATATATCCGCATGCAGTTAGGACATCAAATACTGTTAGGTAAGATGTAGAAATTGCAGATACCTATGTTATCGTATAGAAGTACCAATATTTGCTTCTAGAATCATTAGACAACATTAATTTTTTTTTATGTTTGCAATATCCAGTAACAGAAAATAATAGAATTCGCGATTTCAATTAAGGTACAATATTAACAGACAGTTTAGATACGAGTCTTTTTGGTACTTCTTTTACTACTCGTATAACCTAAATTACTTTATATTAATCCGACCGGTTGTTTAATGTTTCAAATAGAAATCTTTACAGGGAACACAAATAGTAAAGCACAACAAATATTTCATATATTTCAGATATATTGTTCTCTAAAGCACTTTTTCCAATCAAGCTTGATAACAGCAAATCAATATTTTTCGAGTTTCAATTGAATATTTTCTATTCATTAAATTTGATCTATTAGGCAAATTTCATTTTAAATATATTTTCGTGTGCTCATCTTCAAGTCCTATCATTTGCAAATAACATTTTCCGCAAATAAATAAGATTTTGCAGTCTACACTACCTGGAACCGATGAAAATAGTAATTACTATGACGCTTGACACAGTGAAGGACTCAACCTTGAACCATTGTTGTTTTCCACAAATTCGTTTTCTATATTGATGAATCTATTTAAGTGTTCCAATTCTTCCTGCTTTTGTTTTCTTAAATTTGTTGCTTTTTGTGTAGATTTCTTGTACTTTTATAAATAAAAGGACACTCCTCTTTGTAGTGTGAAGAATATAACTAGTTTTTAATGTTGTTTATAGTTCTGTGTGATATACGATATGCATATCCGTGTATTATTAAGGGTGTTGTACCTTTACGTAGTGATGATATCAATCTTCTCTAAATAACCTAACTAACCACCTTTTTTGCTGTTCTTTCATTTCAATGAACACGAACCATCTTCATCTTACAACATCTTTTCTCGGCAAGAATCTGTAAAGGCAGTTATTATTTAATACTGTCAAATGTAATAACAATTGTATTCTTAGTGCTATATAATACATTCAATTCAGGTGTAGTTTTTCAAAAAAAAAAAAAAAGAAAACCATGATTAATAAAAAAATTAATAAAAAATTCTGGCTTTTATGTTTTATAATGCTAAATATAGATAAATATATAAATATGGATTATATGAAAACCTTATGCTACCCATTTACAACTACATCTTCTTCTCATATATATAGGATTAAATTAATATATGTATTTCTAACATATATGTCACAATATGTTTTTCATAATTGTTTATATATTATTTTATTATAATTATTCAATCCTCAAGTTTTGTGATGCTCTTGTATTGGAAACATAAACAATAAAGAATAAACCTTGAACCCTTATAGCCATTTCCGTGCGGAAGTTTTAAAACATACACACACAGGACGAAAAAGGACCCAATTCGTTTCGTGGTCTACTTCGACTTATCCTTCACCTCAGTGGGGCCACTTGCTGGACGGTGCGCTCTCCCAACTTCCCACACACAAAATCTAGTGTTAGGGAGTAAATGTAATATTTACATTGGTTCACTTGTTGTTAGTGTTTTTGATGTTAAAATTTGCAGCTTCAAAGCCTAATATTTTGAGATCCAACCTTTACTGACGTACGGTGTAGTAGAAGAGCTTATTAAAAATATTGTTTGTCAAACCTGGCGGCCGAAAATTTGGACTCGTGCGTTTTAATTTATAAGTGAAACCATATTGCACCCAAAGCTAGGCTGCCCTGACTAGGATTTATTAATTTGAATATAAAAATGCAGTGCGCCCTCTATTTTTGAAAATGATTTATATTCATTTTGACTCATACGATTCAGTGGCTCCTTGTTTGGTCAGGTTGCAAAAATATTCAAACAACTTTCAGCACTTCATTTTCAATGTATCGTTAAATTTTATATATTTAATTTCAAGAGGACCTCATTAAATTGTCTAAATCTGAGGGAGCTTTGTACATAGTACGCCTGAATAATTTTCCTTTTTTACTATTAGGTCGTAGTACGTGTGTTTGCTCAACACTTCTATATTTTTGTTTAAGGACGGAGACTTTTTATAGTTCTATAGTAAGATAGTTTTGTTCAATGTAGTTAAAGACAGTTTTTTTTCTCGTAATCAAAGCATACTTTTCAAGATAGGACAGCAACCTTATAATACTTTGGATCGTCTTTTTCACGATTTTTGGATTGATATAATCATAAGAATTCTTAGGCGATTTAACAACACAGGCCATCATATGATTGTAAAGAAAATTAAAATCTTGACCTGCTTATCTTACCTTCGCTTATCTATACAAATAATTGGTATATAAATACTATATATAAAGCATTATACATTAAATGATTAATGTGTTGAATATGAAAAATGTATTTGTAAGTCATAATTTTAAATGAAGCAAAGTTGCTGCCATACTGAAACCAATCTTCTGAAGAAATTGCTCAGCAGATAAAACCTTTGTGTCACTAAATATTAATTAAATTTGTCAACTGATGGGTGTGGATTCTGTTCTGTCTTGCCTTGCCCCACGACGCTGACGACGCTGACGACACTGAGTCAGATTCAGCTTTAACGAAACACAATCTTGCTTGAAGGAAATTGGATTGGTTGCTTTACTGCTGTTTCGCTTATGCACATTCCCGTACATTTATAAAATGGATTTGTAATATTACTTCGAAATAATTTCCAACTTATTTTTTAATACATTTATCTTTACGAAGTTCTCGTTCTCATCGTGTATTATTTTTGCTATATTCAAATTTGAGCCACATAAAAAAAACAACTAAAAATGTTTATTGCCAGAAATTATAATATGCGTCGTTCATATGTATGTTCTATTATATCTAACATCTACCCAAGAGAATGTATATATTTTTCTTAAATAATTTCAACTAAGAATATTTATTGTATTTTCTTTTTTTGTTTTTGATTTTAATCAAATATATTAATATATTATTTAAAAATGCCTGCGTTAAATAAGTCACGTCGTCAAGTGTACAAAATTGTCTGCGTTTTGGTTTATTATGCTACATAGTAGTTCACTATATCAAAAACACTAAATAGAGATTGCTTAGCAATCCTTTTAAGTATCAAGGTTTGGATTAAATCCGTACAAATGTAATTGCTTCAGAGTTTCGATTCATAAGTTAACGGCATTCACTTCACTTCGATATTTTGTGTTTTCACAACTTGACTTTTTATAGGTTTTGAAGAGAACTTCGTATTAGCGATATCACACTGAAAGTCCACGATATTGCAGACCGGTCGCACCTATTTTCATTTTTCCAAATATCTGTTAGATATTTTTTTTTATTAAACAATGTCTAACAATAACAATAAGCCTAACAATAAGTTTTAGAATCTTAAAGACTAATAACATTACATTACAAATTATTTTATATAAACATACTAGCCAGGGCTTATATACCAGATAACACGGCGTATAAATTGAATTAATCAGGGTGATATTTACGAAAGCAGGATGACGGGTCTATTATTCCGTTTCAGTCTAGAGGAAGTTGTCATATTAGCAAGAGATCTAGTCTCTAGACAAGATATTTGTAAATGACTTTACACATAAAACTGCTCTATTTGGGCGTTATAATTTATTATTTTATTTCTGTGAGAAATCCATAAAGCATATATAATTTAGAGTATTGCCAATGCTTGAACATAAGAGATGATGCTTTTAATTTTATAATAGAATATAAAAAAAAAACTTTGGATCATGGCTCTGATATAGTAATCAACCTATATATACTATTCCTATACTATAGATACACTGTACTTTCTGCTTGTTAGGACCCCAAAACTGACAAGACCGCACCGCAGGTTACAACAACAACAACAGTAACGATATATATCCTGAAATTCGTTTTAATTTTTTAAAATAAAAAAAAATCATAAATTATTTTTAAAGATCTTAAACTCTATTCCAAAAAACTCGAAAGTTATTAATAATTTTTTATTACACAGAACTTCCGCCAATTTAGATCATTTTTGAATAAAAAAGTATAGTTATACTTGAAAGCTACAACAATATTATTTAAAGTGTTGCAAGTCATTCTAGTAAATATGTCACTAAATGGTATTACACTGCAAAACAGTTTAACCTTTGTTAAGTAAAATCACAGTGACTCTGAAGTGATATAAAAAATTTAATTTACTGCTAACCACCACCAAAAAAAAACATATTAAGTATGTAAAATGTATATTATTCCCTATTAATAATATATAATAATAATGTAAAAATATAGTTATTAAATACGATGAGGTGATGAAAAGGTTTATCATCTGCTGTGTTTCAGTATCAAAGACTTGTAATCTCAATCAATTTAATTAAGTATTTCCAACTGATATGCAATAACGTCAGAAGTAGAATTACGAGGGAAACTCAACGAAACCAACAAAATCTTCTTCCAATCCGATCGATACGTAATGTAACTGTTCTGCATCCTTTCAAAGCAAATTGGTTAATTAATTAATTGATTAACAATTAATTAATTTGTCCAAAATTTGTATGGTGGTAAATCCTTCTCCTTCTAGCTATTTGTTTAGGCAAGCAATTAGTATATAGGAGGATTCTTAAATTCTCAAAATGTGATTTAAGATTGATAACGGATTTCATTACAAGTCATTATGGCCTGAAATATAACTTTCATAACGTAGCATTGCGACGTGAGAGATGAAAACGACTAGACATAGGCTGTCTATAAGAGGCTGCTCGAAATCATTGACGTCGAACAAGGCTTATTATTATTATTATTAAGCTTTTCAAAGACGGATAAAAATTCAAAGATTCTCTTTGTAAAATATGCATGGCTGCAAAGGGCGGCAATCGCCGTTTGACTGAGTTTAGAACAACTTCTTAACTTACCATTATTAATAATGGTTTTAGGGCTTAGAGACCTACTCTAAACCCAGAAGGGGGTACAATAAAACCGACGGTCGCAGTGTTACATCCCCTAACAATAATAAATATTCATCTTCTTGGCGTAGTTTATATCGTTATTTTATAGGTGGTTGACACTTAGATATATCGTTCTTCTTTGAGCCTATTTAAGCAGTGACTACCTAGAAGTATATAGGTATGTTTTTTAACATTTTAGATAATATATTTCGTGTCTTGTATATTCTGAAAAGTCTTTATCTTGAACAAATATAAACCCACTTACATTCTATACCTTTGTACTGTTTATGATTCAGTTTTTACTGGCAATTAAATATATATTTTTAATTAGATTATTCATTTGGTCATTATCCCCTTTTAAACAAAAATAAAAAAAGCAAATATGTTTCTTATAAAAAAAAAATAAAAAACAATGTAAAAATAAAAGTGAATAAAAAAGCAAAAATAATAAATTAATGAAACAAGCCCAAGTGATAATGATTTTCAAATGACTCATTTCCGAGGCAGAGTTTGTACTTGCAACATTTCGATTCCACTTCAGCTTGTATGCAATTGTGTGTAGTAAAGATATTTATTCTTTAAACGAAAGGAAATAAGAACTGAAAATATTTATAAAAATGCATAATTCAAATTTCTTTTTTTAAATGTGTATGAAACATAGTCAAAATATTCTTTGCAATTTGTGGATTTTTTCTCGTTTCGTTTGAAAAAATAAGTTCATTTCTCCTTTCTCTTGTATATCTTCATAACCAGCTCCAGCTACGTTCATTACCAAAATAGTAAATGGCTTAAAAAGTGGCTGAAAGCCGGCAAAAAGCCATCCACGCCACTTTTTTCTTGGTTGCCTTCATCATCAACCGCACCGCACAATTGGCAACGAAGCATCGCTACTTCGAAGTATCGAAGTAACCTGGTTATTTGCCCGAAATCTATAAAAACGTGAAATTTTTGCAAATTTTTTCTACTTTAATTTTATTCCATTTGTTCATTTGAGAAATTTTTTTCTTCTTTTTGGAATGGATATCTGTAAGTATAAACACATATGTATATACTATCCATTTTTATTGAAAATATGTTTTATGCACTGAAAATTTGTCTGCTTTGATAGTAAAATTTTTGGTTAATGCATACATAAAATATATTTTTTGCTGAATGTAAAAAAGCTATAAAAAGTAAAAAATATTTTAAAAAATATCCATTAAATGCAGTTTTTAGTTGTGGGTGCAAACTATAAAACATTGAATTTTGTTGTAAATTATAAATATCTTTTTTCTCTCCATATTTATCAGCAATACTCCAACACAAACAATTATTTACCTGCCAGTTCATTTTGTTAAAAAAAAATTTCTGTTTTCTTTGAAATACTTGAACTTGGAAAAAACTATATTTTAAATAAATATTAAGGAAATCCTGTCTTGTTACTAGAAAGAGTCAATGACCGTCTTCGCGTTACTATTATTACGCTCAACTTGTATGTGAAAACTTAATCAATTTCGTATATATGCAATATATATATATATATTCAGTAATATGTAAAAAACTATGTAAAGAATTGTAAGAATTAATAGATGAAAACATTAAACACTTCTCTCAAAAAGTCCGTCCTTGTAATCATTCTACCAAAACTAGAACTTTAAGGCAGAAATCCGTTTTATTTAGCGATATTGACTTCTTTAAGTGATACAATAATGCCAACCAACACTTCCCGCAAACACATTTCAACACTTTTTGTGTAAAACGATTAATGTCGACTTTAAAATAATCTTCAGTTTAAAAAAACATTTCTTCATTACAACGACATGTCTATTCCTGTGTCATGTTTTTGAGATTTTCGTACAGATAGTAGCCATTAGATGTCAGATCTAAAGTATGAGTACACAATTCCAAGTGTAATTTAGTAGATGGATGGATAAATACGCGACCTAATATTTTTAGCTTCAATATAGTCCCCGATACACTTGAATCCAATGGTCTTTCAACATTTGGATATCTTTTAAATAAAACGATTTATCAAGTTTTCTAAAATATACCTCAGTTTCCCATATCACTTCATCATTTGATGCAAATCTTTTTTTCCTGGAGCCACATTTTCAAGTTTAAAAATAGGTAATAGTCACTGGGAGTCAAAACTGGAGATTACGGATGGTGAGGAAGTGATTTAAGATACCGTAAGTCATTTAATTTTGTCATGGTTTTCATTGACGAGTGAGCGGGTATGTTAGCTTGCAAAAACAAAATTTTTTTTCTTTGACAAACATCTTCGTTTTTTTTCTTGATTTCCTCATTCAATCGTTCCAATAATATGCAATAATAGGCTAAAAATTATTCCACTTGAATTCCAAAATACGAAAGCCAAAACTTTTCCAACCGATTGTTGAGTTCGTGGTCGTTTGGAAGCACTACCCCCAGGCTCTACCCATTCTTAGGCTTGTTGTTTTCCCTTAGCTGTAAAGAAATGGATCTATGTTTCATCAATTGTCACTAATTCACTCTCATAGTCAGTTAGATTGTGCATAAAAATTTCCAAATAATGTTTTGAATGACGTAGTCCTTGTTGTTTTTGGTCAATTGTGAGCAAACGTGCCACCCATACCCATCTTACCGAAAACTTTTCCATACCCAAATATTCATGTAAAATATTCGATAAACGTTAATATGATATGTTTGATATCTCTACTATCTCAGGCATTTTAATTTTTGGATCATCAAATACAATATCATGAATTTTTTCAACGTTTAAATTCAGCTTTCTAATGTTATTATTGTTATCGTTGGATGGATGGTTACGGGGTTGCCGTACATGGTTTAATTGGATCATTATTCATTCCTTTCAAATGCTAGAATTTTATAATGAACAATATTCATTTTTTTTCTATTTTATAAAAAATTGCCAAAGTGCACTATTTCAATTATTTGCAATAAGCTGAGGGCCATGTTATGTAGAGCGTCTCGGACTCGGCAAAATTGACTCTTTCGGACTATGCCAAAAATACATGTTATGTAGACTGTCACATCAGTATTGCCAATTCCGTATTTTTAAAGGGAAATGTATGTTAGATATGCTCACTTTCAATTTGCCACCAAAAATAACCAGTAAGGAAAAACTCATAGTGGCTGTAGTAATGTTAATTTATTATTATATTATCTCTAATAACAATTGCTAACAGTACTTACAAAATTATACGTCTTTGCTTAAAATCGGAAAGTATAATAATTAGATTATTAGCGGCTTATAAAATAGGCTGTGTTGCTTACTGCCATTTTCTCTCTCGCCCTTGTATGGTGAGAAAGGATCACTTTTTGAAAAATGAGCTCGAGCTGAAGCCATTGAGTTAGAGTGGAAAGAGAAAAACTATTGATTCGTTTGTTCAAAGATGGTGAGTTGCCGAATTTGGTTTTTTCTTAGTGAGTCACCATTCGTAATTGAGCAGTACGTAAACAAGCAAAATGATCGATTTGACTTGTCAGAGAGGTCAGTTAAAAATTAAAAGATACAAATGGCCACTGATGGTGATGGTGTGTGTCGCCGTAACAGCCGATGGTGGGCTAAAAATAAATGCCCAAATCTATCGAGAAATTATTTTAGAAGGAGCACTTAAACCCTGAGCAGATGAGAATTTCGGTCGCTGGCGTTGGATATCCCAACAGAACTCAGTACTATCACACAAAGCACGCGTCAACCAAGAATGACTGCAAAACAACAAAGAAGTCATACTAATATGACTTTATGATTCGCTAAAGCGAAATGAAAAATTAAAGTTTTTTCACTACTATTCAGCAACCTGTCTAGTAACAAAATTAATTAACTATATATGCCTTTGTTTTTATAATAACCCATCGCTCGCTTTTACATAATCATTGCGAACGTTTGTCGCAGTTGATCATTATAGACCCGGTTACTGTTCTAACCTGTACACCCAATCTGGATTTCATTTTCTTATCAACTCAAATTAAAAATGAATTATAAGTAAATGATTAGATATTAATTTCATTTTAGACTTTCAAAGTATAGTATAAAGTACTACAATTTTATCTTTTTAAAATGACAATATATGAATCATAATAAAAATAAAGTAATAGTTAAATCTTTCGTATATATATAAAGCGGAATCACACTTTGCACTTGTTTTAATGATCTGTATAATTGGAATTTGAAATTGTAAACCTTTTAACTGTTCGTCATAGTTGATTTCCTCTAATCGAAAAACATATGTTCTTGTGCTAATTATCAATATTTATCTTTACAAGGTCTGTTTTTCGATCTCGATTGGTAATTGCCTACAATGCAATTAGTGAACTCTTTCCTTCACACCTTTGAGCAAAAGTTTCGTTCAACTACTTTCTAGATACTTCTATTGTTAATCACATATTCGTTATCAATGTGTCATCTTCACGACAATCTTCATCACAGCTGTCTTATACACACATAAAAGTGACCATACATTACACTGTAATCTCACACTTTTACTTTCTACGGCTTACGGATTAGAAGTGTTTTTCTGTAATTTAGTTTTTAGTTTTAAACCAGAATTTAAAATTTTTTACATATATTTAAATATATAAAAAAATAATAATAAAAAAAAAAATAATATAAATTAAATGTAAATTAAGGATATTAAATTATTTAAATTTTTAATTGAATTATTGATCACTTAATTTCAAGACGTGGGTATCATATTTGTGCAGCTCATTTTATCAAAAACTGAAACAAGTCTGTGTGAGTAAATTAAATCCAAGTGTTACTTCCTGTTACAGGATGGTGTCAATAACAATACTAATTTAGATTATAAAAAATGAAAGAAAAAGACAAATAGTGACTTAAGTGGTTATTAAGAGTACAATATGAAAAATTGCAGCGATTCCGAGTTCCCAGAACTTTTTCGACTATGTTAAACGCTAATATAGCTTACTTTCCGAGATACCGAGATTTAAAGTTGTAAGCTTTTAACATTGGTTATACTCTAATGACTGCACATTTCATACATCTGAAGACAACTAGTATATGCAATTATTGCACTCATTATATAAACAATCACTACCTGGTATACTTGTGATGGTTTCCATGTAAAAGTTCTCAATTTTAAAATCTGTTCTCTCAAGAACTAAGCTTTATTGATTTTAACAAGCCAACATATTTTTCCATATTTGCAGATAATCGATTAAAAAAATTGCAGATAATCGCTTAAATTAAACTCCCTAAAAAGGGCTGCCTTATTTTCTTCTGAGTACTTCCAATACTTTTTTAATTCAATAAAATGTTTTCAATCAAACAGTTTTTTGCTTTAGAAGATTCCAGTGGCTATAAAAAAAAACTTGTACCGTAACCGGTACAACTGATGGAAATATCTGATCTGATGAGATACTTGCTTTGTCTGAAGAAGTTCCAGACTTTCCTTTTCGTCTGATATGGAGTGGTGAATTCAAATGTTATTAAAAGTGATGTAAAAATGATTAAAATCTATTGAAAGTTATTTCAAATGATCCAAGCAAATAAGATTAAGAAATGCTCATTAGTATGTGAAACATCATTACATCTAATTGTCTAATGGTTTGGACTTCTTAGCACTTTCCTTCGAGGCTGTACGACCCGACCATATTGATAAGAAGCATTTATTTCTTTCATAATGAATATTGAATATTAAAATTTAGCCATAATTTTAAATTGAATTTAAAAAAAATAAATGCTTACATTTTTGCTTAGTTGCTCAAATAAAATCTGGCCACAAAAACATTTTTCAATTTACATTGTTTTGCAATTAAACCTTGATTCACTCAGATATTTTTTCACTGATCTCGTTAAATTTGAATTAAGTCTCATTACATTTATTCGAATATCAATAAATAGTTTGTATCGAAGTTTGGCAAACTCCAAGTTAATTTATTTACCTATTCTTAGCGGTTAGATTTTTTAAATATTGGCATTGTCAACATTTACTCAGATATGTTTACTGTGATGATCTGAAATTATGGTTTCATATAGCATCCAATGTTTATACGATTATCTGGCTAAAGGTTCGTATTTGAAGCAAAATTAAATAGATATTTTATCAATTTCCTAAATGAATTTCTAATTGATTGTGACTCCAGATATCACTTAATACTCTTAAACATGTATTAGTGTATCCGGTACGATTTTTCGAACAAGCATCAGCCTTAGTGTTAATGCTTGTAATTTCTATATATTATTATAAACACAATCAAGTTGTTTATATTGGGTATTTCTATGGACAACCACTTAAATTTGTCAAAACTTGTTTGGTCTCTAACATAATCCATTAAGTTTGCCATATATTTTAGTGCAAGATCAGGTTAAACCCTGCGTTTTGATTATAATTACGATTCTAGTGTTAGGATTCAATTGGAACAATAATTCTGTTGCATTTGTCACAATGCAAATTCTAACAAATATCACTAATTATACTAAATTTTTAATCCCTCACATGAGTTTCTCTTAAAGCCGGGATTCATTCTTTATATATCACACAAAGGAGCAGTTTGTGTTCTTAATGAATTACAAGCTGTAAACAGTTTAACCATAGCCGATAAAACTGATGGAAACGTCTTATCTGATGTTATAATCATCATCTGCAGTAGTCTACAGTAGTCCAGCTAGTTTGTTTAATAAACTTCAAGTAATAAAGAAATGAATAATTATTTTGCTTACAGAGATATATTTAAATTACTTTACATTATTATAAACAATGTTGGGATTGTCTGTTTTATTACTGGTGTGTGGCGTTGGATCCTGCTTTTATACATTATCACAAACACACAAGCAAAGAACTGTTTATTATGTGTAATCAGTTGATACCCATTAGAACACACTTGTTACATCAGCAAAAAAAATTTTAATATACAATACAATTTACAATATTATTACAATATATAATTATAATATATTTCCGGAAACTCTAAGGTGTCATTTAACTCCACCTTGACATTCATAATATTTTAATGATATTTGGAATAATTTCTGGGTATTTTTAGAGTTTTGCGGAAATGCTCATTAAAATTCGACATCCGAAAATGTGAAAATGTTCTAGAGAGTTATATTTGAACTCAGCAACCCACTGACAATCACTAGATTTCTATGGGGCCGGTTCATGTTAGTATTTCTCAAGTCATTGTTTGAATTGCGAACTATTCTTCCCATCAAAAAACAGTAGCGGGTGTGTTCATGATCTCGAGTAAAGACTTCGGGAATCGTGTTACGTACGTGGTAATGTTATGAAGTTCCAATAAAATATATATACTGCGTTTCTGTTCTTTTTCAAATATTTGAATAAATGTCATTCAAACACCTGTAACTCAAGAAGTATGAAAAAGAGGTCGGAATGGCCTCAAGTTTTGTTGTTTTAATAAAAAAAAGTTGAATGAATGTAATGTAATGAATGAAACAATGAAACTTATGAGGAGAATCCACTTAACTCTACTGTTATTCGCTTCAGATATTAGTGTTAATATCCGCGGTATAGTGTCGACTTTGTCACGTTCACTGCTGGGGTATTGGAGTATTGGAGTATTGGGGTATGATGCATTTGTTTGTTAAATGGATTTGTGTGTTTGTTTGTTAACTTTTAGTTTCATTATAAAATGTTTTGTCGGTATTTGTGAAAATAGCAATAGAAGCTTTAAAAATAAACAAATCGAACAATAAAAGTGAAGTGTTTAAAGTCTTCAGCTAGAATTGAAATCAAAAATTAGACACAAATCATTCGAAAGCGATTATTTGAAGTAACGCTTAAGACGACGGTGAACCGAGCGCGCGTGCGTTTAATATCTTCTGAATATATGTAACATATTATGTTATTTATTAGTAACAGCAATTATTAGAAATAAAAATAATTTTTATTTATTTAATGAATAATAATATTAATGATAATAATTTTTTATCTCTTTCTTTGCAGAAATTCCAATTGCAACTTTTGTTTCGTGCTTCTTCGTTATGATTTTTTAGTGTAAATTAAAATAAACTTCATACTATAATCAAACAAAAACAAAAAAAAAAAACAAAAAAATTAGTTTAATTAAACGTATTATTACAACAATTAATTTATAAATCACACCAACAAAAAGTGAAATAATATCAAATAAAAAATATTTTAATTTTTATTTAATGAAAAATTAAATTTATTTTGGATTAACTCGATTAGATGCTCATTTTGATCGATTAGTCAAAACCACTCAATTTAAACTAAAATTAAAACTAAAATTAAAACTAAAATTAAAATTAAAATTAAAAGTAATTTCGCGCGATTACAGCACTCACTACTCATTCTCATTTGTATCTTTAGAATTTGTGCGATACTTTTTATTAAAGAAATAATTTAGAAAATTAAATTAATTAGATATTATTTATTAAAAATAAAAAAAAATAATGAAATTTAAGTGAAAGATGAGAAAAATTAAAAAGAAAATTAAATAGAAAACCCGTGTGTGTATGTGTTTGTGGAGGCGTATTATGCAAAATTTACAATTGTGTAGAAGACGAAAAAAACAACAGCCTGTTAATGCTTCAGACGAAACTCGGGACGCAACGAGTGTGCGGGTTAAATTTGTAAATGCTACTTTGGTGTATGTCGCAGAAAAGTTTTGCGTTTACAAAATCTCATATATACGCCCATTATCTTTTCCAACTGTCTTCAATTTTTACTTGTGATAAAAATAAAAAGTTATCCACGCCATAACATAAGAATACAAAAGAAAAACCTAAATCCTTCGTCGCGATCGCATCGTATCGCACCGCATCGCATCGCATCGTATCGCATCGCATCGCACCGCACCGCATCGTATTTCATCGCATCGCATCGCATCTCGTCTTGTTTTCGTTTACGTTTACGTTTTTGTTGCTCTCTTAAAATAAATTTGACCGTGAAATTTTAATATAATAATATTTGAAATTGCAATAAATAATATCACTAAAATAGTCGTAAGCAAAAAGTATAAATTGTAGTCAAAGGCCTTCCTAATATTGTAATAATCTGTAATAATCAGTAATAATCAGTAATAATTGTTGAGATATATAAGTTTTGAGAATATATCTAAATTGAATTGGCTCGCGCGTGAGTGTGTGTTATGCAAAATTTACGGCGCCCAACGGTCACTTTTTGGCCGTACGTAAAAAGCTGTCGTGCCGCCGTAATATCTATTATAGATGGTGTTTGTAGCAGTTCTCACTATTATTATCGTTATCGTCACCATAACTGGATGTGACATTACTTAGTGCGCGATTATTCACTATTAATAGGAATACTGACTGGTCTGGTACACTCTGCTAACCAATATAATCAAAAACCAACTAGCTAAGCATCTCTGCTGACGACAACTCTGCAACCAAAATAAGTAACCCAATCAACAGAGATCATGCAGATGATGTTGCTCTGATGATCAAATTCAATTAAATTTAATTTATTTTACATATAAAGCAACTATCTACAGTCTAACACAAAATAGTGAATAGAAAAAAATCACTTCAACTACGTTTCATGTGAAAATATATTTCTTTTGTTTTCGGTTTTCCTTTTTTACTCTACTATCAAAAATCTACTATCTACTATCTGCTATCCGCTATCCGCACACGTCGCAATGAATAGTTGACTTCAGCAAGTGCAGTTCATTGTAGATACTCGTGTCTATAATTGTTAAATTTAAGCTCACATTTATATCTCATAAATAAACAAATCATAAAGTCAAATTTTGTGTAATTGAAAACGAATTAACAAGTAGTGTACATGCGCAGGAATAGTTCGATAGATGTGTAATTGTTAAATCAAAATCCCTGAAAATATAAAATATTATTCCTAATAATAATACTTAATAATAATTTCAATGATTTTATTTTGTTGTGTTTACTAGAGTGCTGCAAAAAGAAGATTTTGTAAAAGTATATAAGTTGAAACTTAAAACTGATCTTACTTTTTTGTACTGTTGATTATTTGCTTAAGATCTTAATTATTTCGAGTGTGACATAATTCAAAAAAAAAAAATCGATCGTGGATTATTTCCTAAAAACTTTGCGTACCCTCAAAAATCCTATTATGGCCGAGAATCAAACGGCTACTGAAGATTCCGGCCATCAATCACAACAACATCAGCATCAATATCAAGTTCAACAACAACAGCAGCAACAGCAACAACAACAGCAACAACAACAACAACAACAGCAACAACAGCAACAGCATCAGCATCAATATCTAATTCAACAATATCAACAAAATCAACAAAATCAACAACAACAATTAGCCCAACAAGTTTCAGCAACAATAACACCTGCCCTTACATCGCCCACCACATCTGCCTCATCACCAGAAGAACAGAATATTATATTAACCGGCACAAATCATATAGCGCAACTCCATAACTTGCAAAACCAAGATTTGCACATCCGTAACCAGATGCAAGATAATAAACAAGCACGTAGCATGATCGATCGCCAAATATCAGCAAAATTTAAGGCGACACCCACGGCGACTCAACGTCGCAATACTATACAGACTCCCACACGTGCTACAAATATAGCTATGAAGAAGGCTTCATTAACAAAAATTTTATCAATGAATAATGCTGGTAGCGCTAGCGGTAATGTTAGTCCAGCTGTCGGTGTGGACGGTGGTAAACATCATCATCATCACCACCATCACCATCAACATCATCATCAACATCAGCATCAGCAGCAACACCCGCATCATACCGCCACTAACAATCATCAATCGTCTTCATTGTCGTCGGGTGTCGTTCAACGCACTACAAGCGAAGTATTACGTCTAAACACTCCGCCTGGTGGGAATGGGTTACAACACGGTGACTCTACCACTTCGAACCTCTCGCATGCTTCTAGCAATAGCAGCATGCACTCGCATTTGATGAATCACAGTTCGAGTACAAGTACTTCGATAGTACCTCGCTCTACAACAACTACAGCATCTACATCAAAAGCTACGTCACCTAATAATAATGGTAGCAGTAATTCGCTAGTTCGTAGTCATCCCAGTCAAATATATAGCCATCAAAATAGTCAGCAACATGCTGTGTATTCATATAGAAAACCAAAGACAACCTCATCGTTCCAGATAACATCAGTTACTATAGGACAGAAATTTAATTCTGATACTGGAGAAGAGTCAGCCGACGATCTCGACGAATCTCATACAGACGATAATAGTCGTGTAACTGATGTTGAAAATGAAGCACCATCAATGTCTGAAGATACAATATCTAAAGAAGAGGTTTATTATCCAAACAACGCACTTACCACTACAGCCCCAGTCATACCAACTAACTCTCAATATGGACTTGTAGTTGTAGATCCTATTGGGCCTACTCTAGGACAGTCAATACAGAATGTGCAAGTAAATGTGGCGGATAATATAATAAATGTGGTAAGTGCAGCCGTCAATACAGGTGATAACAAAAAGAAAGAGGATGTCAAAGAGACATCACATCGAAGTGAACGTTTTAAAGTAGTTAAAATCGAGTCGACTGAACCATTTCGCCGAGGGCGTTGGATGTGTATGGACTATCTCGATCACTCAAATGTGGGCACAGCCGGTAAGGAGGGCGGCAGTGGCAACAATAATGAAAAGACTGTTTCCTCCGCGATGGGCAGCATCGTCAATAGTGAACCTTCTAAAACGAAAAGTATGATAATTGGTGCAGTAGGTGCAACGTTGCTTGAAAATCATTTAGATGCAAGTAATTTAACAAGTAACCAAATAGGTGCGGACGGAAATTGGAACTTTCCAGATAACTCACCAAACCAGAAACTGCAACACCACCAACAACAGATTAAGCAACAGGTTAGCCCAATGCCGACTGGCATCGCTACAGCTCCTGCAACTGTTGTGCATGGTATACAGCATTTCGTGGGGGCAGGTAGTAATGATCGAATTCAACAATTACCGCAGCAACACTTAGGTCAAACACATCTACCCCAGCAAATATATAGTGATAACTTAAACGCAAACGTTGGCCAAGATGTTAGCCACGGACATGGACAAACTTTACCACTGGATTATGCTACCGCTGCTGCGCAGCAGTTGCAACAATCATTAAAAGAGCTAAAGAAACAAGAAGAGGCGATTGCAGCGTGCGAAGAGGCTGGAAAGCGATATGTGCCAGGAGAATCGCAAACAGTTCTCAAATATCCTATACCAATTGCACAACCACAAGCAATGGCACCACAGCAGCAACAAAAACATCTTGCTCAACACAGTGTTACGTTGCCTGGTAATATACATTTTCAAAATGGCGCTGTTACCATGTCTAGTGATTTGTCAAGTAACAATAACAATTTGTCTTCAACCACGCAGCCAACAATAACAACTCATAACATTACATATGTGGATGCGCAACACATACAACAGCAACAGCAGTTGGCACAGCAACAACAAATGCAACAACAGCAGCACTTGCAACAACAGCAAGCCCTGCAACAGCAACAGCAACAGTTGCAACAGCAGCAACAACAGTTGCAACAGCAACATCTGCAGCAACAACAACAACAGATGCAACAACAGCTGCAGCAGCAACAGTTGCAACAACAACAACAACAACAACCGCATTTGCAGCAACAACAGCCTCATATACAACAGCAGCAACAACAGTCACATTTGCAACAACAACAACCTCTTATGCAACAACAACAACAGCATATACAACAGCAACAAACGCATGTGCAACAGCAGCAACCGCATATGCAACAGCAGCAACCGCTTATGCAGCAACCACAACAACATATACAACAGCAACAAACACACATGCAACAGCAGCAACCACATATGCAGCAGCAGCAACCAATTATGCAACAGCAGCAGCCAATTATGCAGCAGCAGCAGCCGATTATGCAGCAGCAGCAAACACACATGCAACAGCAGCAACCGCATATGCAGCAGCAACAACATATTCAGCAACAACAGCCACAGCCCATGTCACCAGCTCCGCAAAGTGGACCGCAATCGCAAATTCCTCCAACGTTTATACAACAAAGCTCTCCATTTACTACGCAATCCAATTATCAACAACAACAAGCTCCTCATTTACATCCACAAATCCAACAGCAACAACAACATCAGATCCATCAACACCAATTACCTTTGCAACAGCAAACAATTGTTCCACAATTAAAACAACAAATCTCTCAAACCGATGGAGTCACATCACCACCAATTGTCAGTGCTGCCAGTCATATACAACACCAGCAACCACAATTTACACAACAGTTTCAACAGCAGACAGTTCCTGGCCAAACTATGCCCATTGTCACGCAAATGACGAACTACGATATGCAACAAAAACAACAACACTCAGCAACGATAACGGCCCAAACACAAATCCATCAACAGCAAAGTGCACCAGCAACTATAGCCGATCCAAATGCAATTGTAGTTACAATACAAGCGCAGCAGCCAATAATTATCAACAATACAACATTGACTACAACCAACAACAACAATACCGCTAGCAGTAGTTGTAATAATAATAACAATAATAATCTGGTAACGAAGAGTGTGACAAGTGAGCCGATTGTGATGCAACACCAAGCTCAACAACCCCAAATGCATGGTGCCGATAGTATTAGTGCCAATAATGTTAGTAGTTTAATTCATCCAAATAACAAAATGAGTAACATAAGTGCGGTGACAATACCAACCGATGACCTACACCACCAGCAGCAGCAGATACATCATCAGCAGCAATTGTTGCAGCAGCAAGCACAACAACAAATCCAGCAACAACAGTCTCAGCAATTGCAGCAGCCAACAGCGCAACAACAAACACAGCCACAACCGCAACAGCAGCAACAACAGCCACAATCACAACCAATAATAGCAGAATCAGAGACTGAAAGGTAAGTTCCCTATTTCCCTAAAACATTTATAGATCTTTCTTCTTCATATCAGTTCAGTGAATTAAGTGAATTAATTAGAAATTTGGATTAAGTACAACAGTTTGAGATTGAGTATTTAGTGTCTTAATTCTTATTTCTAGTTAGATCTATAACATTTGTTGCTGATATATACCTACCCACCGCGTGGGTTCACAATGCATCAGAAATATTCTGACTCAATACACGATTTATACTTTTTTAAAACATTGGGCTCCATAATATTCAGGGTATTAGTATAAATCTTTTGCAAATATTTTTTTGTGGTGTTCGAAATGTGGTACGCGGGGAGTGGTTCATAATTTAAATATGATTTTTGGTTTTTTAGTCAAAAAATCGGTTACAAGACTTATAGTTGATAAGATGGCTAGCAGCGATATGGATGTGATGAACTAATAATTTTGAAACCCTGATACAGAATAATTCATTAATGATATGTCTCTGTGTAAAAAATTCTTGACAACGTATATTTCGCCCCAAATTGTAAAAAATAAAATAAAAAATAGTCTAAAACAAATTAATCCTGATAAACAATCAGCTTTGGTCTCACACTTTCTTGATGAAAATCATTATCCAGATTTTGCTTCGGTGAAGGTCATCGATACGGAGCCTTCCTTGTCTCGACATCTTACCTTAGAGTCCTTACATATTATAACTAGACCCACATACAATTTGCGGCGAGATATAGAAAATATTTCTGTTGTCTATTGTGCATTGCTAGATCTTGATTTTGATTCTTCTTCTTGAGTTAGTGCTATTACGTAATTTTACTCTATAATAGCTGGGGGCTTATCTCTACCCCACACTAGGCTAGAAAAATCATTCTAAAGATAAACTGATTTTATATTCTTAGTCTTCTTCTTCTTCTTCTTGAGTTAGTACTATTACGCACTTTTACTCTATAATGGCTGGGGGCTTATCTCTACCCCACACTAGGCTTTAACTAGGCTTCGTTGTAATTATTTAAAACATTTGTCAAAAAAATTTTTTCATATACAAATTTTATTCTATTCAGTTGTCTTTAAATTTCCCTGATGATGGTTTTAAACAACCGAAACGTCAGAAATATATATTAAATAAATAAAACAATAAAAAAATTTTTATTAAAAAACCAAATCAAAATAATCTGACTAATAGCCCAACACTCATCTATTTTAAAGCTTGTAAAATACTTATATCATTTAATATAAGTATTTTTTTTTTTGATATACTTCGATTGTTCGAAATTGACCCTAATAAATTTAAACTTTGACAACGCATATAATTGCCAATAGATGGTCTCATTACAAATACCCATTTTTATAAACTCTTGACACTGTACTTATTAATCCAAATAATGCAAATGGATCACCCTCCCTTACGATTTTGTTTTTTTTTGTCTTAAACCAAGGAATCACTCCTCTAAGTTAAAGTATCTTGTCTTCATTAGTAGTATTAGGTAGTTATAGGTATTAGGTAGTATTAGATCAATAGCTGCACTAAATTACAGGAAATTAAGTACCACATTTCTGCATTAACATTTAAGTTTATATTTGAAGAGGTGAGAAAACTAAATATATACCAAAAAAAAATCGCACTTTTGATATTTCACAGCAAATATTTAGATTTTTAAGTGATTTTGTCGAAACTTGTTGCCATTGCAAAAAAAAAAAAAAAAATTATCTGCGTTTAAGTGTGTATTTATGGATATTAAATATCTAGCTGAAATCGTGTTCGCATTTCAACCAAGAATTTGAGACACATCAATTTCAGGAAGCATAAATAATTCGACGTTAATGCGTACATAATGAGTCAATTAAAATTTTTATATTGGAGAAGATCAAATATTTGCAGATAAAATAATTATCAGCAAACCTTAAATTTTATATTTAATTTATAAAAAAGTAAAATATTGGTTTATTTACCAATACCTAATGAATCCCAAACAAACATTAACATTTGCGTATCTAAAAATTCTAAATTTGTTTGCAATAATGAAGCTTATAATGATAATTAATACTGAAATCGGCGTTTTAGCCATAAACGATCAATTTCTATCTGTTAGATACTTTCAACTAGCATCTATAAGAAAGCTTTTCTTTAGTATGGTTCAGCCACACTAACTAACAAAACGAGTTAAGTTAGCTTAATTCAATGCAATGTGAAAGATAGTTAGTTGGTTGTAGGTTTCCGTTTAAAGCTAAGATTTTCCCGATATAAGCCAAAGGCTAAGAACAACCTCTACTGACACTAACACTGAACGGTACCGGTTTGGTACCGTTCGGTTAGAGACCTCAGTTTGTTTGTTGAATGGATTATGGTGGACTAGGAGGTTTGTTCGGCTTTTTCCCTCCTCATCTTACAAACAAATAAGCCGACAAACCCCACCTTGTATATATTTGAATTCATAAATGTTTCTATGTATTTTTAGTGGGTTATGTATGTATGTATGTAAGCATGCATGTGTGTATGAAGAACGCAGTTTTAGCTGAAATTACTCATAAAGTATAAAGTGGCTTAAGTGTGTGGCTTGTACTTTTTTAAGTACAAACACGCGCAATTGTTACTTTTCTTTTCGCGCAAAAAAAACAAAAACAAATTGTAAAGAAATGAAAATAAATATAAAAAAATTTACGAAATGTTTAAAATATAATAAAAAGTAAAGATGTCGTAAAAAATACATTTAAGCTAACAAAGTAACAAAGTAAAACTGAATTTGTGAAATTCGCAAATTTGCAACTTTGAAAAGAAAGTCAAACAAGCCGACAGACAGAGCAGAGCAATGGTCAGACAGACGAGTTTATGGACGGATCAACATATAGTTAAAAATGCCATAGATCGTTTTACAATGGACGATAAAAAAAAAACGGTTTTTAGTTATCACTGTTATGAGCATCAGCCAGCGGAGCAGAGTCGTCTCATTTTTCCATAACAGATTATGAGTGGTTTGCTTAGGTAAAAATCAAATACTCAGCTGAGTACTCAAATACTTATTCACGAACTTGTCGTGAATGCACACTCATATTAGTGTAGTTTAATTAAATTATATCAAATTTAACTAAATTTTCAAAACGTCAAAAGTCAATTGTTCAGTAAGGAATTAGCATATTCAATTGATGACACCATATTTCAGCCAGTTGGCCAGTTAGCCAGTCAGTTAGTCAGTTAGTTAGTTTGTACTAAAGACAATTCATTCTGTATGAATATTGTGTTTCGGTTTCACAATTAAAAACAATATATTAAAGATATTTATTATTGTGTTAAAAAAGCATTAATGATATTCGTAAGCTTTTATTGAAAGGCACAGTTAGTTTCTAATTACTAGAGCAAAATTATTTAGAGAGAAATTAGATATAACAGATCAGCGATAGCATATATAGTTTTCACGTGAAAACTAGAATGCGATGCGTCTTCAATGAATTGATCAAATTTTCAACCATTGATCAACCTCGATCAAGTGACAAGTGATCAACCTCGATCAAGAGACAAGTGACTCGACTTGTCTCTTCAGTACACTTCATTTTTTCATGTATTTTGGACAATTAAAAATAGTATCATTCCCGTGATCTGCACCCGTATTTCCGTATATTCAAGTTAGATTTTTAGTTATTTAAATTCTGTTTAAATATTTTTGAAAAGATCCATGTCCAAAGAAAAGCTGCGTAATGTAGTACTTGACATGGTCGAATTTTCTTTTGCACCCTGTTTCTTGTCTCATTTCAACACTTTATTTTCTCTCTTTCTTCTTTCTATTTGCTGAGTATAATAAACGTTTAATTTTAGGTTGCAGACGTTCCATTGTTTGTAGGTCAATTGGAGTTTCACCTGCTATTAGAAACACTGCTTTCGTAGAGACAGCGCGATACGCTGATGTAACACACAGCTGTCGTTCTATAAACTGTTTCTTTCGTATTTGGGTATCTAGATACTTTTCAACAATATATTATGATCTTAAGAGATTCAGATATTTTTGCAATTTAATTTTAAAATCGTATATCTTTTATCCTTTGTTTGTTTTGGAGTATCAGCATTCTAACTTAATGTTTATGTTGAAGCTATTTGAGCCAGTACACTTGAGCACTTTTACTCTTGCTTAACTCGTGGTATTTTCAAAATCCCTCTTTACGCCTTGAATGGATTATTGTTCATCACTTCATCAGACTAAGCAACAATTGACCTCAGATCTGCATACCTCCCCGAGGAGCCTGTAACCATTCTGAGATTTTAAAACGCGGTGTTGGTAAGTCTGTCAGTTTTTGCAAATAATTTCAGGCCTCTATCCTTTATATATTTTTTGATGGGATCAATCTTGATGTCCCTGAGAATGTCATTCGTCCTAATGTACCATGGTACTTTGAAAAGTCTTTTCAGAGCCTGACTTTGTGCAATTTCTAGCTAGCGAATAGTAGTGTTTGAAACTTTGCTAAACGCTACACAACCATATAGAAGTGACGGACGAATTATTTGGTTATTTATCAGTTTCCTGTTTTTAGCATTGAGATTTTCATTTCTGAATAGCGGTTGGAGGTGATGAAGAATTTTGGCACAGCTAATTCTTTTCAGTTAAACATTTTTAATGCCGAGATACTTAACGCTATTCTCCCAGTTTATTACCATATCACCCACTCTCACTCTCGACGGATTCCGTCTTAATGAAATCAATTTTAATTAGTAAACAATTTAGATAGATTATAGATACGTTTTCCATTATTCCTTCAAAAGTTTAATACTCATTAGTAGTGAATTGTATATATATAACGTAATAACATGAATATTATTGCTAAAGAATTTTTGAAATTCCAAAAATACTTTTCATTTTACTTTTGATTAAATATGACTCAAATTGACATAATGTTCATTGAATATACGTACATATATACATACGTACATACATGCGCACATGTATACGTTTTTGCGTATTTAAAAAACTACGTATTTGCATTATTATGGGAGTTTGTTTTTATTGTTGAAATATTGCAATTAAAGAAATTACTCAATTACAATACACAGTAGAACACAAGTGTACTGCGATGCAACTACAAGTGCGCGTACAATAGGAAATTAATCAATAAATTCTATTGAAACCAAACTAAAGCACCGCAAAGCAAAGCAGAGCAGAGCAGAGCAAAGCAGAGTAAAGCAGAGTAAAGCATTAGGCAAGATAGCGGCAAGTAATCAATTGAGTACTCGTACATGAAGAAAATCTTATCAGAAACTTATCGATGGGTGTGCATACGGTCGTTGGCCAGCATTGCTGCAATTACCACCATGGGATCACAAAGACTGCTTTTGCTCCAAACTAATACTGATGCATGCCACTGGCAATAATGGGAACGTATGAGCACCATAACCACCACTTACCCAGGTCAGCTAGCAAACATAAGAAAGCAATAACGAGCTGCGTGCAATCCAAACGTCAATGTTGATTAACACTGCAATAAATAAAAGATATATTGTACGTGCACATCGTACTATAAAACAATTACAAAACTTCGGATACGAATATGTATATATCTATATTGATATATAGTATAGACAGAGAGATAGATAGATAGATAGATATACGAAAGATACCAGCCACCAGCCACAGATGCATTTTATCGTAACTTAACAATTTGTAAAAGCAAAGAAACTGACTAGCTGACTAGCTGACTAACTGACTAACTGACACGAATATAGATAGAAGGATGGATGGATAGACTCAATAATAACTAGTTAGAGAAAAACAGCTTACAGCCGCCAGTTCAATTAATAATGAAAAGGATTGTTGTTGGATTGTTGTTTTTATAGTGGGTGGTAACATCATTAGAAATTGCCACTACCCAACGCCTTTAAACTTATATATATATTTCAGCTTTCATTTCATATCAACTCGCATACACTGAGATTTATTTGCGCTTACAACAAATGATGGATGCAGTACAACTATCGCAATCACTTAACGATATATTTTGGCAAGTATCCGCCAGAAAGATAATATGCAAAAAGGCAAATATAGCTGAGATAATTAAAGAATTTTAATTTGCAAAAATTATGACATGCCATAAACAAATACTCATACTCATGAGTCAATTCAGTAATTTATGCGTATATTTATTTAGTGTATGTGAAAATAAAAAGTAGCTCTATAAGATAGATATAAGACATATTCAGATAAAAAAATAATTATGTAAGTGTATATATAAATTTGAATCGGCACGTGTTTGAAACATATGCAAATCATTATTGTTCACAATTTCAGTAGTTTCTTATAGGTTTACAGTGTATATGTTTTGATAAAAATAAAACTAACTTTTAGATATAAATACTATTAAAAAAGATACAAACCATTTTCAGATAGTTAATGATGTTTTCCGTTAATATATCGTCACGTGATTAAGTATTCTACTTTGATAGCAAATCATCTTCTGATAGACGATACTTTTACATATACATAAACAAGAAAAACAGTTTAAAATTTCTATTTAATAAATTTATAGATAAAATATATTTAAAAAAAGATCCCAAAAATCACATATTATGCAATTATTATATTTTTAGTTCAAATATTTCTTCACTTGATTAGAAATTCTACTCAGATTACAAATCGTTTCTTGAAATATATATATTATATATACAATAAAAAAATAAAGAAAATTTCCAAGTTTCTGCTTTAGAGATAATACTATGCTTATTATTATATGTATATTTATATATTGCACTTTTTTATAATTTAGTGATTTGGCTACAAAATGCTATCAAAAAAAATATCGACAGTTTCAAACTATCTAAAAGTATGTGCCCCCGGAGAAAAACATAAATTAATTTTTATATACTATTATTATTATATTGTTATAATATACGAGTATATAGTATATGATTTAATAGGTTTGAATTTTTAAGGTAAAAGATTTTGTATATGTTTTTGAGATATTAGAATCTATGATAGATTGACAGAACATACGAATAATGAAGAAAAAATGTATACCAAATTTAGAGATAATGAAGTTTTCTTAAAAAAATAGTTATAGATTTGTGGTTTTATGGAATAATAAAAAAAATTTTAATACATATAACTGTATAGAATATAGAATCTTTTAAAAGAAGTATTTAAAGTGCATCTTATAGAGACATCTTTTTCGTTTAAATCTATATATTTCTATAAGAGTTCTATTTATAAAACTGTTTCTACGATTTTAAATCGTATGGCTAGACTTTGGTGTGCCACCCCTTTATAAATCTACATAACATATATGTATATTGCAGTTCACTGGAAGAAACAATGTTGCTATATATCTTACTCTATAGATTTCTATGGGTCTATAAAGTTGGAGTCTACATAACATATATGTATATTTATAAAGTGAAGGAGAATGAATATATATTGCAGTTCACTGGAACAAACGATGTTGCTATATATCTTACTCTATAGATCTTTATGGGTCTATAAAGTTGGAGTCTACATAACATATATGTATATTTATAAAGTGAAGGAGAATGAATGTATATGCAGTTCACTGGAAGAAATAATGTTGCTATATATCTTACTCTATAGATTTCTATGGGTCTATAAAGTTGGAGTCTACATAACATATATGTATATTTATAAAGTGAAGGAGAATGAATATATATTGCAGTTCACTGGAACAAACGATGTTGCTATATATCTTACTCTATAGATTTTTATGGGTCTATAAAGTTGGAGTCTACATAATATATATGTATATTTATAAAGTGAAGGAGAATGAATGTATATGCAGTTCACTGGAACAAACAATGTTGCTATATATCTTACTCTATAGATCTTTATCGGTCTATAGAGTTGGAGTGCATGCACTACCGAAACATACTTTTCTGTGGTTGCTTTACAAATTTAACTGAAGTAAAATGCCTCGCAAATATTTAAAATTTATTGTTTGTTTTTAAATTAAATATAATATTCTTTTACTTCTTTTAATGTTTTATGAATGTTATTATGATTTCGCTTATAATTCTTTATCCGAGTCACACAGTTTCGGTTTTCTATATCTTGTCTTTGTATATGTAGTGCGTATTTTTTCTTTTAAATATTTGTGCTATGCCTTCTTATATACCAAAAAATAGACTGCTTATTTCCAGGCATTACTCATTAAGTTTCGGTGACTGTTTAATATCATTAACAACGTATGTCTACGTCTACGCTCTACGCGTATGCCTGAATGTGTCTTCATAACTTCCCTTTCTGTAGTTGATATACACGTATGTATCTATGTGTATTGCATTGAGTAAGTATCTATGTTAAGGCCAACTGCAAGGAGTGCCACTCTTTTCTATTCCATTTTTGTAACATGTTGCTAACTGCTAACTCCTCTCAAGTTACTTCACATTGGCTTGTGCGGCTGGCTATTTTTAATTTATATATTGTAATAAATAAATGAGAGAGGATTTTTTTTCATTGTTTAAATATTTTATTTTTCTTTGCTGTTTTAATATCGCTGCTTGCTACTAGTAGTTTGCATTTTGCTGCTTGTTGCTGCTGCTTGGTGTTGCTTGTATTCATTGCATTGCATTGCATTATGAATTTAAGTGTTGGCATTTGAATGTTGCATACATTTCCTGGTGTTGTCGTGCACTTGAAAAAAGGAAAACATATCGCATAGACAGACAAATAAACGTACACATATTTATAGATACATTAACACAAGTTGGATTTTCTTCATCGTCGTTTATGGTTTTTATAATTTTTAAAAATCAAATTTTTTTAATTTTTATTTATTTTGAAATTTTTGTTTGCATTTTAATTTTTATTTTTATTATCGTTTACATTTATTTAAGATTACTTGCGATTTACATGCTACATGCAAACACTTAATCTTTCACTGCTGAAGCATTTTTAGTTGAAGCAAATGATTGTTGTTGATGTACTTACACATCGCAGTCAAACATTATTAATCAAACCAAACAAGTAAAAAACCAGTCGCAATGTGTCTACTGTAGACAAACCTATTGCTGCCATGCCTCCGATAGTCGGCCGGCAAGTGTACATCCTTACCGAAAGACCGGCCGGCAAGCGCTTTAGTACTTTAATTTTCTCTTTGATGAACTGCAACATTGTGGTAATGACAATGCTGTGGCAAGCATGTGTGTGTGTAGTTGAGATCTGTAGTGTATCAGTTTGATGTTATATGACAGCTGTTTCTCCACCCTCTTTACAATTTTTTTGAAAGTTAATCCATAATGAACTCAACAGCTTAAACTAAGACTTATTCCATTTCCATTGTATGATTTGACTTAAGCTATTTACACTGAAACTTTTAGCAATTCATTTCTTTACAATCACACAGATATGACATACATATATCTAAAAAAAAATAACTTAAAAAATTTGTTAGAGAAGAAACAGATTTTTGCCTTAATTATATATACATCCTAAAATGATTATTTAGTAAAAAGGAGCTTACTTATTCAGTTTTCCTAATATATTTAATTATTATTAATTATATAGATTACTGTCAGATTTGTAAGTGAAATCAATATCCAATCCTATCTATAAATATAAAAAAATAGAATAAATACTTAACTTCTATTTAGAACGTTAATGAATATGTATTATTTCTTGGGAACCGGAGTATTAATGTTAAAGTAAATATCGGATATTGTTAACACTTTTTGAGAAAGAAAGAATATTCCTGCATTGATTGGTTACTCAAATCAATCAAAAAGTAAATAATAATTGTTTAGTAAATAAGCTAGAATAAGTATAAATACCCATAATTTTTATAATAAAGATAGATTCAATTTAACTTAAGACAAGGTTACGTCTTTTATTTGAATCGTGTTCTATGCGGTATTTAGATGCTGAAAGAACAATAAGCGGCTGAAGAGCTTAGTAATACTCTCCTCTATACTGATAGGTCGTTTCCACTTACACTGGTCGATAAGTGATCCTTGAATCCTTTCAGGACTCAGACATCATTTGGTGATATTAATTGAGAAGACTCTATCTAACAATCCTGCTATTATATCTTGACGATCCTAACATCCTGCAACCATTACATGGCGAAGCATTAAGATCATCACCATAACATTACCATCACATTTTATAACCATAACATGGCGATCCTGCAAGATCATTACATGGCGATCCTGCAAGATCATTACAATGGACTAAAAAACCAAAAAATTTACACGATCAATACACTCTAAGAGGTTAGGTTAGTAGTCTAGGTTAGGTTTTACAATTTTACAAGCCAGGAATATATTTAACACAAGCATTTAAATTAAGTACTTAAGTTTCATTGTCAGACCATCATTTAAAACTTTGGCCATCGTGGACGCCAAATAAAAAACTAACTACCCAAAACTATGATAAAAATCTTGTAGTGGCTAAGAGATTCTTATGAGATATATCCGCATAATCATCACTAAGGTTAAACAACAAAAACAATGATTTCCTGAGGTGAAAATATGCTATACTATATAGTATCTCTGATGTCTTCCTGTAAACATACCCTGGCCTAAAAATTGTTTGACTTCGTTAGGGCCGTTAAGGCAATAAGAATGTATCTTGTCTTGTCTTTCGCCTGTCGATAATCGCATTTGCTGTCACTTCATATTGTCAGCGTGCAAAGGGTGAACTGGGCGTTTTGGTTTCTTAATTTTGTATTTGTCATCTTTTTCTTTAAAATATTTTAAAAAAATCATTGTTTATAATATAAATTTTTGGCGCAAGGTCAGCAAAAAACATGCGCCAAATTTTGAGGCAAGCAAAAAAATGTTTACTTGCCTAGACATTTCGTGGTCGTAAATCATAACAAAAAACAATAAAGTGCTGATAAATGACCTACATATATTTGCTTGCAAATATGAAGAAAAAGGGGGAAATCGGTTTTGAATTATTGGTTTTAATTATTAATTTTATTAATCCATTTTAAATTTTCTTTATACGGTTTTGAATTTCTTTTTGAAGTGTGCACTTCACTCTGTGGAGCGTGCTGACAACTTAAGCTTCGAAGTTCTAATTATACTATCGAATATTGGATATAAGCAAACGATTGTTATAAATATAATTATATATTTTTAACGGAAACAATATAAAGATCTTTGCTCTTTATATTTCATATGTTTCATATCGATAATTAACAGATTTCTTGTATTTTCAGACAGATTTCTTGTATTTTATTTTTGTTTTCTTATTTCAAAGCAATGTTTCTATTCCAAGTATTGTATCTTTTCTCTAAAACTTAGATAAAATAAAAACTTTCGAAGATACCTTTCACAATGCTTTTTTGAGTTAGCAAAAAAATGTTGTAGATTTTAAAGCGATTAGTACCCTGACGGTGCAATGTTATTTTAATACGGTAGATGCATCATAATTCCCCAATCAGATAATATATGTGCTAATGTTGTTTAATTGAAAAATAAATAATATTTCTATCGGCGGTATTTTAAATAGTTAATACAACCTCAATGCTTAACAGTAAAGACTCGAATCTATCTTTTGACCAGACAGTAGTAGTAGCTAATCAATAGTACTTTTCCAAAGTCACAATACGTAGCCACCGTTTATAGCCAAGCCGTTTTCGTACACTTGACCCGTTTTTTATCATCTATTGTTGTACGTTTCAAAATTCGCTCGATTTCATTTTTTTATATCAATGATTCATCGATGAAAACTCGATTCATCAAATTATTAGCAATATTTCGTATGGTACCCTACACCCTACCCACAAATAAATTTCTTTCTAACAGCATCTTTATGTAAATGTTTGATCTTTAAGCATTAGTAATATGTAAACATGCCATATCCATCGACTAAGGCAAGTAGCATCTTTTGTATTTGCACTTCCAGAATCGTAACATGTAAAAAACACTTTCTAGCACTTGTTTTTGAAAACAGAAAAACGCTTAATAGTTTTTGCCCAATCTGATATATCTTCATTAAACATTTCAAAACTCTTTAAAAAAAAAAGCAACACCATCTGTATTAAGAGAAATTGTTGTTATTTGCTCATTTGTAACCAAAAGTTTAGTCATAACATCTTCGCAAAATCTCTCTTGGCGATTTAGTCAGCTCTTCGGTTAGTTTTTTTTCCATTCTGATACTAAAAAAAATATTTTTATTTTTTAACCTTCATTTTTTACTATTATTTTTATTTTCTATTGTAGAAAACAAATATGGATTTATACATCCTAGCAATTTATTCATGATGTATATAGAAGAAGAAATTATAGATAAGTATTTCCGCTGTTTGTCTCTCTCCCTAATGCAATGTACATAGATAATACATAATTTTCTTTTATAAAATTAATTTGTTTGTTTAGTTTTCATAATTTAGTTAGTTAGTATCTTGTGTTGCTGTTTCTGGTAGATACAAAATTTCAATTTATTTTTCTATTTTTTTACCATTATTATATTTTTTTTGCTCGGTATGCAAATTGATGTATGAATTTTGCCAAATTTTAATCGTCATAGCAGCTGTGACAATAAGATTTACGTCACTCTGACTTCAGTCAGTTTTATTTAATATCGCAAATAGCCTCAGGCAATGATAAAAGAATAATAACAAAATATTATAAGCATACAGATTCAGGCACTATTAAGCTGTTAAGTAAATTAGAAATAATCTGGAATATTTTTCCGTATCTATGAATTTTTTAATGTGTACGTTGATTGTTTGTATGTATGCTGTTTAGCAATGAACCTATTCTTAATTCATCATTCAATTGAATTTCAGTTGAAAAATTTTGCAAAATTTAAATAAAAAAACCTGTGAATCAAATCTATTAAAAAGATATACTATAATTCGATTTACAAATATTTTTGTGCTTTTTCTGACCTTAACTCTAACTAATCAGAAGATATTTAACCTTTCGAATATAAGATGACACAGACCCCCTCGTCTTGGGTCTGATCAAAGTCTAGTAATCGTTTCAATGATTGTGATTAAAAGTCATATCCCCTTCCACGCATCTTTAGATATGTCATCTCTATATACATCTCATATCTTGCAGGTAACTTGCCGACAATAGCAACACCTCTTCTGATGTTGGTAGATAGTAAGAGTAATTTGAAAACAAATTTATTTCCATGAAAGCTATAAAGAGGTTTTTCGAAAAGTAGTCAAATACAAAAACAAAACTTCATTTTATTTTATTTTAATTAATTGAATTTTTGGCTAACCATACAGCGGTTTCGAGTATTGCCAAATACCCATCATGGGAGTGGTCTTGGAAATAATTCTTGTATTATAATAATTAATTCGTAAATAATTTTTACTTGACACTGCAAGTATCAAGAATCGAAGTCATGTCCTGCCAAATTTAAAGCTCAGAGTCAGCGCTACTTAACCAACTGACCCAAAGTCGTACTTGACTTTTATGTTCGCACATTTTTCTGGAGTTTTGTTAATTTGCTGTGAAAGTTTTTTATTAACAAATTCATTTGCAGTGTTTATATTAGGACGAAGTCATAAACTAGCTGTAGAATAATTGAATTTCAATACTATTCTGTTTGAAGAGGCATTATTTGTGCATTATTTATAGACTCTCTCTTATGTATAGAACCTAATCTAGGAACGCAATGCTGAAAGCTATAGATATTTATCTATTGTGAATAAGCAAATATAGCTTGTTAAAGTAATGTACTGTTATTTTAAATTTACTACAAATCAAGTCAGTCTGCAATCAAAATTCTTTAAAAATGTTTTGCTATCGAACTATAAAATTTTCAATATTATTAAAAATATTTTAAAATTTTTGTAAAACTTAACAAATGAAGTGCGTGCACATGCACTCCAAAAATTATATAATTTCCATTGCATGACATTCATTGAAAAGTTAGTAAGAAATGAACTTTTAATTGTAAAAATAAATTCAAGAAAAATTTCTTTGATTTTTCGCTTAATTTGACTCTGACATATGCACTTGAAAAAATATTCAAAAACATTCAAAAATATTTCTGTTGATTTATGTGTGTCGGAAATTGTACTTCAGTACAATTGTACTTAAGTAATTTTTCTTAAAAACTTTTACTTTCAGTAACCATGCCAGTTACTCTACTCTACACAGTAATTGTGCAGTAATTGTTTTTATATTTATTTAACACTTGTTAAATAATTCAATTCATAATGTATCTGAAAAAATTTAGCTGTAAAATTAAGTGCCATTAAATATGACACACAAAAACAGACCGTTGACTTGTTTCTAAGTTATTTTTTCCCTTTTTTGTGTGTTTATTAATGTATTTTGTATCTATCAACAATAAACAAATTTCAATTAAGTCAATAAAATCAAATTTGTGAAAAAAAATCTTGAAAAATGAGAAAAGCAGCAATTCATAGAAATTCATTATAAGTTCGCATCTTGTATCTTGTATCTTATATCTTGTATCTTATATCTTATATGTTTTATTTTTTATTTTTTTGCTTCTTGTTTTTGCTCATCTGAAAGCAGCTATCCAGTTTGAGTGGGGTCAGTTATTGTTTAACAATTATAACGCTTCGTACATTGTTCGTTTGAATTGGCTCTCCACTACTAATACTAATTTGCTCTGTTTAACAGTTTTTACTTGTGGCTACGGGGTTATGTGGAAATTTTGATATATTCTGGAAATAATTTCTGGTTTTCGATAAGGCAAATTCTAGACATTTGTAAGAATTTTGATAAACCCTTGCCTTGCCAATGTACAGCAAGCAAATACTCTACGTCAAACACCAAAAGAAATGATAAATATTTTATATAACATTTTTATTTTTAAACAGCTAATTGTTGTTATCTGTTTTGTTTAGTTTACTCGTATATAGTAAATTTTTTTTCGACAGTATTTTTTGTTTTGTTTTGCTTTGTAAAAGCACTTTAAAAAGATATTTAAAATATTCATGTTAACAGATTTGAATTATGGCCGAGTAGCTACCAGTGTTTCATACTTTTGAAACTATATTTGAATATATTTAAAAAAAATTATTCATTCATCGCTTCATAAAGGTTTCATAAAAATTTATAATTCTTACTGATACTCGTTTTCGATATTTGTCATTTAATACTCATAATCTTACCAAACGAATTCTTTTTAGTTAAATAAAAAAAACAACTTATGTTCAAAACATTTATTTATATGAGTAATCAGTTTTCGAGACACCTGTTAAATTAAATATGCTATAGTTACCAATCGATAATATACATTTTTGAATTGAAAAAATGCGTTTAATTAATTCCAGAATCCATTACAATCCAATTTTGTACAACAAAATTTCTTTATCGATGAGAGAATAAGATTAACATTCTACTTCCACATTATTTGTTTAAAGTTGCTATGGTAATATTGTTACCCAGTTCATATTTTTATACACGTATATAATTCGCTTTTATTTACAGTCTTATCATTTTTAATATAGTATATTAGGAATCGTCTTAATACGATTATAATATATAAAAGTCATCTCGGGAATATATATTCTCAGACCAATTTGACTGTCTTCATCTTCATCTGCTGTTTGTTTCATAGAAACTAATCTCAAATTGCATAAAATCATTCGAATCGATATAGATGAGAAATAGTTGCTATAGAATCTTCGATTCAAGTTCGATTCTGATAACTTGATTTTTACAAAATGTTTATATTACTACAACTAATGGAACTGGTCGATTAAACATTTATTATAGTACCCATATAAGTGGAAGGTTTTTGTTTTAAAAATTAGAGTACATGTTTTTCAGTGATGATGCTTTTAACTTACTCATTATATAACTATAGTTACAGTAAATATTCTAGACTATTCATCAACAAACATCTCTTTTTTTTTGTATAGATGCATGACGTATGGTAACTCTAGTTAATCTGCTATGAAAGATAATGAAACTCAAATATTCCAAAACAATGCGTTCAGAAAAATCCCATTAATTTAGGCATGCTCTGCCGACCTCTGTACATTTATAAATAAAATATTACGTTATGAAATCGAAACTTGCTTATCTTAAGTGAGACATACATAAGTGTTCGTTCACCCCTATAAAACAGCAATGGTTATAAGCGATACCATCTCAAAATAACTATTTAATCAAAGCTATAGCAAAAGTTATTGATTTCGCAATCTTTTTTATAGTGTATCATATATATTGTATCAATCGACTAAGACAGATCTACTTAGAGCCACAATACACTATGTGTGGTAGTTTGAAAGGAATCCCTCTCAGTTCCCACATTCTGAAGAACCATCCAACATGCGAAACTTCATATCATATTTGTAATTATAAAATATAAATTGTATGTGATAAATGGAAAAGTTTTTATATATCAATAGAACCTAGACGAGACATTATTTTTGTTTAAAACGCCTTTTACTATCTTACTAGTGTAAGAGTAACTTCAATATTTTATTTAGAAGATTTCTGAAATATTTGAAGTTTAGTTCTCACCATATATTAGTCTTTTTTCATACAGATTTCTTCTCAATACCAACACCACATTTTTTTTTTTTTGTGTGCATATCTCCAGCGATTTTCCCATATATTTTTTTGCGTATTGCTGGTGCTTCTTATCTCTATCACCTGACGCTTAGCGGAATTGTGTCGTATTTGGCGTGTGTTTAACAGCTTTAGAACAGGTAACCGAACTCCCTGACGACAAACACTGAAAAATATAATACCGTGTAACCGAACGCTTAGTTTTCAGTAAGTAAGTTGCATTTAGCACTTTTTGTGAAGCACTTAAAATATTGAAATACAATGTTCCACACTGCAAAGGCTGGTGGCATTAAGTGCAATAGGATGGTAGGATGGGACAACAATGGTTTGGTTGGGTGTGGTGCGGTGCGTATGCTATTTTCTTCTGCTCAACTGACATTGTAAGCGTTTGTGGTTGCCGTTGAGGCTACGTATATGTATATGCCTCCTACTTGTTTTACTTATTAGTGGTTTTGCTAAATATGTTTCGCACCCCCTGGTTACCCTCATCCAAACTACACTATTGCCATTTTAGTGTGTATTTCTGTTAATCACTCACTCACCCTTTCCTCCTCTTAAATTTCTCATACAATAACATAAATTGCTCGTTGAAATTGAAAGAAGCTCGTTAAACTGTTCGCGTTTGTCGTCTGTCCATCTGACCGTCTGACCATCTGACCATTTACATATTCCAAAAAGCTTGTTCGTTTCGTTTCGTTTCATAAAAGCATTGCACTGAGAGCACGATAACGAGGAAAGCCACAATAACGGCGCTGGCGTTACGCTACGACAGCGTTTTATTTTTATTTTCAATTTTCTATAAATAGCAACAAATATTGTCGATCATCAGTGTATCCACATATTTTCTGGTCTTTGTTGTTGTACATTTTATTGTTTTTATTTTTTGTTTTTGTTTTTGTTTTCATTTTATTATAAATAAATGTTGCTGCGCGTGTGTTTATTGAGAGTGATTCTCTCAAGTAGTTTTATACCACTTAAGCTCCCCGTGCACGCTCTATTCTTACATTTCAAATCAGTTGTTGTGATCAAAAACTTGTCATTATCGTTAGCAGCTTTTGTTCATACCCAACTATATATCTCGGGCTGTGTAGGGTTGCCAGTTACATATTATTTTATACTTAAATATTGTTAAGTGAAACATGAAAAATAATAACATAAGTGAATAAATTGAATAAATTTTGTTTAAATTTTTTAAACCGAAAAAATAATTGAAAGAAAAAAATTAGCTTAGATTTTTTGTTATGGCTTCAATATCCTTCACAGATGTTGTTGTATTATATGTAAAGTATTTATCATTTACTCTCAAAACCTATATTAAAAATATGATTAAATAAAATATACAGAATTTATTTTATAAAAAAATTACATATCGGTATTCCAATAGAGTGTGGCTTAACTTATTGCTTAACTTGTAGTTTAAAGAATAGTTTTTCTGTTTTTTTTTTTTTAGTTTTTTTTATCTTAATAAATAATTTTATTACACTTCTAACTAATTATATAATATAGTCTAGTTTTAAATTTCATATAAATTTGTATGTGCTTTTTTTACTATCATTTTGTTTAGTTTTAGTCTTTCTGACTTTAAGATACTTTAGAGAGATATTTCATGCGCAGTACATTTTTTCAGTTACTAAGTTAAAAGTTACAATGGCTCTTATACTCCAAATGTTGAACCTCTGACTTAGTACATATGCGTAAATCGAAAGTATTTGTATCTAAATTAATATCTGTCCTTACATAACACTGGTTTATTGGATGACATGAAACCAAGCTTAGCTTGTGCTATCGAACTTCCTGTAGAGATTTCTACCAGTGCTTGAAGAGAAGACATCAAAGCACCTGCTGTGTCTGTGTCCAAGCCTAAATAAGCTGGCTTCAACATTAGTATTGGCCAGATACTTGCATTTATTAATGCTCATCATTCTGTTCACAATTAAGCAATTTAGGAAGATTCAATTCTCCTTCCACTTAGCTGCCTTTATGTCTATAGTATAGCATTGTGTTAATAAAATTATGAGTTTCCTGCGTTAAGTTCTATGTTTGTACTTTTTTGTATGATTAATTGAAATTGTTGCAGACGGCAACCCTAAAATAGTTTTAAGGCGCCTATTCAAATGAAATTTTTTTATAAAACTTTCAATATATTAATAATATACATTGTTGTACCTTGCTTTTAATTTTAAATGTATCTGTATGTACATGTCTATCTGTCTACGAGTATCTAAAAACCAAAAAATAAACTAAAACTAAAAATACAAACAAATAAAGCAAACATATGTCGTGTTGTATTCATATATTTATACATATTAGTACCTAAATATTTGTATAATAAAGCAAACAATTAACCCCTTTTCCGCCTACCTGCTCACTTACCCATTGAGCAGCCGAGCAACCCATTCCCAACATTTACCCGCTGCACGCCGCTAACAAAAATATACATAGAAATGTTGCGCGTGCAATGGAATTTTACTTTGAAGTTTTGCAAATTTGCACTTTTAGCACATTTCATGCTTCGTCTTTTATTTTTTAATACTTTTTTCTTATCTATTTCTTTTATTGCTTCTTTTTCAATGAAAGGTTGGATTTTGCGTTGGGTTATATTTTAGTGTTACCATAACATAATTTTAAAAGTAGAGTTGCCATGCAAATTATACGTTTTTTAGTTATGTGTTATTATTAAAATTATAATTAAGTAGAAACGATTTTTTTTTAATTTAATTATATATTTATTCGTCAAAATTTATTTTAAATCGATTATCCGAAGGAACTATAGACACTTTTTTTCGTGAAGAATAGAAAGAATATTAATAAGTTAAGCCCTCCTCACATACACAGTACAGTATATTGGGCAACGATTAATAAATATTGTTAATATAAACATCTGATCCCGAAGAATACAAATTGTCATTTGATACCCGTGCCACAGAGTTAATTAAAAACCAAATATAAACTTAAATCTAATAATTGCGATTTTCCATAATTTATCGTACTTTAAACATAAACATAAGAATTGTATCATTTCATCATATACAAAATATAAACACAAGATCTGGTGCTCTAAAGCTCTTTTTGAAAGACTTAGAGGTCAGTCTTGGTCCAACTCGCAGTTGTAACAGATTTAACTTTACCAATAAATATAAATTTAAAAGTCTTCATTAGTGTAGTTTTATATCAAATAAGTTTTTTTTTTATGTTTTTTAATACAAAAAAAACAAAATTCATATAGATGTATTGTTCCACACTATTTTTCATTATTTTAATCGCATCGGATTTTAATTGATCAAAAAGTTAAGATGGTAGTCATAATCTTATTAATAGACTTGTGAACAATCAATATACAGTACGACCTCGAAGATTGCAACTAATAGAATTCCAGGGTGTTGCAATAATCGAGTTTAATTTATTTAGTGCATATAAAATTTTTAAATTATATAAATAGATATTAACACAAAGTTTACTAGAAAATATGAATACTTATTTTTATTTATAATAACATAATTGCAATAATACTTAATGATAATAACCAACTTGATATTTCTGCTTACTTTTTATTGCAATTAATATTTATTGCAACTGCCTTATATTTTTGATCGTTAAGTATTAAAATTTCAGTAAGAGCTATAGAATTTTACTTTACTGCTAAGTGTATACGATATCACAAAAGAACAACGGCTTATTTTAAAAATAACATGTGAAACAACAGCACTGCTGGCTTATTTAGTCCAATCTTTTTGAAATCGCTTAACTAATAAGCATCTCAAATCGCATGGTTGCCAAGACTGAAATTTCGTCTATTGTGAACGATTTTTGAAAGTACGTACAAAATTTTCAAAATTGCAATAGTCAATTTTCAAAGTTGCGATATCAAAGGTAATGCAGGGAAAATGTGAGAGGATGCAATAACCGAGGATTTTTAATATACGAAGGCTACAATCTTCGAAGTCGTACTGTATATACTTTTTTAAAATAGTTGAAAGTCTTTTTAGAGTTAAAACTTAATATCGAAAGCAAAATATTAGATAGTTAAAAATTACTTAAGAACTTAAGTATACATTATTTAGACTGATCGTAATTATAGACCCATAAAATTGAAACTAGTTTCAGATTAATTTTGTTCTAATTAGAGAAGAATTTTATCGTGTATTTATATTGTATATTATGTACTGATATATATAACAATTTATTAAAATTATTAAAAAAAAAACTTCGACTAATTTTTTCCAAGCTTAAAGTAAAACAACAAAGGCATTGGTAATAGTAATTATATGAAGTAGTCATAAGACATTTATTATTATTTTTGTCTGAATAAAAAACCTAGTACATTTGCATTATGTTTTTATAATAAACATATACTCCTTTACTTCTCTAATAATTAGTGGAGATACTCTTTGATTAAAGTGAGCTCTTTTTGGTTAGTAGTGTTGACAAGTGATCACATTCAGTACCACAAAGTATCTTCTGTATATATATTTGTAAGAAAATTTTTAACACATAATTATTAAATAAAACTTTATCATATGTTCTTATATATGTTTTATATAAAACCCCTCAAATTTATGAAGGTATACATCCCTCTATATTGATCCTATTTGACATAAAAACCTTCAATTTTTAAACGACTTCCGGAAATCAACTTTTTGTTATTTTTTTATGGGGGTGTATTCATTTTATTCAAATTTATATCTTTGACGTTTTTTGTCTGTTCAAATTATGGTCGTATGTACTATAAATGATAAAATTGATATTACGAATATTGCATATGACTAAATGTCTGCATATTTATCAATTTTTTAAATTAAATCTACACCCACATTCGTTTAAATTGCTTATATCTCATTCCTTATTTTATTTTTTTTGTTTTTTACTTGAAATGCCCGAAATCGTAGGAGTTGGTGATGGATATATAATACAAATTGCAATATCTGTATTGCAATTTTTTTTTTGCTTTTGCTATTTGATGTGAACAATCAAATAGTTGTTATAAAAACAAAGTTGTTATAAAAAGTATATTAGTACGATCTACTATATGAAGTTTAAAAAATATTTTAGTTGAAATCTCAACTACAAAATAGAGAAGCATCCTTAACTATGATGTAAAAAGGCGTTAATATAAATATTTAAAAATTGAAATAAATATTTTTCTATAAATGTCATTATCAATCTAAACTACACATATATTCTCATTGTAATATCATACCCATTAAAATGTTACATTGTTATCGTTTTAGTGTTTATTATATATCGATATCATTGGACATGTATTTCCGGTCTAGCTAAGAAAAACAATGTTCTTTATTACTAGTTATACATTTATACTTTTTAAAACAATTTGTTTCTGCTCTAGAAAAAGGCCGCAATTCACTTCTTCATTTGAGTCAAACTTAATTCGCTGAAATATCCTAACATTATAATCTATTTGTCGCTTAGGCTGAATTTGGGATTTGAAGAGAACGGTATATGGGAACAGTATATATAAACCTTTATTTTTAACGACATCTAACTTGTTGTTTATGGACCAGTCTAAGCAAACATAAAAATTATTGTGTAGAATTGTAAACACACTACTCTGTGACATATTTAAAATGTCAGCTTTTTCACTTTATGTACTTTTAAGAATAATATGTGAGCTGTTTTATGTTTTCCGGAACAACTACTAATATTTAATAGAGCCTTGAATCTTCAATAAAAAACTAGTTTCTGAATGTATTGAGGTTGGCAAATGAAAATTTCCATTTAGAACTTTTGAGATATGTACCTTAAAAATTTGTTAAATCACTGAAATTGTTTGACTTTATCTCATACCACCTGCCCTATACATACCATATGTAAATGATTTAGTAGAATATACTAAACCAGTGTGAATAAATTGTGTCTTTCGAACAGTTTATAACTTTCCTACACTGGTACCATTGAATTTATTGGTTTACTATTTTCTCTGTTTATTTATATTCTCTTAATCCATCAAGTTTATAAATTATTATAAAAATAATATAATAATTATAATTAATTATCTATTTATTTAATTGATTAATTATTTTAAAAAGTACAATATATCAATATTATAAAAATGAATTTATCATCTAGTGTGTTCTGGTTATGGCAATTCCATTTTGGAAGAATTACTTTCGTAATGGAGTCCTTTAAACTACTTTCGGTTGGCAAGGCAGTATTCTAAGTTTTTTTTAGTTTTTAATTGATTTATATAAAAATGTAAAAGTCTATATATATATATATATATATATATATGGTATATATGGTATATATCGTAAATTGCGACCTTCTGCGTCAGGTATGGTTCTATATCTGATATCCACAAATTTCCCTACTAATTAAATATGAAAGACAAACAACGATATATTCCTGTTCCACTCACTTTGATTCATTATTTTAGCACAGCCCCAGCCCAACTGCTTGATTGATAATTGCGATTTATTTTTTAAACTGCAATCGATTTCAACAAATCGTAACCAAAACAAAAACAAAACAATAACAACAACAACAACAACAAATTGTTTTACACAATGTTTAGTTGAAAGTCTGAAATTGTGTTACTAGAATTAGAATTGATAAACCTTAAGCATGTATTTTTTTTTCTTTGCCTCAAAAGCAAAAAAAAAAAAAGAAAAAAACTGAAACCCATACAAAAACAAATTTATAAAAATAGTTTTTGCAGTTTGCATTGAGCGTTGATATGTCGTTGTTTTTGTTTTTGTTTTTGTTTTGGTTCAAGCACGTGGTTTTGTTTTTCTTTTTTGTAATATTTACAAACAATAAAAACCACAACAAAAACATAAACAACAACATATAAACGCAAAAGCACAAATTGATAATTATATTTTGCAAAATGAAATGAAAAAAAAAAATTTTTTTTAAATAGAAATAATTCATCGTTCGTAGCTTGCGGCGCCTTCTAGGAGTAAAATTTAAATTCATTGAACTCTCGACTCTTTTATTGAATTGAAGTGAAAAACAAACTTTCTTAAAGAATTGTGAAATAAAACACAATTAATAAAGTTGATTATTAAGAGAGAAAAGAAAAATGTAAATAAATTACTTAAGGCAAGCTAAAGATTTACTGAATGAAATGCAATCTCGTACTACGTACTGAACACAAGCAAATATCTATAGTAATAGGTGATATACAATTTATAAAAAAAATCTGTGTACACCATCTCTCAGAAAGAGATAGGAATTACTTTAACACAACTACTTCTCCATGATAACATATACATATAAACCTCTGTATGGTTTTATTTCAGAAATTTTCAAGCCCAACGATACATTTATTAACCAATTGTTGATTGATTCTCTTACTTTTATTTTACGCTCTTCTTTTGTTTCATTCTCTCATTTCACTATTTAACATATTACAAAAGAAAATAAAGAAAAGAAAAGAAACTGAGAGTTAATCGGAAAATTGTGTATAAAATTTTCTGGATAATTCAATTAATATTCAAAATTTTTAAATAAGGAGGTAAAAATATCACACAATACAAAAACAAAAAGCCTAATACTACACAATGGCGCGTAATGATTTTTCCCACCCGGTCCCCACTCACCCCACTCACCATCTTGCTAAAATAAGAGCATATTTTTTTGTGATATTACACAAAGAGGCACAATGATTCTTTAACTTCTTTGATATTGCTTTCATTTTGCAGTCCTGGAAATGTGAAAACCCGAGATCCAAAATAATTATTATATTATTGTTTCTCAAGTTTTTTTTGTGTCTTTCGTAATTATTAAGTGAAATGAAAACTTTTTTTCCTTTAGAAAAATGTAATCACTTTAACATTAAAATTTTTGCGATCCCTTTAAAATTACAATTTACAACTAATGTTTTTTTTTTCTCTTGGAAACCCTTCAAAGTTGTTGCTGTTGTACGTGTCTGTTGTTGCTTTAGCTCTCTTACAACCTTCTCTCGCGAGAAGAAACGAAAAAACATGCTTTTTATTCAAACATTTTTATTTTTCTCTTTTACGCTCACTTAGCTTTGATTGTCTCTTATTATTCGCTTAATGAGATAACTTACTTGAATTTCGAAATGCAGCTGTTTTGATGAAATGAAGAATCAAATATTATTTTTTAAGCATTCTTAGTTCATACGAGCTCTATGGGACGGTGCCGAGTCTTGGAACGTTCCGAATCTTCGAAGTGTCATTAGAATTTTTTACATTCTTATCTAAACGATAAATGTTTCCTTACTGTTTATTTTTTTTTTTTTTCGTAATTTTAGTTACTTTTTTAATAATAATAGATATCTCGTATGGTTGCCATTTATTGCAGCCCTTGACTTCTTACAATTTAAAAATTCCGCTACTACGGTTTTATTTTTTCTTAAATTGCTACGTTTTAGTGGCGGGGCGTGTATTAAAATTGATCTTAGTAGCATCGCAGTTCTATTTTGCACCCGTTTTATCGGAACTATCCTACTTTTGCCTTCAAAGCCGCTGCTTTTTCATTTAGTCTTTATTTTTCTTGATCTCAAATGATTAATAGAGAATCTTAATTAAAACATGTGTTAAGAGAGAACATAGACCTATATAGTTAACCAATATTTTGAACTTGTATTAGAAAATTTAAATAATGTGTGTATATAATACATTTCGAATAAATTATATCAATTAAAAAATGTCTGCATATTATCTATATTCGAAGTAGTCTATTTTTTAAAATTAAAACTATTTCAAAAGCATTTTAATAGCACTACGAATAATATGAATAATGCGAGTATTCTCATATCAGTGCCTAAAATTTAATTAACACCGCTAATATTCCGCAAAGTTAATGACGCTGCCGCCACCAATATTCTTACCGAATCGTACTGCTGACGTTTGTCTTATGTGGCGCCCAGACACCAAACTGGATTCCTTGCCCCCCCAGTTTTGTCTATTTATTGTATTATTTTTGTTTTTTCTTTTTCAATAGATTGCTTCGCTCATTTTTCTCACTTTACATAACCTTGATAGCGTCTAAGGATTATTTGCTTTTATTATTTTTCATTCATATTTGTTGTTGAAGAGAAGAAAAGAGAAGAGAAGAAAGCAAATAAAGACGAGCAATAAAATAAAAAATTACAGAAATTAATTCTTCAAAAATGTGAAAGTGTCGTTGTCGCGCCTTTACTTTTAATTATGCCTTCGAATTAATTTATTAAAAAGAAAATATCAATAATAACACAACAACAATGCGTTTTAATTTAGTTTAAAAGGTTTATTTTCTTGAATGGATTTGACGTGGAATTATTTAAAAAAAATTGATATTAACTAAAATAGAATTATTGTATATATTTTTATAAAATCAGGAAAGTCAGCAAGAATGAAAAATTGCCACATTCTTCCGTTCAACTCCCACTTATAAAAATTTTGATTTTATATTAATTGTGAAATTTGTCTTAAATTCCATGAAGTGTTTTTTTTCAATTGTGATAAATACCTTTTAGACATATATTTTTACTAAAAACTGACAACAATTTGGGTAAATTCCAAAAAAAAAGTCTAAATCATCACTTATTTAGGTAAATAAATCGTACATTAAAAAAGTCGCATTACAAATGATAAGTTGTTTTACTAAATTGAATTCTTAACGATGAACCCCTTCACCTCTACTCACGCAAGCAGGATGTGCTCGATTTAATTGTCTCATACCATATGCATTAGTGATTCAAAATCTTCGAGAATAGCTATGTTGGAGTAATTCAAACATTTGTATCAAACACTTTATATGTTTTAACACATCCATTCTATTCTAAGAATGACTTTCACATTTGACTGAATTTGACGTACTTTCGAACTCTGCTTTTCAATAATTTCTTACTAAAACTACTTATAGTGAATTTGGGCAGATCTGGATCGTAAAGGAACTGTTTGGTGAAGGTAACAGTATGTCGTTTTAATTAAAGATTCAGTAGTATCGAAATATATTTTATTGCTATTAGCTGCGTATTCAAAATATTAGCAAAAATCGGTTTGCATTAACTGCAAACATTTCTATTTCCTTATAGAAATGTCGTCCTTTCTGAAATCATTTGTACCATTTATAAAATCATGGTTTTGGCATGGTCTTGTCGTAAAAATCTTTACCATTTTTAATTCTCTAGTCTTATTTGCGTAGTACTTTTTGGTTCATTTTATTTATCTATATTGTTTCGATTTATGTATATCAATTTATTTATGTATTTATTTTAAATTTTAAATCCATAATTCTGTCATATTTGTAAAACAGTTTTTTCACGTTTTTGCTACCTGTTTTTTTCGTCTTCTTTCACCTATATAATGTATATTGTTAAGTAAGTTGAACACTGGCTGCTTGCGTGAGTGAAGTCCAATGAATTACTTTCATAGTTAATATAAACTTAATTAAGTTCATTGCAGTTAACTGCAATTGATGTAATAAGTGTGGTGTAATATTCAAATAGAATTTTATTTGATTAATATTTTATTGCCATTCCTTGATTTTTTTTTTCTCTTTCTTCTATCGCTTTTTCATCTATCTACTTTATTTACTTATTTGTTCTTATTTTTACTTAATTGCTTATTTGTTCTCATCTTACTTTTTATCTCTTTGTTATTCCTTTTCTATTTCCACATATTGTATCCTTCTATATAGTATGATATTTTTATTATATGCCTATCTTTTTTCTATGTCGTACAGATTATTTTATGCCTTTTTATGATTTTTTTATGTCTTTAACTTTTATCTCAAGAAATCGAAGTCAGGAATTCTACACTCATTTCAATAAATTATGAATTTCAACCTAAAATGAAACCATTTTAAATCAAATGAACTGATTTTGTTCTTAAATCATTTGCAATATGGAAAAATTAAAAAAGCCTTAGTGACTAGTGGTATTGTGACACAGAAAGTAAACTACCGTACATCCCAATTTTTTGATGTCAAATATCAGATAGGACTGTTCATTGAGAATGAAAAACTTTTCATATTGCAAAAATAAATTAAAAAGTTTATTTGTTTCCTAATAAAAACTCCCCATAATTGAACTAACAAACTCAACACCGCACAACAAATATAATAAAAAACAATATAAATAAAGTAAATTTAGTTACAACGAGACTTCATCGCAAAACATAGTCCTTTGGAACACATGACGTATGAGTGACACACATTTCAGGTGATTATGTCATCTAAACAGAGTTTTGTGTTTAGTTTTTTTTATGCTTAAAATTTCTTAAAAAGTAATATATGTTCACTCAATTCTATAAAAATAAATTGTCTTACTAGAATCAGTCTAGTGGCAGTTTTGGTTTCTAAAATTCAACAAAACTGTGTAGTGTAGTGTAAATAGCAACAACAAATTTCTTTATTAATATTTAAAGTCGAAAGCGCAGCTGCTCTGTTGGCTGGCATATCGTTCTTATTGTTTTTGTGGTTGTAGTTGTTGTAGTTGTAGTTGGGTTTCTATTGTGCAAATGTAAACAATCAATTTTGCACGAAAAACTTTACGAAAATAATCAGTTTATGAATATATAAGTGCATCCTTAAATACTCCTCGCTAACACATACACACACACACACTCATACACTCTTACACAACATATTAACAATATTTTGTTTGTGTGTAATGGGTAGGTTCTCATTTTTTGTTTTTCGTTCCGTGTGCCTTTACTGTGTAACTAAAGAAAGCGAAAGCCAACGATTATGACCTTGGCAAAGAAAATGTTTAACCGTCCACAAAAAGAAAAAAAATCGGTAAATGCATACAAAATGGGCTTGCAAATTATGCGCAAGCCTTCTCTGTTTGCTAGAAATATTTACAAAAATCAAAGGTCAAAAATTGCTGAGAAAAATTTTAATTTTTTAATTTTTAAAATTAATAAATAAAATCAATAAAAATTTTAATTAATAATATATTTTATTTTATTTACGGGCAGTTACAGTTAACACAGCATGAGAGCGAAATGGTTTCCTTCATGTGTGTTTTCGGTATTAATAGGGTACAGTAGTAAAGTGGAAGCTAAAAAAAAGTTTAATTTAAATAAAACACTCGGTCAAATAATAAACCTTTAATATCTGAAAATGGTTTATTTCAAAGTGCATTCCTGACGGTCAGTTGATTGGGTGATCTGATGTTTTACAGTTTTCGTTTTGTGATTTCCATTCTCTTTCATTATTGAAATTATTGCGAGATCACTGTCACTGTAGATTGAATAATCACCTATCGAAGTTAGAAATTCAATCCAACTCCGACTGCAGATACTGTAGAGGAGAAAGAGAAAGTGATACCATGTGCTTGGGGAGTGTCCGGCACTATTACAAGAGCGGAAGAAACACCTAGGAGGGTGTTTCATGGATCATAAAGACCCAAGAAAGATAGGCTCTATGCTGTGTTTCATTAAAGAAATCTGACTTGGAGAAACACTCTAATCCGACTAAAGGGCACATTAGATCTTTTAGGTCGCAATGCAAGTCCTAAAATACATAATAATTCTCTTTCATTGGAATGTGGTCCCATTTTTGGTACGTTTTGCACTGCATATCCTTTGTAAGGCATTTTGATTTTTACCACCAATTTTTTTTTTGTATATTTTAACTTTCTTTTAAAGTTGATTTTTGTTTGGAATAGTTGATTAAATTCGATACCAACTTAAAAGAGAAGCAAGAAATAACAAAGTAGAAAGAAATAACAACAATATGTTAAGTGCTAATAAAAATAATTAAAAAAAACCTGCTGATTCTACTGAAGCTAACAAATAACAGCTGCGCAAATTGAACTAACTTGAACCACAAGTCGCTCTTTACTAAAAGTTGATATGTAGAAGAATTAAAAAAAAAATAAATAAATGATAACATCGAAATTGCATAAATACAATTCCAGAAAAAAAAAGGATTTAGGGAAACTTGCTTACAATAATTACTAAAAATTGAGGATTGAGGCTAAATAGGATTTTTTGACGAAGCATTACTGTCATTGGAAAATGTGTCAGCACTGTTTCTTCTTTTCTTTGCTACTTATGACTTGCTTTGCTCTCTTTATTTTGTTCTACTGTGTTTTCTTCTTTTTATTTTTATTTTTTGATTTATTTTGATGTTTTATTATCTTTTACTTATTTTCATTTTTTATGTGGACACACACTTGTAGTCTTTCACAATTACTGCGGGAGGTCGTTAGCCTTATCTCACTCGCACTGATGATTGGGTGCGAAAAATTTTACAATAAAAACAAATAAACGCAAAAAATTAACAAAATGTTAAATATTCAAATTAGCGGCGTTGTGAGTGAGCAGAAGTTAAAGAAGAAAGCATGTAGAAATAAAGCAGCGCGGCGCACTCACGTTCTAACCCAACTGTGAGCGCATACACAATTTGTTTTTGTTTTCAGCCCAACGTTGTTGTGGTGTTTCTTCTTCTTCTCACTAAATGGTCAACTCGGTTCGTTTGGCTGGCAACCAAACAAATGTAGGTAAAACTTGCAAATTTTTTTCTTCTTCTTTGATTTGTTGTTGAATTGGTGAATTGTGTCTTGTATGCAAATGAATATTTCGCACTTGTGGATTTCGACATGAAATTTCAATTTTGTAACAACAACAACAGCAACAGAAATAACAACAAAAGCAATTAGTGCCTTTGTTGTTGGTAGCACAGTGCAGTGTCAACATATGTGTTAGAAATCTGAAGTAGAGCATTTGGACGTTTGGTCGCTTTAATTATTATATATTATCATGGCTCATATTTTAATTTTTACACTTGTTTAGAAAGGTTAGATGCGGAAGTATTTAGTAAAAAGTATTTTTAAAAAATTAATACTTTTTAATTTTAGTTAGTTATTCAATAGAAATTAAATTATAAAAATTGTGTTTTATTTTTCTTTAGTTTTTGAAATGTCAAGAATCCGTATATGAGGCTATCATAAAGTAGTATCTAATTCCAGTTGTCTTCAAAACTCATCCGTTTCTTTTAAACATAATCACATATATTTAGAAGGCATTAAATAACATTTCAGTGACAGCAGAAATTGATTAATGAGATTTTTATCTATGGCGGTTTACTAACATTTTTTTCACCTTAACTTTCAGTTATTTTAATATACATGGTGTTTCTAAAATATTCCTCAGAAATGACGAAAATTATTCCTTGGGCCAAGGCCAGGTCAAAAGAACAAAAATCTAATAATGTGAGCTTTTGCCATATTAACTAAGTTTGCCACATAACAAAGAAAACTCAGATTAAAAAAACGTTTAGTCCAAAAACCCTAAATGTCTTAAAATCAATAGCATTAAAAATGTTTCATTCTTATACCAAATTATATATATAGTTCATACAGCATCAAAATTAATATATTATCTGAAATGGCTTTGTATTTGAAGAGATTCAAAAGTCATTTGATATATTTATTGACCGGAATGTGGAGTAGTATGCAATATATTTATCTAATTATCATTTACATTTGGTCCCAACCTTATCTTATGAATCAATTAAAAACCATAAAGTTTTCGGTGCCCTTTTGCGACAGGTTTACCTTTTCATTTAATAAGAATCGTTTAGCTAGAAATCAAAGTGAGCTGAATCTGACTCATCGCCTAAAAGTTCCAACAATTCATACTTTAATCAACTAATTTTGCTTATGGTTTTTTGAATTCTGTGAACAGGTGCATTAATTTAATGATAAAAAATTTTTTTCTTTCATGAATCAATTTGTCTAAAATATTATTGTTTAACAAAAAGTGAGTTTATCTTTTTATTATTGAAGTTAAAGAATCGGGCTAAGACTACTCCTTATTCTCTTGTTTTTATTAAATTTAATAGTGGTAGACTCTAAACCACACATATAACGGCATTCATATATAAAATGATACCGCAAATATTTTTGTTGCCTTGTCAGCAAATGAAACAGCCATTATAATCTTGATCTTGACATAAAATATAGTTCACTGAGCAATATTTTAAAAGATATTAGAGGGGCTATTAAAATATCTACAGCTGGTGTTATCAATCAATTACGGTCAATCGACGATTTAGCAGAATGAGCAGACGATTTGGTGTTGATGCAGTTTCTTGAAGTCAATCGTCTGGAACGTTTCCAAGGATATTACACTTTTAAACAAAATGCCTAACTTAAAAATCATATTTATTAATGTTATGAAAATTTTTTAAATTATATATACATACATTTTTTTATATATTGTATACGGTTTTATACACATACGAGTATCGTGGATTGTTTTATCTTTAAAATACTTTTTATTTTAAGTAAATATTTCTTAATTTGAAATTCCAGCTAAAATGAGTAAGTTATAATTAGTAATCATAGTAAAATTAAAAAAAAATTACATTAAAACATCGCTGAACCAACTTTCGTTATTGGGATGGCTTTCCTTAAGTATTATTAAGGAGACTTTTTACAAATTAAGAAAAATACATTCAAGTTTGTAATAATTTCAAGAAGAAATGAACTCTTTTTCTCAGAAATTTCTTAGCAATCAAAAAGCGTAAAAGAGTGAACATTTTCGCAATATACATAAAGAGAACGCCTACCAAAGAATGCAATTGCTGTCTATCGAGCTGTGATCTAAAGAGAGAGTGTGTTGAAATGAGAGCGACAAGAAGTTCTGCGCCGTTTTGTCGTATAAAGCAAAAAACTATCAATTGCGATCGCAATGATTCAATAACTTTGTCATTGTTAATAATGATGACTAATGGGCAACGCAACGACAAAAACAACAAGCGAAACAGCAACAACTCAAACAGCAATGAATACTGAAACAGACACAGACAAACAATACCGGCAAACAAATCGCTAACTCAGAGGCGTTCAAACATGCCTAACATCAACAAAAGCAAGTATGACTGACAGAAATAACAACAACAACAATGAATGAAGAAGAGGGCAAGAGCGGGGTTTTTCTTTTTCAGTTTCCAGCTGTTGAATCAACTGCCGCTTTAAAGGAGAGCCCATAAGTTGACGTCTGACAACGAATTCCACAGATGAAAAAAAAAGTTGCCCATTTTGTTGGTGTTGTTGTTTTTTTTTTTGATTGTTACTTTTAATGCTGCAGTTGATTTTGTGTTGCATGCAATGGCATAACAATGCAGTTTGCAGTTGGTGGAGAAATTTTTTCTTTGGACAAATTTCATTTAGAAATAAAATCTCAAAAAAAGAAAAAAAAAAAATAAAAAGAAAATAAATAAATGCTCACACTATATATGAAAAATACACTGCGTTTCACTTGAATAGCACACTCCACATATTTAATTTCTTTTCTTTACAACTTTCAAATAAATAAAAAAAACCTATTGGTTAATATTCTTTATTAAACAAATAAAAAAAATTGAATTTGTTCAACAATTATTAAATTAGGAGCTGAGAAACTAAAAAAATATAAAAATGACATTAATAAATTTTTACCTTGCTCGACGTCAATGCTTTCGAGCAGCCTCTTATAGTAGGCATAGGCTGTCGATAAGTCGCTTGGTCCTATACGGTATTTACGGTATTTACGGTATTTATTTCATTTAACGTTGACCTTCTCCATGTTGTTTTTGGACGAACTCTACCTCTGCGGTTACCTTGCGGGTTATATACCAACGTCTGTTGACAAATTTGGTCCATCCAAATTTTCTTTTGCGAATTTCAAGGTTGACATCTCTTAGATTTGTTCTGGCCCAAAGGTCTTGATTTGATATTCTGTTTGGCCAGAAAATACGCAAAATTCTGCGGAGACAGCGGTTGACAAATACTATCAGCTTGCTTTGTATGTTTTCCGTTAAAAACCGAGTTTCGCAACCATACAGGAGAACTGAAAGAACGCATGCTTAATAGACTTTTATCTTTGTGTGTAAACTATAGATATTGGAGCTCCACACTTTATTTTGATAAAGGTACTTTAATTTACTTTAACTTTTATACTTATTTCGGCAAAAATATTAGTGATATCCACACAGTTTTGGGTTGTTTTGGGTTTCTTTGGAAAAAAAGAAATAGTTACATTTTTTATTATAAAAACATTAATTAATTAATTAAAAAATTAATTTACGCCAGTGATATTTTAAAGTTTGTAAACAGCAGAGATAATAACACTCATAGCTGTATTCTTCTTCTTGTTAGAGATGGAACGAGAAGTCATCCTAAATTCAAGAAATTAAGATAAATCTATAAATAAAATTGCAAAATTAGTGAAATGCTATATGGATTGTACTATTCAAGCGAAACACAGTGTATGTATATGTAAAATATATTTTTCAATTAATTATGAAATTAGTATATAATAAAAAACAATGGTTTTTTATTTAGCCCTTACATCCCTTCTCTGCTCACCAAATTTCTTAAAAAATTTTAACCGGATTAAAAAGTGTTGTTTAGCTACATCGAAAACGCAACACGTTAAATGTCATATGATATGTTATATTTTGACAGATGGCTAACATGATAGATAGGCAAATAGAAGAGGAAAACGATAGGCAAAATTAGAAGATTGCCGCAGAGCCGTCAATGATGAAGGAGATTTTGTAAGAACCAGCCTACAATACAATATATATATAAATAAAAACTTGAATAACTGTTTTTTCTATTATCTTAAATGATTTACTTAAACAAGGTCCTTCAGACCTGGTTATACTCCTTTGCAATGAAATTGAAATACTTTCGCTAAATAATATGCAAATATACATTTAATTAGAATACTGTGGATTACGTTAATAAGTTGAATATTTATATACCTAACATTAACTAAAATTAATTAATGCGATTGTAATTTTAATTATTTAATTAAATATTTTTTTCGTCACTCAAAAATTTAATTATTCATTACTGACAATTTCCATTGTTAATGGAATTGCAAATATCCGCCACAACACTTCCGTTTCGTTCTTTGAATTCTTAAAAATATTTCGTATATAAATCACGAAGCATATTATATACTTCTGAACAGATACAACTATGTATGTATGTTTATCTGAAACTGTTATTGAATATGTCACAAGTGCTGAAAGCAGAGACATATTCGCATGCATCTCTTCTTACATGCAAATATCTTGCAGTACAAAAATTAAAATCTTTTAAGTGCTAATCTCGATTGCAACAAGAATTTTACTAATTTTCTTGATAAAATTATAAAAAAAAGATCGGGTGGCTTCAAATATCTTTATTTTTGTATGTACGTGCAAATGAATGAATGAAGAAACTGCTTCCAAACACTTCCCTGCAAAATGTTTATGGGGTGAACGAACATACGCTGAAAATGACTCTTAGGTTCCAAAAATGGTTTGTGCTCTTTCAATTTAAATCAGAATACAGGCCAATATCTTGAAAATGATTTATTCGATTAGGTTGAAATATACTATAGATTGATGTCTTAAATAAGTTTAGTTAGAAATAATGGTGTTTCAAAATTGATTTTTTTTGATATTTTTCTTTTTTTTGCCTAAAAAGCTCGGTTATCTTAAAATTTAAAAACTATTTTTTGTATTTTCGATCTATCGATAATTTATTATTATTTTACAAACATATTTTGCCAAGGAATTGCCTATCTATCACGCATCATTTTTCTGAAAACGTGTGTTCAACTTACCGCATTTTTAACAAAAACACGAAGTTATGGTTGAAAAAAGTAATAGATTAAAGCTTTTTACGAATATACGAATTTTTCAAAAATTATCCGACTTGAATCAGCATATTTCCTGCGTACATTTAAGTACTGGAGATACAGTCATTTAAGAGACTGCATGCTTTGTGCTAGATGAGATGACACTTGGAAACGTGTTGTTGCTTTTATAATATATAGCAAAGGTTAACATTATTAAAATATTTATATTTTTTAATTTTTTATATATTAGATAAAATGATTATTTAAATATTGATTAATTATTAAAAAAAATAATATATGTATTATAAATATACTTAAAATGTAAGATAGTTCTAAGTTATATATTAGTTATTTGAACTAATATATATGCTATATATAGTACATATATTAATTCGAATAAAATTTTTTATGTTTTTTCCTCCAATGTTCGATATTACTTGAATACGGACTCTTAAAATCTGTTTGTTGCTTCCTAATAAACCAATAACTGTCCTCATCTTTACTAAAAACCCAAACAAAATTAATTTAAATTTCATACTACCAGACAATTTTAAAACTACTTAAATACGTAAATAAAACTGCTTACATAAATATAATATGTAAACAAAATTAAGCGCCAGAACTTTAAATAAAACATATAATTGTATTGTGAGGTGCCAAAATTCTTTTCATATTCATTACGGGATGATATCAAGCACCTGTCGTTATCGTGACATGTGAAAAAGAGAAATACTTCGAATATCTCAACTGCTACACGTACGTTTTGTGTTGTCTCAATTCTTTTGATCGAATGGCTGACTGGCTGACCGAAAAAAAGCATCTTAAAGAGAGTGTGTTCAATATCTTTAAAATATGAATTATGCAGATTCTTTAAATTCTTGAACCCTTTTCTTCCGTTAAGCGTTATCGTAAGTCCTCAACTACATACCATTTTTCCGTCTGTCCGGACTTTAGGCTGGTGAAAATGAATACATATATAAAAGGCAAAGTGTGTATATGGCTGTCTCTATGTATGTATTGGTTTTGAACTTATTTAAAGAATGTAAATTATAATTCAATGCATGATTAATTATTTTTGAGATATATATTTTATTTCCAATACTATCTATCCGCCTTTTGCATTTGTCACTCACTTAGCCATATTGCATTTCTCATTCTATCTGGTTATTCACACTGATGTTAACTGCTTTTAAGGTAACTGGGAATTAATTTTTTTTTCTCAAGTATTCTTTAAACTAAACGATACGTCTTTCGTAAGCTTAGTTTTCAATATAGTTTTGTTTTTCATTTATTAATAGTTCTGGATAATTATTTATAAATAATTTTATTTCGGAACTTCTAAAAATCTTATAGTGAAACTGGATATTATGCCCGTTATTCAGGGGCATATAGAGCATTAAAGTAATATGTTTAAATATTCATAGATAATTATACATATGTAACTTTACTCCTTAACTAACAATTGCATTAATTATGTTGAAAAATTCATTATAGGATTATTTTAAATTTAACTTATATTGCAATTAAGAATCAAATTAATTTATTGTATTGGGTAATTATTTCGGGACAAACGGCGATCGATATATGGCTATAAAAATTAAGAAAATCACAAAAAATTAGTAAAATGGTTTGGAAAATGAACCAAATAATAATTTTTATTTTTTATAAATAAAGTTTGTTACATATTTCATATTGTTTTTTTTTCCGTAATAGATAACGTCATTTGCATTAAAAAAACAACAAAAAAATTAAAATTGATTTTTATATTTGTACATAATTTATAACGTATATTAGATACTTCAGGGCCTCTTTTAAACTTTTTGTTCTATTTATTTTTCTAACCATTAGTATATATTAATCATGGAGCCATATATAATTATTAATAATTTATAAATAACTATATACTTTCTCTCTCGACTTCTCAAACAAGATTTAGAAGGGTCTATATATTGTATAGACAATTTTTTGGGCTTCAGTTATAAGCCCTAAGCCCCATTATGTTTGTCATAATGTCGTGATTTAATAAAGATAAGTGTTTCTTTGTTGTTGCTACACCACTAACATATGATAAATATATATTCACTCAAATTAATATATCTTAATTTTTTTCTATAAGTATTAGAACTATTTTACCATTTTTTTGCTACTGTAGACGCTCAAAAGTAGACCATATAAAAAATGTATGAAATAAACATAAAATAATTGAATAAAAATTAATTGTAATAATTGCGGAATACATTAATTGCTTTAATTAAGAGCATCATCATCATCATCGGTTCTCTTAAGGTATTGTTAGCTACACATATAATTTGCTGACATTTTACTTTAATTAATTTTAATTTGCAGACCAATAATTTGAACTAACCTCACTCACACAAAACCTTAAATAATTAATTAAATTCGCTTGCTTCCTATAAAGTGTTTCTAATTAAAATGATTTTATTTAAAATGCATTACCCGAATCGTGCACGCTTAACTGTCAGCCGCCCACTTTTCTAGAGTAGTGCGCCGTACACTGCAAAGCATAGCACCATTTCGTCTTTGCAGCCGCTAAATTCCGCAAATATTTTTAAACAAATGAATAGTGAACCAGCCGAGCCGAGCCGAACCGAGCCAAGTCGAACCGAATCGTACATTCTATTCGGTTTTCCTCTATTAAGATTTTGTTTGCAATTGTTGTTGCTACATTTTTGCTGTTCACATATAAATCATTCTAATACTCAATATTTTGTTATTGCTTTCGTAGTTGTGTGGTTGTTGTTGGTGGTGTTTGTGTTGCTTATTAAACTTTTCGGTTTAGTAATTTCGCTCACATGTTTTCTTTTCATTTTTTTTTTATTATTTTTATTATTAAAATATGTTTTTTTTCATATATTATTGGCGCCAAGCAAGAGTCAGCATTTTTATGGGGTGGCGTTATGCGCGTTTAAGCCAAAATGTGGTTACGAACACACGGAAATAGGAGGATAATTTGCCAAAATTATAGAATGTCATTTTTTTTAAACTTTTTAGAATTTCAAAGAAAGAATGAAAAATGTTGATAATGTTCTTAAAGAAGGTTAATTGATGTCCAAAGGCAATTAATAGATTGAATATTAAAATAAATTACAGATCTTATCAGATATATTGTGTGGTATAAAAATATTTCTCTCGAAATCTCCAACGCTGCCTTATTCAATTGAATTCAATTCTGTAGTCGACTACAGAATATTTAAACTTGATTTGAATATCAAGCTTAAACCAGTATGCACACCGAACTTGATAGTTTGAGAAGAACAAGAACACATCGAATAGATTAACAACGAAAGTATAATGAGCATCAATAATTCCTAAATATCAACTTGTGCCGTGTGAATAGTATATTACTTTCTAAATACATTGCTTCATAGAAATAATTGTATGTAAAGATTAATAAGTTATGTGATAGGTCGGCAGCAATTTAAAAGTATTCTCAATTCAAATAACAACGTAACACAGCTGAAATTCTCTTCTATTGAGTGTACAACCCTTTTGAGGCAATTTTTCTGAATCGAGTTCTTTTTATCATACATAGAACAGCTTATCTGCTTCTGATCGGATATCTTTTTTTTGTGGCCAAAAGTTGGCTGGCAGTGTGTATCCACTTAATGGTGTTTTCTTCGTAATACGTTAAAAAAAAAATTGATTTATGCATATGGATGAATTGATAGTAAGCTAAAGTTTTCCTGGTATTGAACTCAGGACCCGAAAACAGTAAAGAGAAAAAAGGGAAAGGGGGTGAGAGATATGGGAGGAGAGGGAGAAAGAAGTCACGAGGTACATGGAAGAGAAGAGATAAAAAAAGATAGAGGAAGAAAGAGAGAAAAATCTAGTGGGAAAGGGAGAGAGATATAAGGAGAAAGACGATCGAAAACGAATAATACCCGAAAAGGGAAGAAAAGTCAAATGCGAGCGGAGAGAAAGAAAAAAAAGGATTAAATATACATCAATGACTCATGGCGTTCGTAGAAGTATAGAAAAAATGATAGAACAACAAATTTAAGTATATATGATTAATTTAAAACCCCAAAATATGATACTATTTATGTAAGAATTTAGTGAAATGTATCAGTATATTGAGATAATATTTAAGTAATATGTATTTAATATGAGTTGACAAGATTGATTTGACATCTTTTGAGTTAAAAATAATTGAATTTACTAGCGGAAATACTGAAAAATAGATAATTAGGTGTTCCACTAATTTCAACCTCAACCCAAAATATAAATGTATATACGTAACTAAACGTTCTATGTCAGAACATTGACCCTTATCAAATAAAACTATTGATATAACTTTAAAATCTATGTGTCTCTAGATTGTTTACGATATTTCTACTCAATTTGCGATTTGCACTTTTTTTCATTAATTTATTTAAGAGATATAGAGATTACTCTCTGACAATCAATCTAGGGGTGTGTCTGGTGATTGGAATAGCTTTATAGTTACTTGAACTTAGATTGAGTTCATACTAGTCAGTTTTGAGATTGTGTTTTCGCTGATGCATAAACATCTGCTTAATTTGTATCTACCACTTTACAAAACCCTTAGACCCATCGCTTCTCTACAACTTATATTTTCTTTTGCCTAAGTCTGTATGCATGATTCAGGCCAGCCAACTCATTAAGATAAAAAAATGAAAATTAATCTTTCTTTTTGCAATTGACGACGCACAAATGTAAAACATGAAAAATAATTTTATTTTTCCATTTTCCTTTACTTTTATTTTCTTTGGTCGTTTGTTTACACTTTTTATATGCGATTTGTTTGTGTATTGTTTTGATTAATTTTTGCTGTAGTTTTTCGCTTGTTATTTTCAAATTTGTCAACATTGAAAGGCACAAAAAGAAAAAAAAATAAAATAAAATAAAACAATAATAACAATAATAAATAATTTTACTTTGCTTTTTTGTAGTAAACAAAATCGTCGAAAAGCATCAGAATGCGCTTGTTTTGTTAAATACGGGAAACCTTGTAATCTGCCTTGCTTGCACTTGGTTCTCTTATCCTACTCGTTCTATACTTTGTCATTTTCTGTGTTCCGATAATTAAAAAAAAAATTAATTTACTATAAAACTACTTTTATTAAATAATTTAAAAAATACTCATAGATAAGTTTTCGTTTCGGCACGTGAATAAATTGTTGAAATTCCAGTCTTCTCTCATTCACAAATACTGCGCACTACCAAATAAGCAATACCACCAAATAAGCGTCTTTCTAATACACCGACAAAAAATTTATAGGCCAATGGTGGAACAATGCGTAATTCCACCTAATCTACGAGTATCAAGACCAAAAATTAATTTCGGTTGTACTTTCGCAAATACTTACATACATTGTTTGTTTTATAATTGAAAAAAACTTACAGAAACTTACAGAATAAATAAGGCCCAAATCAGGGTTTAATGTCTATAAATTATGTTACATATAAACAGAATATATAATAATAATGTAGTTTAAAAAAAAAAAATATTGTTATATATTGTGTAAAATAATAATTTATAATAATTATAATAATAATAATCAATTATAATAATTAATTATATAATTAATTAAAATGCAAAAAATTTAGGCTAAAAAATGCGCCAGATTGTATCGTTATAAATTAATTACTTACCGTTGATTTTTGCGTATTATGTCTTGAAATTTGTTTTCTGGTCTAGAATCCAATAGTTCGATAATTCTTTTAGAGTAACCCTATCTGATACAAACAAGCAATTAACTACCAATTTCCAACTAATCAATTACCAATGTCGACCTTTTCTGCCTAGATTCACAAAAACTCTCTGTGAAAAGTGACTGGTTTGTTTGCATATTACCAAAGAGGCAGACATACGGACACTATAAATCGATTCCTCTTGAGTGTCAAATTGATAACATGTATATTTATATATTGTCCACTGCTTTCTTGATCGCTTTACACTATATGAAAAAAATTTCATATACGGCTGTATAGTATAAATTATAAATTTGTTTTTTTTTCTTGACATATAGTTCTTTCGGATTTTACCAAATACCAATACCTATCATCATTAATCTCTGTAAATATTCATTGATCATTGATAGTCACTGTTCGGAAATAATTTGAAACTTGCAAAGACATTAAGCCAAAACTCTCCCCAACTTGAAACATAGACTCACGAACTGAACCAGGCAGCCAGTGTTGCACCTGATTTGTCCTGATATTTAATTATTTAATAATTAATAATTATTTTAAAGAACTATTAAAGTTATTATTGTTGTTTTCAATGTTAACACTTTCAAATTTTCAAATAAATATGCAATTTTGAAGTATATTTACAATAGTATGAGTCATGTACTCATGAGAAGTGTTAAAATATATGAACAAAAATAATTTATAAAAATATAAAACATTTGAAGTAATTTTAGTTGATAATTCTAAAAAAAAAAATAATTTATTGTTTATTAATTTTGAGATGTGTTGAGCTTTGGCAGAAAAGTTTGAGAGATATTGTATGACGTCGCATTGTTTTAATAACTACAAAACTTCCAATGTCTCTCAAATAGTTAGGCATGCTTTCCATCCAACAGGTTTATAAAATATATTTTCCATCACGTTTCTCTAGGATAGCTTAATTTGCAGTGAAATCAAATTAAGTCAGCTAAGTGAAGTGAAGCTAACTTAGATCAGTGATACTCAAACTTTTGGTTTTGGTTGAAAAGAATTTTGCTAACTTATCAATTTAACACACTCTGTAAAATAATTTATGAGAAAACCTTTCAGCGTTAAATAAAATAAATTGTAATACAAAGTTAACAAAAAGTTGGTTGAGTTATTAATTACAAGGTATTAGCGGCACACTTCAAGAAATTAGCGGCACATAAAAGTGCCGTGGCGCAGTAGTTGAGAATTACTGAAATAGTTTATTGTTTATTATTGTTTATAGATAAAAATTTTTAATAATAATTAATAAAATAATTATATCACACAATGAAAATATCTCACTTCCTACTAATTATCTTACTTAATTGAATTCATATCAGTTACGAAGTTAATCCCTTCACTGAATTCGAACAAGAATTTAATGCGATGTTCAATTTAATTTTTTATCAAACTGCAATAAATGCAAAAAAAATTAAAGTCTCGAAATAAAAAATAAAAGAAAAATATGCATACAAAAATCAACAAAGTCGAATAAAGATTGCTACACAAGATATGTTCTTGTATAAAGTTGTTGTAAATATTTCCAATATTGACAATTAATCTTTCCTAATAAATTTGTTTAAAATTAACAATACTTAACTTAAACTGTTAATTAAATTGAAATTAGAATCATTAGATTTTATGCGTAGCTTAAGTAAAACAGTTTTATTTGTGCTTGTGCTTGAACTTCAAACTGTGCATCAAAGTTTATATTTATCCAATACGTTGAAAACTGTTGTACATTGATGTCTTTGCTATATGCAAAGCGACATCTAGGAGTTGTTAAAGCGGTGAGCTTTTGAAGAAGAAAACTTGAGAAAGCTTCTGTATAAATTGTAAAATCAATAAAAAAACTGATAGAGATGTGTGGGTAAAAATCCATATTCTATTAAAAATTTTAATCTATTAAATAAACCTATTAACTAACGATGAGACAACTATCTACATTTACTTGCAAATAAATTAAGGACATAGACCGTGTGCGAGTTCGAGTAAATTGAGGTAAACTATATTGAAATGTCTTATACAATTCTGTGCGTCAGAATTTACTGCAACGATCTGGACCACGACTGAGTGATACCTCAACAAAATCAAACGACGCAGAGTCAGAGTCAGAGTCATTATTTCATATATTTTTAAAGCGAAAAAATCTTGGAGTAAGATTTCGTTGACTTTATCAGTTACTCAGCTATAAATAAAGATAATCACTCGGTACTAAAGTCCAATATGCTTCGCTTTTGAAATCCCGACTAGAAATATGACGACGGTTCTTATCAAAAGAAGTGCTTGATTAAATGCGACAAGGTTTATTAGCAACCCGATATTACACCGTGACCTAAGAGTACCAACGCTAATCGCGATACCATAATTCGCTCTTATTATCTACTTTAATTCCCGAACTGCAAGTTTGATGAACAACAGAAACCGACCACGCAGATTAAAGAAAGACGCCTATATACCATAACATACATATTAGAAAGATTTGATATGTAATCCCTTCACTACAATTTAGTATACATATGCATTATAAGTAAAATTAGTTCTTTTAACAAACAGAAGATTTTATCTAATTAAAAGAGTTGAAAAGAAACTCATATTTTCAATATATACATACATATATATAAACACAATCATAATTATAAAACATTTATTTTTGTTATTATGTTATGTACGAATAACTTCAATATATTTTTTATTTTTACACCATATCAAACCAAATCTAATCTATTGTCTCTTTTTCTTCCAGGTAACTACTTTAACACTAAAACTGTGTACATCTTGTAAATACTTTATGTGCGTAAGTCTATTATGTACAATATATAGTACATTGTATATAAGTTATATTGTTAACAATTTCAGCACTGACACTATTTAAGTTAATATCTCGAAGTTCAGCACGTTCTTTCATTCTGTAAATAACACCACTATAAATATATATTGTATATAAACAGTAATACATACGTTGCTATATTGTCTTAGTTTCTAAGATTTTATCATGCTGGTTAACTGCAATTTCAGTTGGTATCTCCTAAACTGAAAAATTCAATTCTGCATTGTTTCGAAGGGGGACCTGTCTTTCGCTGTGTTAGGCACGCTCTTAATTTCACGGTAGCATTTAAAAAAAAAAAAGAATTTCAAATGGAGACGGCAGCAATTGTTGTTGTTATTTGTTGTAATAAAAAAAAATAAATACGTTTCGTTATGCAATACAGAAATACTAACAAATACAAACAACAACAACAACAACAACAGAGAAAATGGTCTACACATATTTTTCTAGTAATAAACGACAACAGCAGCAACAATAACAGAGAAAATGGCAAAATGACAGCAATAGCATTGGCAACAATAGTAACAGCAACAGTAATAGCAACAATTATCGTGCCAGTAGCAACATAAACACAATACGCGTCGCGCATCATGAAAATGAAAAGAAAATCGAAAGCACAGCAAACGCAGATGCGGCAATGTTTACCTCACGGATGTGCAATTCCGAAAGCAACAAAAACAAAAACAACAACAACAACAACAACAACATCTGCAATAGCAACATCAATAATTCGAAAAACGTGCTGACAGTTGTGCACACGCCGCCAATCGCACGGTTTGTCGCATTCAACTACGATGTTGCAGTCAATTGTTATATGTTGTTATTGTTGTTGTTGTTGTTGCATGCAACTTTTCATTTTTTTTTTTTCGACCAGTGTTAACTTAACTTATTTATTTATCTGACTAAATGAATCGAAGTATGGTGCATTGCAATTGCTAAACATATGCTATCACTCAGTATTTGTTGTTGTTGTTGTTGTTGTTGCGTTACTGTTTCATATGTATATATGTATAATCTAAACAACTTTTAGTTTTTGTTTTTTTTGCGTACGAAAAACTTATTTGGCCGCTTCTTGGTGGTGGTGGTGGTGGTGCTGCTGCACCATTCACCCAATTTCCAAAGAGATATCAATAGCATCATTTCAACGTCGTATAAATAAACATAAATGATATAAATGTATTTCCTTGAAAATTATTCGGTTTTGTAAAAAGTGCGCCAAAAATTATGCATGTTCGAAAAACGTGATTACTCTGTCATGTAGTTGGCAGTGATGGTCGCTGCAGTGAGCTAATTGTGCCTCCAGCTGTTATCTCGGCTTGGTTTATAATCTTTAAAGTATCCCAAAAAAACTCAATATTTAAAGATTGAAAAAAAATATTGAAGTTATGTTTTAAATTGTACACATAATGATTATATATGCAAATAATCGATGAATGGAGAATTTAAAAAGAAATTCAAAAATACTATAAAGTTGTTTGGAATCTAATTTTGTTTGTTTTTCTAACAGAAGGTTTAGATATGTTTTTTCGTACATTAGGTATAAGGTATATGAATGGATTATTATTGTTATTAAAAAGAAGGGATAGTGCACTGCGACCTAAAAGATTTATTGTACCCGTTAGTCGAATCAGAGTGTTTCTCCAAGTCCAATTTCTTAAATGAAAGATAGTATAGAGCCTATCTTTACTAGTCTTGGATCCTTATGATCCCTCCCAGGTGTTTCTTACGCTTGTGTATCAGTGCCGGGCACTCCCCAAGCACATGGTGTACACTTTCTCTTTCTTCTCTACACTATCTGCAGTCTGAGTTGAATTGAATTTCTAACTTCGATAGGTGATTATTCAATCTACAGTGACCGGTCAATTTTTGATTGTGCTGTGCAATCTTTAAAGCGTTTTACGTTGTTAGTCCCAAAAAGCATTTTAGATTGTGTTAATCTTGTTAGCGTTTCGCAATAGAGTTCTCCTTTTTCTTCCTCTGCGCTGTTTATAGGAATGGATAAAGTTTCTTCGCCTAGACCACAGACTGGTTCTAGACCTGAACCAGTTCTATCCTTTCTATTGATAATAAAAAGTATGGAATGGTATAGTAACAGTTTTTATATACTTCACTTCACTATATTATAGTTAAATATTCCATTCGATGCATTCAAATGGTTGGTTGACAGGATGAATGAGTTTTTTTCTCTCATGAACTTTGTATACTTTCTACAAATGTAGCGCACACTTTTGTTTTCTTCTGCTTCTGCTTTGTTTTGTGCCGTTACTTGTTGACATGAAAAACTGCAAAGTGTAGTTTGATGGAAATTTGGTGTTTGTTTCATACGCCGTTGTCACCTAAACAAAACTGGCATGCAAATTTGTGTTGAAGTGACGTACTCATCGGGAAGACATAAAAAAATTACACCACAACTGAAAGCGTTTCTACATTAAAAATAGAGAAAAACACATTTTCGCATACTTTTTCTATATTTATTTTTTATTTTTATTTTAATTTTCATATATGCATTACTTTACTGTGATTTCGTGCAAGTGAAAGCGACGTAGGGAAACGAAAATATATGTCCGCACAAATTTGATTTGACAGTATCTGCATACGAAGTACTTGATTGTGAAAAACTGAGTATTTGAAATAATTGGAGAGATTACAGAGATGTGATCAAAAGCAATTTCGCTTATTACTTGTGGATCTGGAGGTGATAATTATGGGCGAACTTCTTTGTGGCTTTCAGATTATTTTGCGAACTCAGTTTTATCTTCATGTGCAGTGCGCACAACACTGCAACATTCTATAACTACAGTCTCTCTAAAAAGCTATTTAATACATGAATTTCAATTGCAATACACACAATGTATCGCCTTTGTTGTAAAATATATCACATATCGGATGCAATCTATCATATGTCGTACGCAATGTATCATATGTCGGATACAACTATGTATTTTTGTTTTGTTTTTTGCAATCAAATAGAATAAAGGAACCATTAAATATTAAGTTTATGTTTACGCTTTCTGTTGATAATAGAAATAATTGGATTTATATTGCATATATTTAATTATTTTACCCTTTACCATACCAGTGAGTTTTAAAAACTTCATCATCAACTTCATTTACCTTACCACGTGCTCTTCGCAATTTCAATGTTTCATCTGGTATTTCACGATATGTTAGTCCAAGCGGATAGATCTCATATTGACAACATTTTTGTGCGGTTTTTTTTTGCCTGGGAACTACTAGCTTAGCTCTTCAACTGTGGTAACACTTGCAACCCGGATGCCATGATGCGCTAGGCAAAATTATGGTGCATTTCCATTTTTATGCCTCGTTTAGCTTTGGTGTTTGTAAATTTTCTTGTTGTTATTTTTGTGTCTTTCTTTTCTTCTTCTCTGTTGTTTCCTCTAAATTAGGAATCTTATGACCGACTGCAGTTATTTTTGGGCGGTGAGCAATTGATATGGCTGTAAATGGTGAAGTTGTTGCCGGTGCTTACGTTGCACGTGCGAAGACGTAACGGCAATAGGAATAATGCATGAGATACGTTGTTGCACATGTTCCAAACAACGAATGATAATAATCTAAGCCACGTTTCAGGAAGCGAATGGAATAGACGAAATTTGACATAAAGTGACCACTGCGGGCAGCAGGAACAAAACGAAAATCCATTCAAACGGCAACAATACGCCATCAATTGTCATTTTCCTTCAATTAACAAAAATTTTGTCCATTGCTGGTCGAACTATCGACATGTTCGATATGTGACTTTTGAGAGGTTGAGACCGGTCAAACTTTTTTCATTTTCCAAAAGGACAAGTAAAAGTAGCATGAAAAACGAAAACAGAATTGAATTTAATGACAACTTTGTGTAATTAGACTGAAACCACATTAAACCCTAGTGGCGGGACATCCGTGTAACCGATTTTTTCGGTTTATATATATATTAAAAATGGTTTTCACAACTTTCATTATATTGTATTTAATAATGTGTGTGGCCAAGGCTTGAAATGATTTTGGATTCGCAATGTAAAAGCGTTTTATTCATGTTTAGAAACATTGTTGATACAATAAAAAACATTTGTTCAAATCAACATGTTGCTGTAACAATATTTTTGCAGAAATAATCCGTAAATGCTGCGTCTTATTTACGTTGTAAATAATGTATTGGACGTTTGTGTTTGATGAAAATTCAAGTCCCAACATTTACGTCTTACTCCAGCTGCAAAATAGTTAATATCGCTATAAACTACACAATCGTAGCAACATGTTGAAATGAGCTAATGTTCCTCGCTGATGGTGTGGCAACTTTTCGGATTGAATGTATGTTGCGAAAGACAGTTTTTATATATTCGCCTTTTAGAAGTTTTATACTATCAAAATAATAATATTTTGATTATAAAAATTGTGTTGCATTTGGACTAGAAAGACTATAATGTTGGTTTGAAACAAAAAATTGTTTCCATGATTTACATTATTAGGTAACAGGTATACCAAAAGGTGTAGCTATAGTTGTATTTGTCGCAGAGCTGGCTTAACTCCCCGGAATTTTCACCCCACACTGTTCCACATTGCATAATGCGATGCACAGAAATGATTTTCTCATGTGCAACGGAACGTATGAGTAACGTGAAAAAATGGCGTCTCCTTATAAAACAGTTTCATTTAATTGGGTTTTTAGAAAGCAAAATTTTTTAATTTGCTTTTTAAAAGTAGTTTAATCAGTTGCTGAGGGTGCTTCAGTTCAGTTATTTGAGTTGTTAACGTAAGTCCAATTCACATTACTGGGGATTTTAAATTCGTACAACTCTAAATAGTTTGGTCTTGTACTGGAGCAGCGGTCTTCTTAAAATCCATGCATCTCTGCATAAAATGAAAATTGCTCTTTGTAAGAATATTACAAATATCGATTAAAAGTTCAACTTGAGCTTTGTTGTTGCTCGTACCGCAAAAAGGAGGAATAATATAATCTTAGTTATTAGTCCGTCTGTCTGTATGCTTGGCTGGTTTTGCAGTAAAAATTTAAATTTATCTGCTCTTAAAAGAATAACACATTTTTAACAATCCTGACGACATACATAATATAAAATTATAATTTTTTTTCAAATCCAATCTAGTTTTTGTTTGTTGCCATTATTTAACTTTAGCAAATTTAATGTTGTATTTTTTTCTCACAATTTGATTGACATACATTTTCTATTTGTTTATTTAACAATTTTTTTCTCTTATTATGTTTCTAATATATCCTTTTCTTTCGTCTTTTATATAAATCTTTTTATCTTTGTATGTATTTATTCTTTCATATCTCAATCTTTGTTTTTCTATCTTTAATACCTCTCTTAGTCACTTTCAGCAAAATTTGCTTTGTTTTCCTTTGGACTTTGCTTGTTTCACTGTTTTCTTCCAATTGTATCAAACCAATATCAAGGCTATTTATCTCAATACCTATATCTCTATTTTGCTTTATTTATCTATCCGCTTCAAAATATCCGTATAACTCAGACTATGTTAGCTCTCTCACACTGTATCTCTTCTCTCTCTCACATTATGTTTCTTGTCTCTCACACTATATCTCTACTCTCTCTTACACTATATCTTTTCTCTATCTCACACTTAACTCTTGAAAATTTTTCCTGTACCAAAATTGGTTTAAAAGGTACCATTTCTGTAAAAAAGGTCCAAAATTTTTTTGGACCTTTTTATTTTTCGTTCTGTGTTTTTCATAGTGTTATAAATGAACAAAATAAAAATAGTCAATTGATTTTAAAAAATTATTAAATATCCACAATAAAGTTGGGTCGTCAAAAATGTACCACTTTTTAAACATGAGTACCAAACGAAAAAACGAAAAAAAAAGTACCAATTTTGGTACTAAAGTACCATAAGTGGCAACCGTGACTATAACTCTTCTCTCTCTCACACTATATCTCCTCTCTCTCTCACATTATATTCATTCTTTCTCACACTGTAAGAAATACAGTCACGGTTGCCACTTGAAAATTTTTTTCTGTACCAAAATTGGTTTAAAAAGGTACCATTTCTGTAAAAAAAGGTCCAAAATTTTTTTGGACCTTTTTGTTTTCTCGTTCTGTGTTTTTTATAGTGTTATAAATGAACAAAATATAAAATAGTGCAAAGTTGCATTTATAAAAAAAATTAATTGGAAATATCCACAATAAAATTGGGTCGTCAAAAATGTACCAGTTTTTGAAAATGAGTACCAAACGAAAAAAAAAAAAAAAAAAGTACCAATTTTGGTACTAAAGTACCATAAGTGGCAACCGTGAATACAGTCTCTCCTCCCTTTGAATTTTTTCCATTCCACTCTCATTGTTTTTCAGTTTCAGTTCTTCTGTTGCAGTTTTCAATCTATATCCTTTTTTTATGTGGTGATGACTGTTAATTGATCTGCTCTAAGCGTGCCCGTTTTTTTAAGAATCAGGTAACTGGTTTTCTATTTTTCTTTTTGTTTTCGTGCTTCAAAGTTATTGCTCTTTGAGATGGAGTCGTAAAAGGCAACTAAAGTTTATTGGGTAACAATTGACTTTTGATTCACGACATCCCACCAGAGATGAAATATGGGATTGCTGCAGGTGCCCACAATTTTGGTTGTCCGGAATTCTGAAATAACTTCGTAAGGAAATGTCGTGGTGGCTATGGTTAACATCTAAACTTATATAATGAGGAGCATTTATATTTTTGCTCAATGTGAAGTTCCATTTTTGAAGTGATGATGTGAACCAAAGTAGAGGTTTAAAAGGATAATGCTTCACAGCAAGAAGGAAGTTATATGCAAACTTATACCTTTAATTAGTGTCGACGGAATTTTCTAAATGGCTCGTTTATCGGCGCATTATGCTGATAAATGTGTTGATAACACTGAGGTCTTGACCACGTAAAACAACTAGGACTTATGTCTTATTGCTTCTAGCTATTTCTATCTCCCTCTCTCGCTCGCTCGTTCACTCTCTCCATCTCTGTCACGATCTCTCCCCATGTATCTTTCTCTTGTTTTACCCATCTATCCGTCTCATTTATCTATCTTTCTATTGCCCACACAATTTTTTTCTATCTCAGTTATTCTTCTTTATTTTTTCATCCTTTTGGTGATACTCTGTGGCGATGACCGCTAATAGAAGTACATTTTGGCGCCTGTTGTAAATTCATATTGAATAAATAGAGATATGTATACAATGAAAAAATATGTTTTGAAATTCTTTGACAGAGACAGAGACAGAGACAGTATGTGATGGATATTGGCTTTCAAAATACTTTAACCTAAGATTTAAAGAAGCTGAGTGTTTTTATGTTTAATGTGATGCACCCTCAGTTTTATAAAGTACTATACATCCATCCATTGCACTACTAGTATTATAATCGCATAACACCATTCATTAGTTTAGTAGCTGAAACATCACTGAGCTTACGTTAACGTTAATAATTAAGGAGCAAAAGATTTGAATAGTTTCTTATGACAACTATATCGCTTCTATTATTTGTAGCACTTAAGTAAAATTTGCAGTTACTTCGTTTGTTACTGTTAATTAAATAAACAATTGTTCTTTGATTTAAAGTAATTAAGTAAAATAGTTGTACACTTATTATATTTACATACTTTATAAAATTAATTATATTATGTAAAAGTATGTAGGCTTGTTTAATTGAGTTAAGTCTACAATTCCCAACAATATGGATTGATAAAAATACATCTCACCTAAATACATAACCCTAAAAAATAAAACTGAACCTTGTTTGTATTATGTTTATAAAAAAAATTAAATAATATAATAAATTATTTATTTTCTAATTGGTGAATTTTTTTCTATTTTATTTTATTTTTTCGACTTTTTAAACAAAATTGATTGAAATGAAATTCAACAAATTCACCATTGACCACAAAATACCCCGCTACAAAAAAAGCGTTTCGAGCCTTTCCCAAGCTATAACAGCGGGTGCCAACCGTAAACGCGCCTTCAGCACACCACACATATCGACGACAATTACTTCCATACTGAATTTACCACATAACGATGAAAATAGACTAGTGGGCAGCTTGCAACTATCAGGCATGCTTAATTCGCAATCAGAAAATTTTAGCACTTGGCCCGTACAAGCGCCGGAACCACGATCCGATACAAATATATTTACGAAAATTGCACTTGGAGATGAACGTTATATGTTGCCAATAGATGATTTTCAACGAGAAGGTTCTGTTGGATTTGCGATTGGTAATGAGGAAAATGTGAAAGATAATGATGAAGATGACGAAGCCATTGATCAGTTTTCGCCTACAATTTATGCTACAGCTAACCAAAGTCGTGCCATTCCGATACCAATGAATGCGAATGCGGGTAATAGTCCACAGCAATATCCAACTTCTGGTAGCATTTGCTATGGTGCTAGTGTTAACATGGGCAATATGTCTATCTCCAACAGAACTCTTTCGCCAACAAATATAGCGTTTAGTGCAAGTCCTACTGGTACTGGCACACATCAGTATGCATCGGTGCCGCAATATTATAATGGTTCACCTGATGGCAAGTCTCCATCAGCTGCTAGTCTGCCAACAGCTACAAATGTTGCATGCAGCTATGATCCTGCTTATGGAACGTCGATAAATCGTTTAACACTGTCATCACAACATCATCATCAACAACAACAACAACAACAACAGCCACAACTGATATCGGCTCAACATTCACAGCACACCAGCCCTATGATGCAAAAGCAGCCGCTAGAGGGTGCAACAGCAGTCATTCCTACTGCTGCTTCGCCAACATCCTCCCAAAACAGGTCAGACTTAGTTTTGTTTGACTGCATCGTGCTTCGTGTGCTATAAAATTGATCACGTTTTGAATCGTTTCGTTTCGTTTCGTTCCGTTTCGTTTCGTTCGTAAATGAGTTACTGGATGTTGTTAAAATTTTGTTCGTTCCAATGAATGCGTTTCTATTAAAATTTTTTTTAAAACTTTGTTCAATTCATAAATTTATGTTTCGTGTTCATGTTTAATATCAATCATTAGCAGTCATAAATATTGTAGATTTTAAATGTCATAGTATTATTAAAAATAGTTTTGTTTCGTTTAGTTTTAGTTGTAGTGAGTTTTATATATGACTCATCTACCCGAAAATTCATGTTTCATTGTTAACCGTTCCTGAACACATATTTGTAGCATTTTTAAATTCCTATACCAAATAATTTGAACCATTGTCACAAAAAGGTTAATTAATTAATGGTATATCTAAGTATTTCAAATAATTATCAAGAGATACTTTCTGTTGATTATTTGATATATGAAGAACACATTCCGTACATTTGACATGTTATGTATTCATTCACATTAGCAATTGATTCTTTCATTATAAATAATGTTTAAGTAGTTTTGGCATGCTCGATGTTATGTTATTTTTTTGTAGTAAGAGTTTGAAAAAAATTTTCATTATTTTCTTTTTTAAAAATTGAAAAATTGAATAAAACTTTTTTCATATTATTTTTGTTGTTATTAATAAAATTAGTAATGTGGCTACCATAGCTATAATAATATTTAAATTAAATAACTTAAATTAAATATTAAATTATTCTGTATTCATTTATTCTTCAGCAGTATTGCTTTCTACACGCTACATGTTCCACGTTCTTCAGAGAAAGTGGACTGAGCCTAGATATATAATGATTTATAATGAAACACCAATATATTATAATCAAACATTAATGCTGATATTAAACAAAAATACTATCTGGCGTTAGTACACAAATATAATAAATAATATAATATATAATATAAAATATAATATAAAATGTAATATAATATATAATATAAAATGTAATATAATATATAATATAATATATAATATAATATATAATATAATAAATATATAATATAATATATAATATAATATAATATATAATATAATATAATATATAATATAATATAATATATAATATAATATAATATAATATATAATATAATATAATATAATAAAATCTTATAATATAATATAAAATAATATATATTATATGGTATGGTATATTATATTATACCATATAAAAAAAGTAGTATAATATAAAAAGTGTTATAATATAATAATAATACGATGTCATACATAAAACAATATTTATAAAGTAATATAATATATAAAATAATATATATAAAGTAATAAAATATATATCATAATATAATGTAATACATAAAATAATGAAATGTAATGTATAATATATAAAATAATATAATATATTATATTATAAATAATAATACTACATTTTATTATAAATATAATAATAATATAATAAATATAATATAATATAAATATAATATAATATATATTAAATAATGTAGTGTGTAAAATAATATAATTAATGTGTAAAATAATATTAAAAAATATAATATAATATAGTATAATATAATATAATATAATATAATATAATATAATATAATATAATATAGTATAATTATAATAAAAAATAAGTTTCTTACATTAATGTAATAAGTATAAGTAATAATTATAAGTAAGTAATCGTTGATTCCTAATATTCATTTTATTACAATTAGAACAATTTTACACCAAAGTTTCTATGAAATACGTTATGTTTTAAAATTTATTCGGTCAATTAATTGTTTTTATAACGCAGTTTTTTCACCCTGTAGAGCTATAAACATCGAGAATGCACGGAATTTTACTGCTTGTTTCCTAGTGCAGGTAACTGGCACTTTGGTTATGCTGCTTTTCCTCTCTTTTCCATTAAATTTTTTAATATTTCATGCTAATTTTAATGTGTATTGTGTATTTAACCTAAATTGAGCACAGGTAGTATTCGTGTGAAAGTGAAGAGGTTAAGTGTAAGACTAGAATTAGATTGAAATTAATTTAATATTATTTTTTCAAATAAATTTTATGGTGTCATAAAAATACTTATTGAGATCGTTGAGGATTTTATTAATCCGTCTTTATCTCCCACTAATTCTTTCCCATCGCACAATGCATTATGCTATATTTACTAGTTTAGAGATTATAATGTGCTTTTCACATACAATATACTCTGTTAGTTTAACTTCTGCTGCATTTTTTATTATCTAAAATAAATAACGCAGTAGAATTGAGAAAATTTATATTAGAATTTACAATGAGTTTAATTATTATCTATTTTCATTTTAATTTTTATATATCTTTTATCCTTTATTCTAATTAAATGTTAAATTTTGTTCTTAGGTAGATAAAACTTTAAAAATAGTAATAGCCGTTTATTGCTTTGAATAATCAAAACTAATCGAAAGCATAAAGACAGGTCTTTGTTTTGAAACAATCAATAATAATTGGTGTGGCTTTCAATTATCATTCGATTTGGCTCTCGACTAAACCAACTACGAATAATTCCACTTCTTCATTTTCCTGATATCAAACACTAGAGTCGAAGACGAGTGATGACATATGGATGCCAACTGAGGCATCATAAGTTCAAAATGTGCTGGGAATGCTTGTTGTGTGTATCAAGTAAACATTGAAGCACAATAATATGACAACATAAGAGAGCATCGGAACATCAATAGAAACCCGAAACGTTCTTTAAAAGGGTTTTTTTCAAAACATTTTTTGCCTCAACTACCCGTCCTTTATTACGTTTTGACTAAAAAAATATTCATAAGTGCGTAATTTAGGCGAAATGATGTCATTTGAATTTGTATTCATAAATTTGAGTCGTGAGTACTGTCAATTTTATTTGAGTTTTCAATTTGCGACTGTTTGGGTTATATTCAACGCCTTGTGGTGTAAAATAAGTTTCTTTGTTGGACTTTTGGCATTTTTATTATGTAATGAAAATTATTTTCTTTTCGATTTTTATTATACATATACTTATACAGTTGTTTACTGCGTATTTAACTAGATTTCTGATTTGACAAATTTTCCGTTTCTTCTCACTAATACCCAAAAAAATTTTTCCTTTGGTATTTTTGCCTTGAAAATTGCGCGTGAAAATGTACTGCGTAACTCTGTAGTCCACATGCACTTGTAATCGCTTTATGTTTATAGTTTTTACACATTTCTATTTAAAGGTCATCATCTGTTTGCCATTGTTTTGCACCCAATTCCACTTTCGGTTTACCTTACAAAAAGTCAAGACGTCTCTTCTTCTGCCCAACATCGCTTCTGGAATGATAAAACAAGGGTGTGGAATGATTTTGCACGTCGCACGAGACTTTTATTTAATACGTAGCCAGTAGTGTAGTTAATATACTTTCGGAAAAGTATGCCTTCACATTTACATATGTATACTTTATTATTATATTACGTTTTAAAAGAAAACTAATTAACTGCTTCTGAAAACCTAATTCTAACGGTGAAGATGTATATGATATGTAAAAGTATACATATCATATACTAAGTGTATGTCATCGGCTTCTGCATATTGCACCAGAAAGACTACTTGTCTTTTATGACTAACTATTCATCAAGTCATTTTCCAACTTCCTTGAAATTGCTGAAATGCTACTCTGCGAGTATGTGTCCATCCTATTGATGTGACGAGATAATGGTCAGATGGCACCAGGTGTGGGAAGTACGGTAGGTACGGAAGAGCATCCCATCCAAGCGATTTCAAGGTGTCTGCCATTGGTTTTGATGTGTCATGTGAAAAAATCACTATGCCATGCCTTCTACCCGGTTGTCTTTGGATCAATACATTTTTTAAACTTACTATTTTTTGGTTAAAGCATTTAGGTCTTTTGGTTGTCGAAGCATTTAGGTCTTGCCTTTGAAGAACCAGCTTCGCCAGGTAAAAGCCACGTGATTGTCCATTTGACGTTTACTCAAATCATTTACGAAGTTTATTGATCTTCCCCATTGCTCATAAACGTCTGCTGATTATATCTTGTGACACATTTAATGTTTTTACAAGCGTTTGCAATGGAGTCATCATCCAACAATTCATGCAATTGCTCGTCTTCGCACTACCAGAGCTCTCTTTCAGATAGAAATTACCACTTTTAAATTTTGGAAACCATGTCTCATATGTTCTAATCGATGGAGCGTGTTCGCCATATGTTTTTACCAGTAAACGAAGATGTTCAATTGTCATTTTCTTTTGATAAAACAAGAAAAGCAATGTGTGCGGCATATATTCTATAATCACTGAACGATAATTACAAAGACACTATTTTTTGGGGGACTCAACTCACGTGAGTTTGTTGTTTAATGACACACGAACAAAATAACGTATATGTGAAATGGATTCACTGTGCACTTTTCGGTAGTGTCTTCTCTTAGTAAAACCGGAAAAAGCCTATGTTATCTAATAAGATGCTTCGAGCATTTTGACGTACGTATCAAGTAAGTTGCTAGAAAATCTGCGGCTATAGGTGTTATAGGATGTCTACTTTCAGCAGTTTGAAGCTCAACTTCATCATGTACTTTGACCATATTCGAACACTTAAAGTGGTCAAGTCAAATGTTCGAATTCGAATATATTCGAACTACTCTAGCAATGCAATACACGAACACTATCAAGCCCTACTACTACATGTATATGGATCTGTAAATGTTTCTGTATGACAAACAGTCTAAAAAGTGTGGTTAGATTCCACTATATTCATTTCAATTTTATTCGGGGTTTGAAATCGAAAAATGTAGACATTTTGACAGGAGCTGACTGGCCGGCCTGCAAGTAAATTTTTAATTTTTTTTTTTTTCTTAATTACCATAAAATGAAAAATGCAATTTTGGTTCATTTCAAGTGCAACTAAAGCCGCGTGCCTGCCTTGCCTGCTTGCCTGCTTGCCTGTCTGCCCTGCATTAATTTTTATGAACGTCTAAACCGGCAAGGAAAAGTGCACACAGCCAACGTTCAATTGAGGTTCAAGGTTACGGCAACTTTGACGGGTAAAAGAAACAAAAATTACCAAATAACGAAAACAAACAAACGAAAAGCATAAATAAAATTAACAAAGAAGAATCCTGTGTGAGGCTGAGCGGAATTTAAGTTCAAACACACACAAAATGCAAGGAAGAAAAGCAAAGGCAATTTGCTTAAAATTTTTTCTTTTTGTGTGTAAATAAAAAATAAAAAAAAAGAATATTAATTTCTTATTTTATTTATTATATTAACTTTTTGGTCAATATGTTTTTCAATTTTTTATTTTATTTGTAACAAACAACGGCTTGGGCTATGGCAGGAAGTAAACTGCATATATTCTTTATTTTACATTAACTGCTTTCATAGCGATCAATGCAGTCCATTGCGTAGCATAAAATAATGAAAACAAATCCGAATTGCCATTATTTTTACTATAGGGAGGCGAAGTACTTTGGCTTTGACTTCCTGTTGCATCAATCACTTCCCCCCTTTACACATAATTATCGCTCTTACCTCCAATTCACTTAAAACAAATGTAAATAATACAAAAGCTTTATTGCTTCCGATGTTGTTTTTGTTGTTGTTGTTGGCGTTGTCGTTGTTGATTTTTAACGTTAGAAGAGGTGTTTTTGTATATACACTATCTATAACTTCGGTTTATTTCATTTCGCTGTTATCATACACACGCACACACATGCACACATATAGAAAATCCAATAACACACAAACACACTCGCATTATGGTGTACTTGTACTCTGGCAAACAATAACTTTAGCGTAATAATCTTTGTTTTGCTCTGCTTTGGATTTTGGCTCAAAATTTCACCAACAAAACCAAACGATGATGTCATATTGTATTTTTGGCAATGCCAGCAGAGCAGCATGGCAGCTTGGCAGCAGAGCAAACAGGGTCTCGTAACACAATGGCTACTACATTCAAGCAAAACAAAATAACAAAATGCAAAATAAACGTTAATAACACAACAATAACAACAATAACAACCAAAGAAAGCAATAGAAAAAGTAAAAAATATGAAAAAAAAATTAATTATTCTGCAAACGCCGCGTCAAAATAAACAATAAAATTAAATTCAAAACATAAGCTAACAAAAAAATAACAAATAATAAAATTAAAAAAAAAGAAAAAAAATTAATATTTAAAAAAAGCCTAAAAGAAGAATAATGTACACACGAAGAATGTGCGCTTATTTGTTTACTTTTCTTTTATATTTGTATATATTTTTTTTATTTTTTTTTTTATTATTTATTTATATTTTTTTTTTGCTCATGTGAACTTTGAATTGTTTTCGAGTTTTTTGTTTGCTTTGTTTTTCTTTCCCCTAACGTTTTAGTAGATTTTATTAGATATCTGAAGACTTCAAACAAGGATTGCATTTTTTCATAAATCTTTTATTTCATATTCCAATAAAATTGAATTGGAAAAAACTTATTCCTTGATTTTTCAATGCGATAAGCATATGAGTTTACTATCCTCAGCAGCAGGAAATCTCACATATTATTTTGTTATTAGAACCTAGAAGATATGATGTCCTATAGTAAGTATATAATCCTATAGCCTCCTACCAAGCACGAAATTTTGAGCCCATCGATCATTTTTATCTAACCACCAGTTCGCCTTGAGAGATGTTTACTTACTTACTTACATATTTGGCCATAACAACCCGTTACCAAGTTTCGCCCCGACGCAGCATGTCTCCCCATGCGTCTCTGCTGCGTGCGCGCCTTCTCCAGTCTCGTGCATCAAGTCCACGGAGACAGGGTCTACCTCTACGTCTTCTTTCGCCAACTACTGCTTCAAACACCTTTTTTCGCTGGAGCGTCTTCATCCATTCTAGCGCATGACCCAACCAGCAAAGCCACTGGATGTTAATGCGCTGAATTATATCAATGTCGTGATAAAGCTCGTACAGCTCGTGGTTCATTCTTATGCGGTAGTCGTCGTCAACTCGTAGAGGACCAAAGATCTTACAAAGAACTTTTCTTTCGAACAAGAGATGTTTACGGTACGGTAAAAGAAGAATACCAAATCATAGAATAATCAAAACAGCTGTTGCAAACAAAGAAATCTATTTTAAGCGACTTTCTCCATTGCTGTAGGTCCGATATATTTTAGGTTTTGAGATATCGGTTTTCAGCGTTAAAAAATTCGACATGTAAAATATTAGCAATTAGTAGACGCGCAATCAAGTATTGTCTAAGTGACCACTGTCAAATAAGCGAGGCTTATTCCGCAATCGGAATAATTGCGCTCTTGAAGACACTTCATTGAACAACTGAATAAAGAGTTTACAACTCTGTAATACCATATAATACGGTGCTAGAACCTGTATTAGAGTAGTGATTTAATTTAACGAAAGGTTTCTAACACCACACATATTCGTTAAATCAAATAATTTGTTTAATGGAGTGAATACGTTAATCAAAGATATATTACTTACATATAATAGCGGTGCTTTGGAATTTCTTTGTATTGATTTTTTTTACCTAACTTTTCTTATAAGCTTTGCTAAATCATTAAACGTTTATTATTTTCTTTAGTCCATTATAAATATTATGGAGAAGCAATTCACATGACAAAAACTCATGTTCTCTAAAAGAAAGCATCTTGTTATGCAACTGACTAACTTCAAATGCTGGAAGAAGACAGCAATAGGCAGAAACATTGGGAAACCGAGACTCGATTTGAATTGCACCCACTTTTCATTATACTTTATTTAGTCTAATCCTGTGTTAGTGCTTTCTCATCGTCGTCTATGTCGAGTTCCTCCGACTGTCGTAAATCAAATTGCTTTTTCGTTAGAACAGAATAACTCCAACGGATCGTATTGACTAATGTCAGTACCATCAAAAGGCAGGATAATATGCAATACTTGCTTGGATTTGTTTAAAGTCCCTTCTCCTTCTTTCTGGATATACCACTTCAATCTACTTGTCTTTGTTTTTTGAGTTCTTACTTTATTTGGCACTTCAAACCTGAAATTTGATTTTGCTCTCCCTTTGTCAGTATTACAATTTAATAGACTTTTTTCTCTTTTCTTATGTTTTTTTATTTTTATTTTTCGTATTTTATTTTTCTGTTATTTATTTATATTTTATAATTTTTTTTTTTTGTTTTGGTTTTGGTTTTGGTTTTGGCGTATTCCTTAACTGTGGAGTCAACAATTTTTGTTATTTTAAGCCATGACGTAGTCAAATGCTACCAATTTTTTTATTGGATCTGGCGTTTTTGGCGATTGTTTAATGTTGTTTCCAGCATCTCAGAAACGAGCACTTAAAATTTTTTCCATTCCTCCGTTTTAAATTGCGTGTCTGGAGTTGGTTTTTGTTCCCCAAATTCAAATTTTTTTTTTCTGCTTTCAAATTGAATTTTTTTTTCATTTTGTTTTCTAATTGCGTTTTAATTTATCTGCTTGTGTTCTTGTATTCTTTTCTTTGGGATATTCAAAAATTGTTTAACCAGTTTAAAGCAGTTAAAACGCGCAGTTCTCGTTAAACAAAATGAATTTTTAAATTCAATGCAAAGCGAGATGCATCCATATTAGCCATCTTCCTTATCCCAAAAGATTTAATGGTTGTGCACTGCAAACTTGTCGGTTTTCCCATTTTTCTCCATTTATCACTGTCTTAAATACTATTTTAGGTGAATACTGACTTACTCGATCATCTCTTTGATAGATCTAAGGCATTCAGGCGAGATTTTGCTTTGTAGTAGAGTGGAGTGGACTCTAGATGTGGAGTCTAGGTGTTGACCTGTTCTATGCCCTTAACTCTAATATATTGCACAGATTTCCTATGTATCTATAATTTCTATCTGGTGTATATTGCGATACTCAAGAAGAAATGTATCACTATTTGTATAAAATATATAGGCAAGAAAAGAAGCTTTTGCCTATTATATATATACGATCTATTATATTCTAATAATTGTAATAATAATAATGAAAAGGTTCAATATGTACATAGTATCATTCTGTCTTATTCATTCGTACTTATTAATAATAAATTGTTCGTAAATTCGAGTCTGTGTGAGTTTAATATAAATTATTGTATATATGTCTATTTATTTGCAACGTAAATATTTTTTATATATGTTAGTATATATACCTTTGAAAATCCATACAAATTTCTGTATATATTTTATTATTATTATGATAAATACCAACTAACTTAAATTTTATGTAATGTACGCTCTATGTATTGTGTTTCTTAACCGTTTCTTCTCTTCTTTTTTTAAAAATTCATGTATATATTTTATTCTCTCTATTTTTCATTTCATCCGAAATATATTTAATTAATATATATGTTCTTTTTTTTCAGGTATGTAAATATTGTTATAATTGGTTTTTTAAATATTATCAATTTTATGGAAAGGATATTTTTATGTACCGCGTTTGGTAAGTTTTTACCCTGTAGGCTTGTAGATAATATGTACGTACTGCATTGTACATAATATATATTACATTATGAACTATTATTTTTTTATTACATAATAGATTTACCTGTTATTAATACCTTAGTTTGGTCATTAATGCGCTGTCTTCAAGACCATGAAATTTTGTTTTTATTGCTGTGAAAGCGCACAATCTCTTTTAATCATTCTTACTACTAATTAATAAAGCTTTAAATATTCTTCGAACTTATCGAAATTTTGAGCATTTTAATATTCGAGTATACTTGTGTTCGAACAATTTTTCGAGCTTATACAATTTTTTAAGCTCGAAAATGTTCGATCAAAATTGTGTGTTCGAGCCCGAACATCATCAAGCCGATTCAACATTTCCGAACATTTAAAGTGTTCAATTCAAATGTTCGAATTCGAGTATACTCGTGCTGCTCGAATATCGTAATATTCGAATATTTTGAAGCACTACTTATTTCACTTGTTTTAACAAATAAACTTTTTTGGGACGTCTGTAATGAGTTACCGGCATTTTTCGACTTTCATTCTTTCTAAAAGTTGTTATTTTCTTTAGTTTTTGATTTTTAAAGAAGAAACTTTCCGAATCTTTGACATTCAAAGTAATGAAATCGAATTGAGACCTATGCACAGACAAACGAGAAATGTGTATATTGTTCTTATTCTTATTTTTCTAACGACACATCTCTACTTCAATAAATATTACAGGTGTTATTAAACTGTTATCTTTTTTTAAACTTCTCTCTCGCCTATGTGCGCTATTCAGTCAATATCAAAATTTTTGTTTGATTTATTGAATTATTTTCTTAAATGACCTTACTATTCATTAAATAGTATATAGTTGGATGTGATTGCTACTAATTAATAAAATTATTTATAAGCACAATCATCATAATCGTTCATCTCATTTACTCTCGCTCTCTCTCTCTCAAATTATTCTCATAAAAAAGATTGCTGATCAATATATTTTTTTTTAAATTAAGATAGAGTGTAAAATTAATATGCATAACAATAACATGATAGATCGATGGATTACATGAATAGAACCAATAATGAGCAGTACTAAAATAAAAGTAAAATAACGTCGTTGTTCATTGATTAATTAACATAGCTATATATTGTGATTTTTAATGCAAACTGATTAAGTGTTGAATATATAAATATTTATAAATTTTTAGATTTCTTTTAGTTACAATAAATTGGTGAATATATTTCTTTATGTATCTATATATATGACTACAGCGCATTCATTATTTTCAGATCTAAACCAAAGAAGGAAGTAAATCATTTAATTGGTTGTAATATAAATGGATAGATAAAAAGAGCGAGTGTGAAAGACAGTCAAGCGAGAAGCAGTATGAATGAGAGGCGAGAGAGAGCGATAAAGAAATAATAAGCGAAAAAGAGTCAGTGAAAAAGAGATAGTGACAATGAGAGATAGTGAAAATGAGAGATAGTAAGAATGAGAGATAGTAAGAAAGAGAGATAGTAAGAAAGAGAGATAGTGAGAAAGAGAGATAGTAAGAAATAGAGATAGTGAGAAATAGTGGAGAGATAGTGACGGGTAAGGATAGTGACAAAGAGAGTAAAAATAAAATTCACAGTACAGTACAGTAAATGAAATTCAATTAAACGAAATTTTTTGTTTTTGAATTAATATAAATGTATTAATGCAGGGGAGATAGGGGAGAAAACGGTACAAAAGTAAAACAATATCATAGTGATGGTAATTACTCTCTGTTATATATTCACATTAGAAATTCTGATAGTTTCTCGAAAAGCTAGAAATATAAAAGAGGTTATATTAGTTTTAACGAATATCTGTATTTATTATTAATTTTAATCAAGGTGTGTAGTTTCTCCTGATAAAGTCCCTATATCTGAAACAATGTACTGCATTATTTACTCCACTCTATACATTTAGTAAAGATTAGTGTTTGAATTAGCAGTAGTTTGCTTAAGTGTTGACACGTAATGCTACTTTAATTGCTCCTCCTCTCTCTTTCCACAAGAAATTTAGTAACCACATTGCCTCCAATTGGCTATATAAACGCACAAGCGAGCATTGAGAAGCCTTACATGCGATACATGTTCGTAAATTCTAAGCCGTATTATTCACCTGAGCAGTTGCTGACTGTAGTATAAAGCGAAGTATATATGTATATACAAGTACATATATATTTTATATATATGTTTGAATACATGTGTATACTTAAGTATAATTAGTTTTAATGCTTTTTTATTTTGCGGCTGACACTACACAGACTGCATGACGGCGTAGTCCATAGGAAAAACCCAAGCTTTTTCACTGTTCATTTATCTGCAATAATATATCTATTGTCATGCGTTATTATTACACAATTATTTTTACATCTATAAGAAAAAACAACAAAAAAAGAATATTTAAAAAAAAATTAATTGGCACATAAAGTTACGTTTTATGAAATTATTTTATTTAATAGTAAAAACCATATGCAAAAGTTTCAACGCGGCAAATAATATACATAAGTATTATCGCCGGCTTTTATAAATGAGAGCGTATATTTCTTACTTATTAATTATAAATAATTTAAAAAATTAATAAATTGCAGTGTGATGCAATTGAAATATACATAACATTTATATTTCAGTAGGTTATTCAAGATTTTTGGTATTTCACTCGTTTAGATAATAGATCAGCGGATGATGATGTATATTACATTTTATTTATTTTTTATAATATTAAAAAATTGAATAAAATCTTTAGAAAAATTAGTTTTATCTAATACGAGGGCGGTTTGATAAGTCAGTGACTTTTTGAATTACCCGCGCAGTTACAACTTTCTAATATTGAGCAAGCTACGTCGTTCAGTTGGTGTTTGATAGCCGTTCAAAAGGGCTAACCTCGTGAATTTTTACGAAAATGGAAAAAAGTGAATTTCGTGTATTGATTCAGCATTACTGGCCAAAATCCACGCATTGGGATACGAACTGCTACCCCATCCAGCATATTCTCCATATTTAGCCTACTGCGACTATTTTCTGTTTCCAAACCTAAAGAAATGGCTGGGTTGTAAGAGATTTAAGTCGAATGAAGAAGTCATTACCGAAACAAAACCGTATTTTGAGAGCTTTGAGAAAATCTATTATTTGGAGGGAATAAGAAAATTAGAAAAACGCTGGACTAAACGTATCGAGCTAAAAGTAATTGCCGAAAAAAATTTGTTTTATTCAAAAAGTCACTGACTTATCAAACCGCCCTCGTATCTATTAACATTTTTTATAAATTGTTTTTGTATTTAGAGTAGTGTAAATTCTTTAATAGGACGCGGTTTGGCAACAAGATGCCTTTTAATCATAATATATTTTTATTATAATAAAATTGTTTTATGTGAGTATAAGTATATATGATTCTGTTTTCATTTAAGCAAAACACTTCATTTCGTCATTTCAAAGCCTTTAAATTGTAGATATGGTATTTTCAAATCGTCTCAGACACGCAGGCGATGCTTCAGCTCGAAATATTTTAAGTAATTTTCCGCATGAATGCTAAAATACAAACAAACAGATATTGATTACATCATTTTTCACTGTAAATTTTCATTATTAAAAACTATAAACAAATAATTTATTTTATTTTAAATGTCAATGCATATGAAGTGTACATTCTTACTAAATTCTTTCAATTCGTTGGAATATTTTATAAGATATTTATTTTGATTAAAATACATTGTGTCGAGTAACGTTCTATTATCAGTAATTCTCATGTCTACATTACACTGTCTATACTAGAGAATAAACATTACATTACTTGTCATACCAAATGCCGAATAGTTCATTCCTTAACTTCAAATTAAGAAAATTTTTTACTCTAACTAAAATAACTGAAAGAAATCGGAAACTTCAAATGATTATTATTAATCACAATAAGACCAGAACGTGAATCTCTAAGAGCCAAAGTTCGTCTCTTAACAGTAGATGGTATAATAAAAGATCTGCGTCCTAAAAGATCTATTGTATCTCTAATCCGAGTAATTAGAGTGTTTCTTCGAGTCGAAGTCTAGGTGTTTCTTCCATTTGTGTATCAGTACCGGGCACTCCCCAAGCACATGGTATGCAGTTTCTCTCTCTTCTCTACAGTATCTGCCGTCTGAGTTGGATAGAATTCCTAACTTCGATAGGTGATTATTCAATCTACAGTGACCGGTCAATAATTCTTAGTTAATTTTTTGATTGTGCTATGTAATCTTTGAAGCGTTTTATGTTGTAAGTCCCTAAAAGCATTTTAGACTTTGCTAGTCTTGGTAGCCTTTCCCAATAGAGTTCTATTTCTTTTTCCTTTGCGCCGTTCATAAGATTGGATAGAGTTCCTTTGCCTAGACCACAGAATGGTTCTGGGCCTATCATTCTTCAAGTCGCGCCTCTTCTTGCAAGTTTGTTTGCAATTTCATTGCCTTGGATGCCAACATGTCCCTTCCTCCAATGAAAATATATATGCAATGTAAATGCACTTCAAACAATAATTGAGAATTGAATAAGTTACGAAATCTCATGTGACGAGTAGTAGATTTCCTGAAGGACAATTCATAATTTAACTATGTTTGGTTCACAATGTATATAGTTGTCTCCGTCCTATATAATATTTTTTTAATAAAACAATTTAAAATCATTTTAGGATTATAAGGTCAAGGATAATCATACTAATATTCTAAGCTTTGATCACTAAAATAGTTAGTGTTTAAACAGATGTGTAAGAAAGCCATATTTTAATGAAGTAGAAAGATTTTGTAGGAATTTTCGAAACATTAGAATACCTTGAAAAATGCAGTCGCTAAATGTTGTTTATTTACTTTGTATATTGATTGGACCATTCAATTAAGTACTTTATATAATAACTGTTCAAAATCTGATACGAATCAGATTATATTTGGATATAGCTGCAATCCAAATCAAAAGTATTTTTGTACAGAAAGAGCTAATTGCATATTTGATGTTCCTGTATTTACTTAGTAGATTTTCTTTCTCTTTGTTATATATATTTTTATATATTAAGAAGAATATATTTATTAAATATAACATATATAATAAATATATATTTTAATCTGACTTTATTTAGTTGCTGACTCAGGTCTTACATATAAATATAATGTGTTCTGTAATTATTTCATTAATTAAATATTAATTTTAAATTTATTTTATGCAATTACGAAGCACTTTTTCAAGATAATATGTGATATTAATAAAGTTCACAATATACATTCCGATTATCAGAAGAGATTAGTCATTTAATACAATTTCCCATTTAAATGATTTTTAAATGTCAAAAAAAATAATTTTAAATGAAATGTAAATGGTAGGAATGCACTTCTTGAGAATTCGGTATTTTTCATTTACTAAGCAATAAATAAATTACATTTAATTAAATTAATCAATTAATCAATATTAGTTAGTAAATTGAAATCCAGTAGAAATTCGTCTAACTCTACGGTGCTGTTTGGAAAATATTACATAAATATTTTTTTATTTCTTTGTTTTTTGTGTTTTTATTTTGTTTTATTGAAACGAATACTTGTGAAGTCCACTATGGATAATAATATCTTGACATTGATTGATGTCTCAGCTCACATAATAATTACGGGTGAATGCAATGAAAAAGTTTCAAGTCTGCCTCAAATTGTTCACTTGTCTGATTGACAATTTGTTTTCTCTGCTGCCCTGCCCTGCCCTTGGTCTTTTTGATTTGATATGTTTTACTTTGCTTCAATACATACTTTTATTCAGAAAGTAATTAATAATTATTTAGGCTTTCTTTTTTTTTGCAAATTCAATCAAATACTAATTAAAATTATTCCTACTGAAAAAATATTGCGCATATAAAAAATCATAAAATTATTTTATTAAATAAAAATCATTACTGATATATAAGCTTCATTTTGTTATAACATATGTACAGACTCATAAATATATATATACATATATATAGATTGTATTTATATCTCAACACAACACAGCACGTTATGTCAATGAACATCATTAACGTTAACAAAAATATGGATGGAGATAAATGCATTAAAAATTAAGCACATGTTTAAGCTGAAGTGAAAAAAACAACTACAAATAAATAAACTTATCGCATGCGATATTTTCTTCTCTAATGCCATCGCCTACACCAAAGCAACTGAGAATTGTATTTGTTTGCTTGAAGATCGTCAGAATGTTTGCAACTGTTTTGCGCAAGAAACAAAAACAAAAACAAAAACAAATTTAAAATCACTTTGCTTACCGAGATCAGTTTAAGTTTTGTTACTTTAAATTGTGTTGATAAGCTTATTTATTTTGTTCTTGACGATCTTTTTCAGATACTTTCGGACCTACTACTCGTACTCACCGAGGTAATTACAATACAAAAATCGTCTTATTTATTTGCACTGTAAATAAAAACATATATGCATCAATGGCTGGAATTCTTATAATATTGAAAGAAATTAATTATTTGTATTTAGTACAAATTCTAATCTCTTGTTGTGTGCTCGGTATTATACCAATTTCTCTTACATATCTGCTGATTTCACAATTGAATATGAAACGAAGACGAAAGTACAATGTACCTATATGATTCATTTGTTTTTTGCCCTTGGAACTTAATTATTTTATTTAAACTGAAGTCACATTTTTATCAAATGAAAAATTTGATGTATGCATAAAAAGAGTTTTTAATTATGTAGCCAAGTCATGACTGCAAGATTTTAGGCCTAAAAACCAGTTCTATCAAATTTATTTAGAAAAACAAAGAAAAATCGTGTTGAAAATTAAATACTCGTAGACTACCATAAAAAGCTAGCCTATAAACCAGGGCTTCAACGATTCAAGGGCGCTGGACATTAAACATGTCAAAGTTAAGGTCGCAAAACAAATCAAATACATTAAAAAGGTTTTATATTGAATTTTATGTGTGCTTTGAGAGAAGTTAGAGTTGAGTAGCAGCCACACCATTTTAGTTAACTAAATAATTGCTTTCCGATGCACAAATTATATCTTAATTATAGGTCAACACACTGATTACAAGTTAATAAGATAAAACAAACTTAAATTAATATTTATTAATTAAAAAAAATATTCATAATTGTATTTTCATCACAACTTGTCTAACCAATGTGTTCATGTAATTTTAGTTTTAAGAAATTTTCAAGTATAACAGCACATTTATTCGCCAAATATTTTCTTCTTTTACTTCGTAATACACTTACAGTGGAAGTTCTCTTGAACGGGCACCTATTGTCGTTATCGGCAGTTCGTTACTCCAAATAATAAGAGAAAAAGAAAGACAAGGGTATTAGAACTTTCGTACAACAATTTTTTTACAATATATTTTTTTTATTGGTAAAATAAGTTACATGGCATTTTTTTTTTTCTCGTCGTTTTAAGTTTAAACTAAGTTCAGCACTTAATGCTTGCATGAGTAAAGGACTCGTTCGGAAAACAGAATGTTCTCTGTTCGGTTAGAGTCTGTTGCAGCACAAAAGATCAACTATGGTCGCAATGCTTCGTTCCATTGGGAACTGATACCCCGTTTATTCCTATTCCTAAAGTAAAGTAAAGTAAAGCTTCGAACATTAGAAAACCTGCAAATTAAGGTCACTATAAAATAAGTATATTAGTCTTATTACTTATTGTCTGAAGAAAATATCTAAGATGTATAATCTGCCGCTCAATGTTAAATTATATTTTAGAATATCTTTTATATGTATAAGAAACATCTAGGTTTTTATGAATACATTTGCTACTAACAAGCCAGGGCTCCTACGTAATTAACACAAGTATTTTGAATTGAAATCATTTCAGTATTTCTGCACTTAAGTTGCTAGCTATGTCCCACAACTGTGGTCCATATGAACAAATTGGTGCTATAATAAATTCAATAACTTCGTGTAGGAAAACCTTATTACGACGGCTCAATTTAGATTGTGGACCCAGCAATCAGTATATTTTTTTTTTGTTTTCAGATTAAGCCGCCAAGTTATGTGATGTGTGCGATATTGACTATGAATTTTTGAAATGAATTTTATCTTATATTCCTAGTCATATTAAGTGTAAACTATGTTTAAGCACTTACTGCTTGCGTGAGTGACGCAATGGGGATTATTTAATTATTAATTTTTTATTTTCAAAATTTTAAATTATAACACTAAAATATTTATAAGTCTAATCAAACTTTTATTGTCAGTGCTTAAATTCTTAACTAATATTTCTAGTCCTATAAATTAAAAGTACGTTTGAATGCTGCTTGTATGCGTGAAGTGAAGGGGCTAAATCCTAAAAAACAGAACCGACTTTATAAATTTATAAGCCGCCTAGTCTACTGTATAATAAATGAATTTTCAATATCTAACTCAGTTAACATACTTTAGTAAATGTTATTGACGATTTCCTTTTAATTAATATTATTTCTTAGTTTTGTTTTAATTATAGCTGTCAGAGCTCGTATTCATAACTAATATTTGTCATCTTGTTAAGTATTTGCTTTACCTGATTGACCTGAAGTAGTTTAAATGTACAAATAAATTCTGTTATTCCTTCCTTTCCGGTAAAGGTAAATATTTAAAGTAGAAAATGAAGAGAACATAATCAATACTAAACCAATCTACCCGTAAGTAAAGCAACTTTTTCCAACGACACGGAACCGCTTAAAACCATTTTTACACAATTTAATAACGAAACCATCCTGCCCTATTCAAAGAAGCCGTGGCCTGGCCTGCGCTACTAACCGCAAATACCCATCGCCGTCACTAGAACATAGTTTTCTGGTGCTAAGCAAATAGAATTTCGCATTTTCGTTTCCGTCGTCGTAGGCTTTGTGCTTAGCTTGACTTTGGCTTTTCCGTGTTTTTAAATAACTTTTGTTTCGTTTTTAATTTCGCCTTAAGTTCTGACGACATTATTCATGTCAGACATTTTGTCGACATGCCTCCAACGTGCCCAGCTGAACTTACTGTTATTTTCAGCGACGCCATTTTGCATTTTGCCATTTTGTCATCTGAGCATTTCACAGGTTAGTTACCTTTTAATGCCAGTACGACGACTACGCTTTGTGTTGTTGCTATTTTTAACACGTATTTCTCATATTTCGAGTGTGTTCGAGTTGTTCGAATGGCCGCGGCCGCAGCCGTAGCCGCGGCTCTGCTCGGCTCGTCTTTTTTCTTTTCAACTCTAAATTTTTACTTTGTGGTTTTTGTATTTGATTTTTTTTATCGCCATTTGTTTTTTGTTGTTCTTTTGGTAGCCAAGGTAACTTTACATAAAAATATTATTAACAAATGGCATAACAATGTCAGTCAAAATTCTTAGAAAATTTGTTGTTGCATTGTTTTTGTGTAATTGCCTTAAGGCATTTCGTGGAAAAGAAATTTTCTTTACAAACTTTTATGTAAAATTCTTAGTAAATTTTAATTGTTTTTAAAAATTTCTTTAAATTGTTGCAATTTAAAAAAAAAAAATAATCTTACAGTTTCCAAGGAAAAGACTCAATACTTAATGCTTTTGATATTCGATTTGATTGCCCAAAATTCTTATAAAATATTTTTAATAACTTGTAAAATTCCATTTTTGGTCGTAAAAGTTGTTTTTCGCAATATTTCGATAAATTCTTCTAACGAAAATTTTACCATTAAAATCTCAAGGTATCAAATCTTATTACTACATATTTATTAGATTTCTACTTTGAGCTTAAAGATCTTTTTTATACTTCAATTTCCACATATTTGAAACGAAAATAACAGTTAGTTTTGACTTTAGACTATAAATTTAGAATATAAATTTTGATAAATTTTTCGATGAATTTAACTGACTATCGTATTACTGTAGCAAAAGCTGACACTACCCATCCCTCAAAGAAGTCAGCTAGTCGCATATTATGTAGTAATTAGCTAGTCGTTCTTCTCTGCAGGAAATGACATTGCATATATCGATCAGCCTAAAAAATGGGTTGAGTGATACAAATATTCCTGACAACAATGTACCGATGCGTTGAGTAATTATGCACGACTCATTTAACCACTAATATCTGAAGACTGATGATATGAATTGTATACAAAATATGTACTTAATACTAAATATGTACTAAATATATACTAAATACTAAATATTTACTAAATATATAAAAAAGACAGACCAAAGGTAGCAAATTATATTGGCTGATCACTTGGCCTGTTTCCAATAAAAAGATAATTAAACAATTATATTGGATATGCGTTGCTAATACATTGTTTTTTTTTTTTTTCTTATTCGATCGTTTGCCTCCACTGTCTGATTCAAGTGCAATAGTCCCTATCATTGGATAGGATTTATCGCTATTTAGTAATTACCTATTTTAGGTACTTTTTGCAGTATTTGATTACTTGCATATTTTATTTAGGCTGTGTATATGTAATGTGCGCAAAACAGAAAACAGTATTCTCATCTCTATTTTATTATCTCTTCAACAATTGACTTTTTGTCATTATTATTCCATTTTTAATTCTCGTTATGCTTTTATTTCGTTTAAATGATCTTTTAGTCTTTATTTGACTTTAATTCCATTGAACATTAAAACCAGTAAGTGTTCTAAACGACATAAGTTACAAACGTCCCATGTAAATGACGTAAAGAAATATTATTATACATATTTACTTTGAAGTGATACTTAAGTATAATTATGAGTTCCTGTCTTCTATCACATATGACTGCAAAAGAAGCCTCAAATGCTATTAAAATTTTTTCTACAGTTCTTGCATTTGCAAAAATACTTCAAATGGAATTTAACATATGCAAATGTTTTCAAAAAGTGTGACAGGATACTTCACTCTTCAGTGGCCACAAATTCAAAAATTGCTTCGCTATGACACCAAACAAACAAAACGCGGACGAGCCTACACAAAGAAGAGCTCTAGTCCTTTTAGTAGATTTGACCTACTAACAGACAAAAGGTGATTGCACCCATCGCTGCTGCACGTGTTCACACCAACAAAAATGCGCAAGAAGTTACCTAAAAATTTGAAACAAAAAACTTCACCACAGCAATTTCGCCGCGTCCTTCTCTACCGTTTCCTATCCTTTTGCCTATTCACCTATCTTTGTAGCATTTGCGGAGTTTTCCCGCCAAAGCTTCAGACAACAGTATGTGTGTTTGCAACAGTAATGCAAACACACAGACAAACAGACAAACATCAATGCCACACAAACTCGGCACAGTTCGCTGTGATGACTTGACACACTGTTTCTTATGTGCAACTTAAATACTTCCAGTTAACTTTTAGTGCTCCCCCTCACATGCATGCCAACCCTGGTTTCCCTGGTTTTTCTTGGTAATGCACGAGGTGGCGTATGAGTTACCTTTTTTCATTTTTCATGCTAAGTCCAAAGCCAATTTAAAAAACGGAAACTAAACATGCAATTAATTTTTCATTTCCGGGAACGCCAAAGGGTAACTTCAGCATTTGAGTGTCTCATTGCTTTTGTTGTGATTCAAATTCTCATTTATTATTTCCAAGAACTGCAAATATTGTAGTTTTCGTTATTTGCATTCAAAATATTTCACTGTAAAATTTTAATTTTAAAATTTTTGATTTCCACTTGATTTCCCATGTCATTTACAGTTTTAAGTGTTTATTGTTAATAAAGAAATTTGTTTATTAGTTGTTACTACATATTTAATTAATAATAATTTCAAAAAAAATTGAAAATCAGTGTTCAATGAAATTATTTTTAACATCTAAGTAGTTATATGTATTTAGTTAAGAAATTACTTTAATATTAAATGAATTGTTTTTCTGGTTGCCAATGCTTTTTCTTGAGATGTCATGAATATAGTTTTAGTTTTCAGTTGCAGTTTTGTATTAATTTTACTTACTCTCTTTTTCCTAATAGTTTTTCCAGTAGTTTCCCTGAAATCATTAAAATCGCAATTTATGGCTGACTACAATTGATTTTTACTGATTTAACCTAAAAACATTTATAGACTTTTTACAGAGTATTGGACCTATTCTATGAACTTGACAAATTTGCCAAGTATTGACAATTATTCATCATCTTTCTTACTTGTCAAGGTTGTCAAGCCTTGATCTGGGCAAGGAGGAGATCACTGGGAGGAGAGCTGCTCTCTCCTTCTGCCATTAGGAGGTCCTCAACGGACGACATCTGGCTTTCATTCGAAAGGCGGAATGTCTTCTGTTCGGTTAGGGTCAGCTGCAGCACAAAAGATCAATCTGGTCGCAGTGCTCTGCTCCGTTGAGAGCTAGTACCCCGTATATTTCTATTCTGTTCTATTCTATTCTATTGTATTTGCCAAGGTTTAGTTATTCTGTGCTTAAACAACAAACTTTTTTTTTGATAGACTGTCAAGAAGCAAATCTGTTTATTTTAGATTTTAAATTCTTAAATCTAGCTTAACATTCTTAGTCTATGCTTTTTATACTTTAAAAAGTTGGTGAGTTGATTCTAGATTTTCACCATAGTGTGGTGAAAAACACTACGTATTTGAGCTTTGAAATTTATCAAGATTTGCCCAGAATAGCGAAAAGCTTTTTGCTTGATAAAAATCTTAAGTAATTGTCAATATTTGACAAAATTGTCAGGTTCACAGAATAGGGGGGGTAAGTATAGCTTAATGCTTAGTGATGATAATCGTTGTTAGTGCTGAGTTCAACAATTATTTCGAAATGACTGTGATCATAACTATTGCGAATTCACAGTTCAGTATAAACAGTGATAAGCTAATCATTGCCAATCACATAAAACGAATTGAACTTACAAGTTAAATATATTACTGACTAATTACTGACGTGTTTCTTGGGTACTTTCTTAAGCAGTTTAGGGATTGTACAGTACTGAGTACTCCTTTGGTTTTGCAGTGAGAGCAGTGACTTGAATCATTGTTTGGCCAAAAATACGACCGCAGTGACTGGCCATGACTTTCAATTTGATATAAAAAAAAATTTTGGTTGAAGACTCATTCAAGCTTACTTGTATCCATAAGTTAATTTAATATTAGTTAATTAATATTAGTTGTGGTTTTATTGTGTTTAAAAAAAGATATTACTTCATAAAAACACCTTAGTTCTTAGTTTATTTCTTGGCTCCTTGTATCTCGGTAATATTGAAAATTGTATTTGTATTATATTGCCTCCTATCTGTAAAAACTTTAAGTATATATTGTCTTTGGAACTCTATAATATTAATTTATTATAAATCACATAAATTCGCCATTATCGAAACTTAAATATACTTTTTTAATAAAATAAAAGATTTCATGTGTATTTTCGTTTATAAAATAAATAAAAATAAAATAATATTTGGTTTTTAATTTTTTTTTTGGTTTATTTATCTTTTTAAATAAATAAAATATTTTTTTAGTCAAATGTTTTAATTCTTTTATATATTTTTCTGCTCTCATAAATCTTAAAGTTAAGACTTAATTTCCTGTGTAATTTTTTTTTTTTCGTTGCGATTTTCACTCTTGTGGGTGTGACAAATGTGAATCATTCTGATATTTAAATACAAAAAATAATATAAAATATTTTAATGAAATTTGTCATATTGAAAACATTTTGTAAATTAAAAAGTTTTCGGGTTCGTACGTGCTGCTTGGCCACTACAGTTTTATTGAATTGAAAGTGCTGCTTAATAACTATTTTTTTGTATCAATTTTTAAAGTCAAATGATGTTCACAATTTCTAAATTGATTATTAAAACAATGAAGTTAAGGACACTCAATGAAACTACTTCTATAACTCTGCTAGACCAACACAGTTTCCTCGACGTTGAAGTCGATATATGAATTATTAATAATAATATATTAATTCTTCTTCCGATTTATTATGATGCCTCATACATAGTCCACTAGTCCGTAGGAATGCGTCAACATTGAATTGTTATTGCAATAGCATGTTGCCCCGCTAGTGGCCCAATAAATACATGAAGTGTAGGTTTGCTGATAAAATCCAAAATATCAGGACGCTAGCAATCGACAGTTTACGCAATTAGCCTTTAAGTTATTTATCACCGCTTTCGTTAATTCATATATGCTTCAAGAGAGGGAGGTATCTCTGCCTCTGGGCTATGTCCAGAAATCTAACTAAGGAAGACTCTTTGAGTCTTTAGTGAATCGTGTCATTTTCTTACAAACCTTTGTTTGATTTATCCTTTCTGATTTGAATTGCTTTCATTGTTGTCTGACTGTCAACAACTGTTTGATAATACTGTTCTTTAAAAATGAAGTATATCTCCTTTTTATTTTTTAATGGTTTTAGGTAAACTTAGGACTACTGATCTCTAACCTTAAGCTCAAAAAATATGGATTAATAATTAATATGGATTAGTAAAAACTTTTTATTTTAAGTTATCATCTCACCCAAGGTCGGTCATCTCACCTTTGTGAAAAACTCGTTGAAAAGTCATCAAAAATATGAACACCAGTCTCTTTCGGGTGGTGTTTCGTGGTGATGTGTACAATCTGCTAAAATTACTTTGAAATGTAGTCTGGGTCTTCCATAGTCCAATTTGGGATTCGGTATAGTGTGGATTTCTACATAGGGACAATCAGGATCTTTGGGACATTAGTTGGAAGTTGAGTAAGATAGTCTTGTTGTACTTACGAAGGATTAGTTCCGTTGGCAGCCACATTACAAACATTGGTAGTAACGTGAATGACACTTAGACACTCTGAGGTTGCTGTCACTTTCAAATTTAACCGCGAGGCGATTTGCTTAAAATGACAATTGTTGAGCCCTAAACAGAACGTAAAATATGCAATGATATGCGTTGATAAAACATTTTATATATTATTAAATTTTGTCTTAAAATTTTCGTATTTTTATAAAGTAGTTTGCTTATTGAAACTTCTCTATTATTTTTTTTTTTTGCTAACAGCACTTCTATGCTCGCATCCTATGCTTCTCTTCCCCTCTGCAAACGATGTTTTAAGCCAATAAATAAAAAAATTTTCCAAAATTTCCAAAAGATGTTCGTTTATATAATTGAATATATATTAAGTACTATATATTGACTGGCCTTCTTTTTATTTAATGATCATCGGACGGTTCATTTGTGCAATATGCCGATTTTGTTTTATTTCATTGTGTTGTATCTAATATTTTTTATTATTGTTTTCTTATGGGTTTTAGTTTGACATGCCAAAATATTGTGAAAGTTATGCCATTTGCCAATATTGTACGAATGAAAGTATATACCAATAAAAAAGTTGTTTAAGGAATCAATACAATTGGATGTATTTTAAAAAAAATAGGTGGTCTGTCTGTCACTAAGCAGCTGAAGTCGAAACACAACACAGCAACACCAAGTTATCAACAACAATAAAACAAAATTAATTTCAATGCTTATATAAATATAAGTATGTCTTTATTTTTTTCTAATTTTTTTTTTTTAGTTTTTAGTTCAGTTTTTTTTTGCGTTAATTATTTTCAATTTTTTTTTTTACAATTTTTTTTTTTTACATTTTTTTTTTTATAACAACTGTTTTCAAATGCTGTTCTAAATTAAAGTTTTTTTAAACTTTTATTATTTTTGTTTAATAATAATTATGATGTATTATAATATTTAAAATAATGTGTAATATAAAGTTCAATTCCCCATATTTCTTAATGTCTATAAACAATTTATGTCTATAAAGTATGTCTATAAACAAATATTATACATATTTACTTGAAGACTTGTTGATATATATCTAATTTTTATTATTAAAAAAATTACAACAAAAATCACGTTTTATTAAGCTTTATATTTAGTTTTTTTTTAGGATTTTTTTAGAATTTTTATTTTTATTTTTATTTTTTTATTCTTTTACTTTGTTATTTTTGGAAAACCTTAATTCTAATTTTTGTATTAATAAATGATATCAAAACGAGAGAGACAGTTTAATTTAACCTATTTTAAGTGAAAAACACTAAACACTTTTCGTTTACCATTAAATAGAACTCCAAAATACGAATAAAGTTATTTTATATTAAGTTCCAAAACAAAAGTATAATTTTTCATAATATCTATATATACAGTAATAAACAGATACTTTAATTATATATAATGGTGTAAGTAAATGTTATGAAATTTAAATAATTCTTAATCATTCGAAGTAACTCAGAGTTCTTAAAATAAAGGACCCAACACAGTTTATGTCAATCTGTTTGGAGAAAAATTTGTTCTAGAGCTATAACTATCACCCAAAGCACGATTAATATGCAAATTTAGTTCAATCGTGTTTTAATGATGGGATTTTGAGCGATTTAGAAGCGATTTAAAAAATAGTTATTTTTACTCATTTTGTTTTTACTCACTTTTAACTTATAAACTATAAATAATAGTTTAAATACACACTATATGTGTAAGCTATAGTACATATAAATAAGTCAACAAAAAAAATTATTAATTATTAAGAAAAATAATAATAAAGTAATAATTTGTTAGTTATAATATTCACATAATATATAAACAATCAGACAAGCTATAATAATAATAAAACTAATTAAATAAAGCTAATGAATATTATAACAAAAAAATTATTAAAATTCAAAATAATTAAATCAAAACTAAAAATTAAAAAAATAATACTTCAAAAATTTAAAAATATAACAAACAAAATAAATACCAAATGAGAAATATACAAATATAATATATATAAATATTATATTATTATTATTAATATATTATTATAATTAATATATTATTATAATTAATATAATTATTTAAATATTTTAAACATGACTTTAAAGTATAAATAAATATTTATTATCAAAATTATAAATAATATTTATTATTAAAATAATAAATAAATTTTTATTATTAAAATAAATAAATAAATATTTATTATTAAAATAATAAATAAATTATAAATAAATAATAAAATTATAAATAAAAATAATATAATAATATTTATTATTAAAATCATAAATAAATATTTATTATTAAAATAATAAAAAATTGTTAAATACTATAAGAATTTATTATTAAAATAATAAATAAATATTTATTATCAAAATTATAAATAAATATTATATTAATATAATAAATATTTATTATAAAATTTAAATAAATTATTATTAAAGTAATAAATAAATATTTATTACTAAATAATAAATAAATATTTATTATTAAAGTAATAAATAAATATTTATTACTAAAATAATAAATAAATATTTATGATTAAAATAATAAATAAATATTTATGATTAAAATAATAAATAAATATTTATTATTAAAATAATAAAAAATTATTAAAGGCTATAAGTATTTAATATAATATAAAAAATATGTAAACATTTTCTTTTTATCATAAACGAATCATAATGTGCATTATTTTTCTTTAAATATTTTTAATAAATATATATTGATAAAGAAGTTAAGAAATTATTAACGAAAAAAGTGAACTCATAAAAAAATAAATCAATTAAAAAATGGTTTATTTGCTGCGAATATTCCGTCTTATAAAATATTCATTAAAATGATATAACGTTATAAAATAATTTTGTAAATTTCTATGTAAATTAGTAAGTACTCACACATGAGATCCACTATTTTAATTTTATTTAAAAAACAAAATATTATTAATATTTCCTTAAACTAAACAGAAAAGACTAATATTATATATTATGTATTTAATTATTTTTAAAAAAGATTATGAACATTAATTACAAAACTGGAATTTTCAAATATATAAATGCTCATGCGTATTTATTTCAGAGAGTCATAAATCTATATTAACTGATGGTCAAAAAAAAAAAATATCTCAAAAGCTTAAGAATATGTAATTACAATTACATAAATTACAAAAAGATTTACTTCTATTTATGTTTTGTTTTTTATTATTTGCAACAGAAATGCTTTGGAAAATAGATCTTTTGATTTATATCTGATACGTCTTCAAAAATAGGTGTAATTTTAACCAGATAATATTAGACATTTAAAGTAACCTATAATTATTAATTAAATTTTTTTTTTCTAGAAATGCAATCTCTTGGAATTTATTAGTAGTATTCATAATTTCGACTAAAGGGCTCGGTACCCAAACAACGTAGATACAGTAGAAAGCAATGACTAATACTGTTACCTATGTTACTTGGTAAGCGAACTTATTAGAGTCGAGATTGCGAGATGGCGAATATCACATGTGTACGCTTAATACTTAATAGCAAGAATCATTAAAAGAATAGGATAATAATCAATTAGTAGTTATAGCAGAATAGATCTAAGAAGTATTAAACACTGACAGCAAAATGATATATATTTCTTTACTTAATAATTAGAATTTAATAAATGATATCTTAAAATGATAATAGAAATAATACATAGAAATTATTTTCATTAAAGGAATAACTATTATTAAGTTATAAAGATGATTATATAGTTAATGTATAGTTTATATAGAATTAAATATATTATATACGTATCTTAAATATATAATAGAAAAATGTGGTTATCGGGCGCAAAGTGAACAAGCCATTCAATTGATATCTATTTATTATATCTAAAGAGGAAGAGATTTTGTTATACAAGTACATTTATACATTACAAGTTATAGCGAATGAGGTTAGGTTCGTTTTAAGATCAGTATTATGGAAGTATTTTTGGAGGCATTGTATCTTCGAAGTTTAAAGACAAAACTAGTATTAATTTATATGTATACATTTTAGTGGTTTAGTACGATTTCAGTTACTACCTTTAAATGATTTTATCTTAAAAGATGGCAAGACAATAGATAAGAAACAAATTAATTTAATAACATTCGATTACATCTATTTTCCTTAGCTTTCATAGATTCAATAACAAAAATAAATAAAAACTTTATATGTTAAAAAAAGCCAAGTTTCCAATATCTGTCGACATAATCATATATATATAGATTTACGAAAAATTTATTCTATGCCATGAAACATATATGCGGTTTTTGGTTTTTAATTTTAAAATCGAAAAAAAAAAATTTATATATGTGAAGGTCTTTTTATTTTTAAAAGCAAATAAATTCTATAAGCTAACTCTTTTTAATTAAAAAAATATTTTTTTTTTTTGATTTTTTATTACTCGTTCTAATATGAAATCAACTTTTGTCTTAAAATATTGGAAAATTGTTTGAAATATTTATTTAATTATTAAATAATTAAAGTATTAATTAAAAATTATTAACAAATAAACTATAAAACTAATATTTAAATATTAACTTACGCAACTAAATTATCACCCGTTTAAATAACAGTCTATGTATCCCCCCGCATTACCCTTGCCCATACCTCGTACTTGGAATGTTCCTCACATCATCGTTGCTCATAAAACTGTCATGGCAAACAGCATTAACAGCACAATAATCAGCCAAGGACATATAAACATAAGACAAGCAACCTCAAACATGTTGGATGTGATATTGTTTTGTTGTTGTTGTTGTGTTCGTTGGTAAAAACGCTGTTGCTGCTGTGTTGTTGTTGTTGTTGCTGGTGTTGATTGAGCACAGCTATAAACCGTAATTTCAAATTAATTCTCCAACAGTTGTTGTTATTGTTGTTGTTGATTCAGTTTACTTGCTTACACTGCTGGTTTGTTTTTGATTTTCAGTAGTTTTCCGCTGTTTTTTTTTCTCTTTTTGTTTTGTATAAGTCTATTAAAAATTTCACTGTCAGGTAGTTTTTGTATCTCAGCCCTTTGCGTTTTGTATACATTCAATATAAATATTTTCGAATTGCATTGCAGTTTTTATTTTTTATGAAATTGTTTTTATTAATTAATAACGTAACAGTGTTATCACCATTTATAATTATTTTTTTTTTGATTTTTCAAAAATGCATATAAATCATTTAAAGTTAAACTTTTGAAAACAATAAATTTTACGATATTTTAATAAGCTCAGCACATTTAAATTAACTCACAATCCGCAATACAAAACTTCACCACACAATATGAAAACCGGTGCTCGTTACGACGTTTGCCGCCACACTGCGAACGTAGTATTTTCCGTTTGCTTTGTTGAGCCTTCAGGTTGTGGTATAATTTGTTTTGCTGTGTGTGTTGAGTTTAAGTTTTCATAGCTTATTTTGGCCTACTCTGTTGTTGTATTTGCTTGATTGCATTGCCTATCTGTTTTGTGTTCTCTTTTGTTGTTTATGTTATTGTCGTTTCTGTTCAGTTTTCACTTTTTGTTTGATTGAGTGCTGAGTGTGATCATCATATTTGTTATGCTCATCTTGTTGTGTGTGAGTACCTTACGCGCACTCACCTTTCTGCTGTAATTTTGTGGTGTAATAATCATTCCCCTTACTTAACTAACAAATCTAGAACATTTCGGATATTCTATGATTTTTTTGCCGCTATAAACGATTTAATTGAAGGAGAAATTTTTATAGATGCAGAATACTTCACATACAAATATGATATAAACGCACTATCATAATTATTAATAAAGAAGAAAGAACTAGCTAATCATCAAACATTATATACTAAGATTATTTTGAAATAGCCGTAGATTTTATTTAAAAAAATTAATGAAATTGGAGAAGGAACAGATTTTTAAGGAAGTTTTAATGTGTCAGACTGCCTCTATGTACCAATGAAATATTTGCAAAGTACAGTCAAACTTCTGTAACTCGAACTTTTTATAACTCGAACTAAAAAGAGTGCAACAAGGTTTTAGATAAGGAATTACATACAACTCTGACTCCATAACTCAAATAATGACGATATTATTGAGCATTATAGCTTTGAATTAGTGGATTCGATTCTAAGCGCAACGAAAAGTTATGATGAGGTTTCGGTGGATGAAACTGTTCAATAGGCTTCCAAGAATGAAGTAGAAGACTCATTCAAAATTCTGAATTTTTGTTTACGAACGAATGATAGTCCAAGTGATGATCACTATTAGGCTTGGAATAAATTGGAATCTTTCATTACTGAAAATAAGAGAAAAGAAAAATAAAATCCCAAACTCTAATTTCTGAATGTTTTACTTCACTACATCTTCTGTGCTGTATTTAATTTTAAATAAATAAATATCCTTAATATTATTCTAGTTTCCTTCAAAAATAAAAAATTCTCTAACTCGAAGTCTCCATAAGTCGAACCCTTTCTTTGCAAAATAGTACTTCGAGTTATAGTTTGACTATATATAAATTAAACTAGATGGATCTAGTTCATTAACAAGGACTAGACAGATTAGCTTACTGCAACGAACCAAAGAAATACTCGGACGCAATTTACTGTTTGAACATTTCCTAACAAATATTCGTGCCCAAACATCAAAAATGTTCGATGGCTCAAGTAGTAACTGGATTAAATTATCATTAGTGAACATTTAAAACATTTTATATGGAAAATGACATTGTAGATAGCTTATTTCACATTTAAATAATCTGATAATTTAATATTTTTTCAAACATTCTTATAATTTAAATATTATTGTAACATAATTAAAAGAGAATATATGTTTTACATAGTCTTTATACTGATGTTTCATATCAAAGTGCCCAAATTTTAGGAGGTAATTTCTTGGTTCGAAAAAAAAAATCAAATTAATTTCTCTTTTGCAGATAATTTTTGATTGTTTTTGAGAAAAATCTCATGGTATCATGTTTCCAGTATAAAAACTTATTACTTGATTGTTTGACCCATTACCTATTCTTATTACTGTTTTTTGAGCTGTAGACCAAAATTTTTATTTAGAAAATTAACACAAATACAATTTGAAAACATTTTTTTCACAATATATCAACTATCCTAAGAATGCAGTCAGGATCTTAGGATTCTCAGGATTATAATAAGAAACTACTTGGTCAATTAATACCGATTAGAATTGTGTAATTGTCCTGTTTAGTCGTTAACGCTTCTCACAATCCATCAATTTTTGTTACTTCTTTATTGGTGTATACCAATAAATATACCAATATATATTTTTTATTTTGAATATATAAAACAAGATGTGGTTGTATCGTTATAGTGTGAACTATTAAGAAGAATTCAGTTCAATTAAGTGAGAACAGTGAGTATTTTGCTGCGTTATTTCCTGAATAATCGTACGATACAAAGATCCTGCCATTAGTATTGAGACAAACTGTAGGAAGTAGTCAAAAATAACAAATAATAAAGTAATTTTTTTTTAAACGATCCATTTAGAAAGAGAGAAAATAGAATTTAGCACACCCAATATACAAAATAACATATGTGAGAAAATTTAAAGAACGTGACACTATTTATGATAAATATGATGCCGACAGGCAGTAAAATAAATATTGGCGATAATACTGTGTATTATTGCAAACTATATGTTAGTATTACTGACAAAAATGTTTTAATTTAATATTAAAAACGAATCTTGCGTTCTAGTAAGTATTTGCGTAATGTTGATAATTTTCTGATTGAAATCAATTATAGAGCTTATTTGAAAGATAGAGTACTAGAAGATACCATTGAAAACATAATAAAATTTGTTGCAAGTTTCTTTTCTTTTCCAAACAACGTGAAAATAATTATTTTTTTCCTGCTAATCAACATCTTAGACATCAACTTAATTGATTTAAAAATAATCCATATACACCACATATACAAATCTATTGTACTGTACTACTTCTATTAACAGCGATTGTGAACCATACGCAGTCAAATTATGGTGTTCAGTACAATATATCACTACTGAAACTATGTTAATCTATGGAAATTCATATGTATTTGTATGCCTGTGTGTGTATGTATATGTAGTGTGTGCCTAAGAAACTATCTACCATATATCTAACGATAAACCAATCGATTCAAAGAGTAAGTTTTGATTAAGTATTACAATATTTCTAAATAACACTACACTACTAAACGTTGGTTCAATTGAATCAAAATTTTATATAGCCACCAACCATATATGTTATACTTCTTCTTTATGCAACAGCCTTTTTATGGAAAATTCTTTACTCTCTACCTCCTTCCTCCTGCCTCCGTCCTCCTTCTGTTTCACGTAAACTTAATGTTGTTACCTTAGACGTGTAATCAACAAAAATTTCATTTAACTACAGTTGTGCAACTTCAACTTTTTCTTATCAAGATTTAAAATATTACAAAAAAAAAATATAAAATAATAATAATTTAAAAAAAATTTATTTCCTATCATCAAACAAAATATGAAATGTGCAACATTTGTTTAAATTTCGATGATGAAACAATTTTATTGACAACTGGTGGTGGTCGGTCAAATGTTTGGGCTCTTATCGGGGAATTCAATTGCGCATTTGAAATTGGATTTTGATTAAAATACTCGTATATTCAAAATTGTATTAAAAATGATAATAAGTAGTCATACAAATCGGAACTTTTGTGCAATACCCATCGAAAGCCAGCCGCTATTTATTTATTATTATTATTATTTTATTTTTCGATTTTTCTATTTTTCGATTTTTCAATGTTTTGGAACCAGATAAGCTATATGAAATGGAATTGATTTTGATAGCTGCGAAAACTTTAACCGGCTTGATTTACAAATTGATTCAAGTAGGTTACTGTGAAAAATTGATAAGCAAAATAAAAAAATAATATTGAAGTGGAATGCAAGATGATTTATTTTGTATATTCAATTTTTTTTTGTAATTTATTTCAACTTTAGTTTTTACTAGTATTATGAACATATATATAACCACTCATAGCAGAGACTTCCACTAACGAACTATGTATTTTCTTTAAAAGAAATATCTTTATTCTATATGTAGCACTATAATACATTTTATCATACATATATAAAACAATTTATTTATAACAAAATACTAATTAAAACATATTTTTCTTTTATCTTATTTTTTTTAATTTCTATAGGTACGTTATATTTAAAAGGAACCATTTTGATATACCCGTTTATTTTGAACCAATTTTTATAAGCCAATTAGTTGGGTAAGTCGTTAAATATACATATTAAATATTCTTAAAAGCTCTAGAACTTAGAACTTTAAACTATTGCATCATTTAATATAAACTTTGTTGTACCAATTAAAAGTCTCTGGGAGAGGTACTGATACACAAGCAATTAAACTAAACTATGTTTAAGAGGTTTATTTAGCTCCTAAACTGACTGTTCTTTTTTCTTTTTCATTAAATATGTGTATTATCGTAACAAAATGGTACGTAATAATAAATTCTGAATGGATTCCGATGGATACCTCTATCGCCGCGATTTGACAATGGATTTTAATAAATTGCAAAATTCTAGACAATTTATTTCTCTACGGTATATTCTGATAAGGAAAGAAAATATACTACCATTATATATTGGTTTATATTGAATACTAGGAAAATTGAAAACACACTGAAGACTAGAGACTTTTTTTTCGTTACTTGGCCGATTATTAACCAAAACTTGTATAATATGTAATCGAAACACTTAGTGTTACTTTATAGCACTTATGTGCTTTTTGTTTTAAAATTTTGGCTTGTGCTTGTAATATTTTGTCTATAAAAGCGATATCAGATTATGAATTTAATTGAAGCTATTTTAATTCTTAAAGTAAATATATAAATACCATGCTAGCCCATTAATTTTTGCCACAAAAGCTTGGAAGAGATAATAACATACATCTAAAAGATTATAACTTAATTTACTTAACTAAACTTATGTTATTTTCTTAATAACTAAATGAACTTATTAATTTATATTATCGATGTAAGCCGGGAATTATTTTTTTAACTATTAATAAATCTTCAATGATATTTGACATCGAATTAAGGTCCTACTATACTTCACTTACGTACTCTTTTTTTGTTGTTGTTGTTGCCGTGATTTGAGCTAGTGCTATTGGGCACTTTCACACTTTTGTGGCTGGGGGCATATCCCTGCCCCACACTAAGTTTTAACTATACCAGAATTATTATCATTTATTTATCTTCTAACTGATGACGGATAGAAGATCAGCATATCTTTCATGTGCTTCCTGAGGTGGACTCAAGGTTGGCACCTAAATTTCATTGTTTTATTATTTTTTATCTCAGTATCCGATACTTAATTTCTATTGTTAACTCCCACAGTAATTTCAGTGTGCGTCTCGCCTATTGCTCATCACCTGTTTTATTAGATTACGTCTATGTTTTAACACGCTTGATAATTAAATAATATGGTGAAAAATTGAGATTTCTTTCCAATTTATCGAGAATTTGAAGTTGACTATAGAGATTAAGAAACGGCTGTTAGGATTAGACTTTATTAAGGGTTATTTTATTGACTAGTGCTTAAATTTTTAATTCGGATACGGTTTGTTTCGGCTTATATTGACATTGAACCTTCTACTTGCTAGTTCAGAAATACACTTCCTTATTATTATAATTAGTAATAATAATAATTAATTAATTAATTATTATTATAATTAACTAAGAGGGGATACTGTGTCCCAGTAGCTTCCTTTTAGTGATTTATATTTCTTAAAAAATTCTACTTTGGAAGATTTGCACTTTTCGAAGATTACAAAATAAAAGTTTTAAAAGATAAAATGGTTTAACTAATGTTAAATAATTGAATTTAATGAAGAGGTTTTTAGAACAGTAGCGAACTACAAAAACACAAACGCATTTTATATTATTTTAGTTAATTGAATATTTGGCTGACCATATAGCTATTGCTAGTACTGTCAAATACCCATCATCAGTGGTCTTGGAAATAATTCTTGTATTTAATTATTCGTGATTAAGTTTTTTTGAGACTGCAAATAGCATAGAGCAAATAAATACTTGATATCCCAGTTAATTATTATCTCTTGATACAAAACAAGTACCAATTTTTGTATTCCCACGACTCTGCATTTACTTTACACGACTCTGTATTTGCTACTTTTATTTACGACACTGTTTTAAAATTAATTAAATCTGACACCCCTTTGTTAACGTTGCAAAGCAACTCAGGCATGCACGTGGAAAATGTGGACCTCCTTTTTTACTGTTAACACTACATCCATCGTTATATTGCCGTTCTGCGGAATACACACAACACATGCGAGTAGAAAAAAGCAACAGAAAGGGAAATATAAAGAGGCGATTGATACTCAAATAATACTCAATTGACCTGACCATGTCAAGCGAACGTCACAAAGGTCAAACTATTAATTGAAAAATTGCAGTCAGAAATAAAAATGGCGCGCATTTTCAATACCGAAATAAAACGATACAAGGTTGCATTGTAAAGGAATTTCAACAATAATAATTTTTTATTTGTAGGTTAGGTATGCAGTTATTTTTTAATAAAGGCAAAAAGGTCGCAATGGTTTGTTTATTTCCTTGTTATTACTTCAGAAAGCAAATGTTTTCTTTGAATTATAAAATATTTGTCGTTTCTCTGGTGCCATTTTATGTTATGGTGTTTTAGTTGGTCTTGAAACCATAAACCTATTTTTATTTAATTTTTTTTCTTTCAGTTTTTGTATACTATAATTGTCTCTTTGCGCATACGTCACATTTTTTTACCCCCTTTTCATGTGAAAAACTTCATTTTAATAATTTTTTTGTTTGCATAAAAATGTGGCATTGATTTTTTACTGTATCGATTATATTTCGCGTAATACAAATCGTGATATGCTCTAAAAGTTATTCAGGGAATAACTGAATGAAAATTTAACAGTTATTGGTTATCAGTCAAAAAAAATTTGAACTTTCTTATATGCTGCGCTCTATCCTTGAATTCCTAGCATTATTTTTCACAGTTTAAGAATTTTTGCAGCAGACTTTAAAAATGTGATTTGTTCCTGTTTTGTTCTTATTTAAGACCATTTTACTTTACTCTGTGCAGTAGCATATAAATTCTTGGAGGACAGAAACTAACATGTGTGTTCATTGTTTTTATTTGATTGTAAATCTGCACAAAAATTTCATTTTCATGTTTTTCTCCCTCCCATTATTTGGACCATTTGCGCAGGTCCCGAAAATATTGAGCACAGGTGCGATTTACACAGTAATGAACTTTTAAAATCTTATAAAAATAAAGATAATGGTTTTACATAAATTTCAATGAACACATTTTTAACAACTTGTATATTTGGATATTAATTGCATCTTTTTATTGCTTATTTTATAAAATTCTTTTTATCTCATTTCGTGAACACACAAAGTTGCAATTGCTGGGAACTCACCATAAAATTATGAGCCAAAAATTATATTCACCATAGCGAAAATTTCAAATATGTTAATATCTTGATTGCTGCTAAATGACAGATATATATTTTTACTCAACATGCTTAGTATGGTTCTGTTTTCTTTAAGTAGAGAGCGATTATTAACTTGACTTATGAGTATAAGTACTTCAGTTATCCATTAGCCACTCGCTAATATAATAATTTGACCTAGTCTGACTTATATGGAAATGCATAATTTCGATATACTTATAGTTGTATGTACACTATAGAAATTTAATACCGAAAATACCTTATGAAAGGTTAAGAGTTTCCAATTTGTTGAGCTTTGTACAAATAAATTCTGGAACACATATGTAATAAATCTATTTTATTTTTTTGAAACATTTTGAAAAATGAAATCGGCTCATTTAACCTTAGGTTATGTGTAACACTGATTCACTTTGGGATGTTAGCTCTTCATTGTCATTAACATGTTTTGAATTAAGTTAGCTATTTTGCAGTAATGAATTCTATAAATATTGACTGGAGAAGCTTAAGCATAATTTAATCACTTAAAACATACTTTTTAGGTTATTATTTTTATTCGTTTGCTTTGGCTTTGGGACATACACGGATTATTTACCATGTGGTTTTGTTATTAGCTCAGTTTTTATCGGGACATGCTAAACGAATATTAGCGAATATATTAAATCGTGATCGGAACGAAAAGCATTGAATTTTAACAACTAAGATGCATAAGAAGAAAATCGGGTTTTTGAAAATTATTTTATTGAATAGCTTTGATTATTAACAAAATATGCTGCAGTGCTTATCTAACAGATTTACTTGAATAGTAGTTAACATACTTTAAATTTTTTTGAGCAGAATTTTTCACATTATAATATATTTAAAGTCTTTCATCAATGAATTGTTGCATTATTTGTTGTTTTTATACAGAAAAAAACGAAAAAAAAAACAAATATTAAATAAATGCAGCTCAGCAAATAATCATAAGCACTACTTCGAAGTCACCACAGTTCGGAGAGTGCTAAAGTAATGCCAAGTATTTGTTCTTTTTTTTTTTTTTTGTTTTTTTTTTTATCAACATTATTGCATGCAAAGTTTTTTTTATATCATATTTTTATTTAAAGAGCAGCAACAACAACACCAACAATAATAATAATAATAATAATAACAACTATAATAACAGTACTCTAAATTTAAGCGCACACATTTATCTTTCAATATATTTACTTACGCCCAGCTACCTAACAAACCACCCATTCAACCATCAAATAACTAAAAGAGCCACCCACCCACGTACCAAATATACCAAATAGGAAGAAAACGAAGAGATGATTTTACAGACTGCAAATAATTTACTCAAACGTGCTTTCGCTGTGTGTTCTCACGCACACAAGCATGCCTTGCGCTCCTGTAAAAAAAATACAATAGGGCAGCAAGAGCAACAGCAGCACCAGCACTTCCTTGCGCTCTATTTCATGTTGCCGTGAATGGCTGGCTGGCAGCAAGCACGCAAACAGTCGATTAATTACAACATGCGCCTTAATATGTGCGGTGATGCTCTCATTCTATGCTACTGTGCTAGTGCTGGTGCTCGTGCTTCTGCTCTATTAAAACGATTTTCACCGCAGCCATTATGGCTGCACAAAATTTATATGAATTGAACTACAGCAAGTAGAGGAAAACAAAAACAAAAAACACCATACACAACAGATTTTTACTGCAAAAAGAATTATTTTCACCACTCAACCTTTACGAAAAGCTACCCTCGGTGTGAGCTGTCAATATACACTTTGGCTTCTTTCTAACCACCAACCAAGAAAAAATTTATTAATATTAGAAAAATTATTTTTCTTAATTTGTGTACGCGCTTTTTTAGTTAAAAATTAAAAAAAAATATATATATGTTAATAATTCACAAAAAAAAAATTATGTAAAATTGCATTAGTAATAAAATAAATTAAACAAAGTATTTTGTAATATTTAAATTAAAAGAAAAAAAAACCAACAGCAGAAGAAGCAAAAAGTTCGCATTACAACAACGGAAATTCATAAAAGAAATTAAAGTTCAAAATGAAAAAAGAAATTCTACGAAAAGCAATAAAAACGCGGAAACACGAAACAAAATTTTAAAATCGAATAGATTTTTATTTATTTAAAATAGCAGAATTAAGAAAAAATAAATAATTTTATAAGGTATAAAATACAAAATACAAAATACAAAATCTAAAATCCAAGAAAAAATTTACGAAGTTCAAAAATCTGTAACATACACAAAAAAAAAATTAAAATTAAATCCACAAAAAAAAACGCTTAATAATATAAGTGAACAGATCAAGCCCCCCCTACAAATAATATTCTACAGAATTTTAAGTTCAAAATTAAAATAAGTATTTTTTTTTTTGATAAAAGTAATATAACACCATTTAATTCTTAGGGGAAGAAAAAATACTTCCTTCCCCACCAACAAACACCAGTGTAGAGTGCGTTTATTTAGAATATTTTAATTAAAGTCCACTAATAAACCCGCAAATACCCATACCCAGTTATAGATGTAATTCGGGAAGGAGTTAATCGAATTATAACTAAAAGTGCGTGTCTAATTTTGTGTATGTGTGTGTGTGTCAGCACATCAAACGCATGTAAAAACAATTATATATATATCTATAATTTCAACATTTTATATTTCATAGTTATATAAATATATTAAATAAAATATATGCAATTTTTTTACACAGTAAAGAACTGACAAAACGCATTTATTTCCAGTATTTTAGAAAATTTTTTTTTCTTCTTAATTTCAAATAAATTGATTTTTTGTATACTCAATACATATGTGTAGTATTTATAAATATATATATAAAGCCTACATATATATTTATATTTACATATAACATATCTCTGACGTATTTCCCGCCGTTACAGTCTTAACGTTAAAATCATTATTTATGGAAAACAAAAACAACTTAGAAATTGCTTTCAATAACGGAAATATTTTTATCAAAAGGTAATGTGGCTTCTAGTTTAATTTGACAAACAAAAAAAAGTTAAACATAATTATTAATTACAAAACAAAAAAAAAATTTTTTTACAAATTCGTTTAATTTTTTTTTATTTTTATTATTAATTTTAATTATTGTTATTACTGAAATAGTATTAAGTTTATATTATTTCTAATACAACATTAAAAAAAAATCAAAAAAAAGAGATACATTTTTTTTCGTTAATGAGAAATTTGTCATGTGCGTAATTTTTTTATTTCATTTTTCGTTAATCAAACATTTTTTTAGTGTTTACCTTCAAAAGCCATGTCCCGTGTTGTTTGTTGTGATTGTCCCACAATTCCCTTCTCAATAATTCATGTATCTGGTACATAAAATATGCAAGCCATACAGTTGTGTTATTGCCATTAGAAAAATGAATGTTGGTTTTATTTTTGTTTCCGTCCAATTAAATTAAAAATATCCTCATCCACATCCCCTTATAAGAATAAGTATATTTAAAGCATGTATCGCACTGAAATTTGCAATTCGTTTATTCCCCATCTTGCATTAAGTACTTCGAAGACCTGCCTGCACATGTCAAATGTTCACATATTCCAGTCAATTATTGTAATTACACATATCATCGATAAAAATCATTTAACTATGTTTTGTCTTTTGCATTAAATATAACACTTAAATATCATATGTCAAATGTCTTTTTTTATAAAAATAATTTGCAAAATAAGAATATTCGTATGTAGTTTCATCATGTACTCAAAAGATGAAAGCATCGAAGGCCAATACTCAGACCTTGACCCACTAAAAAACCACCTTGAAGGAATTATGGAAAATTCGTATTTACATCGTATTTAGGTGTACTCCGGTGTATTATGCAAAGAATTTTTTATTACTAGTAATTTGCTCTAGTTTTATTAAGCGAATGTAAAGGAGAACTATAAATGTATGTTCTTCAATCCTTTTTAATCTACATGTATTTATATATCTTCAAGTAAAATAAATGTTACAATTTTTTTCTATGTATAAATATTATTTAAATAGTAAATACATATAATTATATTAATTATTCAAACATACACTTAGTAGTAAAACTATGCACGATCACGATCTCGAATAACGAACTCCGTCATAACTAAACACATTTATTCGAAATGTATTTGGTTATTGCAGGTTTGAACAATTATTATGTTACTGGTTTACCAAGCTAATTCCTTAAGATAGATAATCTAATACCTTAAATTTAAGTTGGAGAATTTATATAGTTGCTTAATAAAATTTGTAGTATTTATGACTTCAACAGACTAGAAACTATGATGTGATTTTTAAAAAGGGTTTTTAGAATTTTAAACAATATGTTTTCCTGTTTTTATTTAATTTCTTTTAATCTTCTTGTTTTCGTCTATATTTAGTTTTTAATTTTTTTCTGCTTAATGTTTCTATTTAATCTATAATGGCAATGAACTTACTATTGTATTCATATCAATGTTTAAGCCTCTATTTCCTCTATTATCCTCCATTTACTTCTTTTTTTGTTCTACTGTTAATACATTTAACATTCTTCATATTACTATTTCCGCTTTACAATCGGTTGTCTCTTTATTATTCTATCTGTACAGTCTATCTGAAATCCGATAAGACTAGTCTACTAATCGGTCGGAATTGCCTTTCATAAGTATGTCGGTTGAAGTCTATCATATGACCATGATCATGGTATCAAAACGATTTGTTTTCATTTTCAATTTCAGTTTAGAGAATATTCAAAAGTCGTGAGTCGTACGGTGCCTAATCAGGTAACTACTTTAGATGACGGATAAGAATGTTGTGATGTGAAATTATCTGGCAACAGAAATCAGCTATTTAGCTATCGTACAATTCTAGTCTATAGTCGTTGTAGAGAGAGAACTTCTAGATAATATTCTCTGCCCACCATCTGATCTTCTGAAATAAATTCACTGTAAACTGTCTCTTCATAAAGGGATTGTCTGCGATAACTAAACAAAGCTACACGTCTTTTTTTCAAAAACAGTTTCTTAAAAAGCTGATTTCAGGTTATTCCCTTTATTATTAAATATTATTAATGTTTATTAACTTTAATTACCCATGCTCTTCATAAAGCGATTTCCTAAGATTAAAAAGACAAAACGAAGAAAAATTTGCTCAAGAGAAGCAAGCTTCGGTTATTCTCTAAATATTATATTTATTAATCGGATTTTTCATTAGTTCAAATTAAACATTTATGTTTGTATTTATTGTCGATTTCCGTAAACAATTTTTGTCTTTTTATTTGAAAACATTTAATTTACAAAAACTTTCAGAGAGCATAAGAATTAATTAAAACTTTCATCGACTAACAAAAAAAAAAAATAAGGAATTGAATGTGCAACTGGGGCCCTTAACTCAAAACCCCTGTAAACCTGTACAGTTATTAAAAGTTTTGAAACCAAATTTTCGAAATATCCACACTCAGAGGTGCAAGTCTCTGTACCTACTTGGAACTTCTACTGCTTCCTGAGCACCAATTTTACAATTCACGTTTCGCAATTTACTCATACAATTTCTTTCCATTGTTTGCGAATGTTGGCAACATTTCCTGTTGTTAGAGTTGTTGCCATTGCAATCACCTAGTTGACAACACTTACACTGCAAAAAAAACACAAAAAAACCATTGAGAAGGAATATACAAAAACAAAGAAGTGGGTGGGATTCAACACATATGCTTAACTCTACTCGCCGCTCACCGCTTAACATAAATTTTATGTCGCCCCAAATACGAATTATCACGCAATTTTTATGTTTTACAAGCGAGGCGACCGACCTTATCAAAATTACTGCTTACTTGTATTCATTCTTAGTAGTATAATACTATACCTATATACATATATATTTTAATTTGATAGTTAAACACCGAAGAAATTGTTAACGAACTGACATTTTATGACATTGAGTGAAATTTTGGGTGTTGGCAAGTTTTATTTTCCAAATAAAAATAACTAGAAACAAACAGGGCCTTAAAGTTAATAATTAATTAAAATACTTAAGAATTACTCTACAAATTTTTAGAAGTACTTATATATAATTTGTTTCTAAAATATGTACACCTACCGGCTATGTCTTCAACTCATATATATATAGCTATAGCATACAAAAGATAATATCTTTTTATTAAATTTATATACATAATTATATATAAATTGTATATATAAATAATATATATGTATAAATAAATATACATAATTTATTATTCATTTTATAAAAATCTAACAATTTAATATTTAATTCATAAATTAAATTTATATATAATATAAAATTTTGTAAAAGACTGAATATATTTCCTTGGAGCTAGAAATAAGTATCATTGTTATTTAATGATATCCTTCCTTCCCTACACTAGTAGATTGGAGTATAATTTATTCTCTTTCATATCCTTAACTAATCTCGTTTTTGCTTCTTTCATTCTTCGTCATCATGATGACTACTTGTTCAAAAGAACTTAATTTGAATTGCGATGCAAATTATAAATTATATATTATTATAGACTACTTTAACAAAGAATACTTTATATTTAAATCAAAATTGCTAGATATCATTCTTATAAATTAAGTGAACTATTGACTTAGCCAAAATACTTTCTCTTCTTTTTATTGTATTCGTTCTCTTCTATGAAACCCAATGTCTTTAAAACTGTTAATATTATCATATAACACTTCCTTTAAATTTTGGATGAATAGAAGAAGATAGACCCGTGAGAGGTTACTTTATCTTCTTCTTATCTTTATTTATAAATTCAATTGATTTTAGTGTAAAATTTAAAAGAATTAAATTTTCCTCTGCAAAATATGCAGCACATATAAATTGTTTTAGCTAAGGAAATAGTTAGGAAATCCAAAATTATCATTGATATGCCCAGTAGAAATATCAGTCTTTTGGTAAGTCACTATAAACTCGGAAGCCATGCTAGAAGATTAGGTCCCCCCCTTTCAATCAAATCTGTCGGAGCTGTGGGGAAGACGATGAGAGTACCTCTCGTCTACTATGTTTCTGCCCAGATCAATTGGGTATCGAATCTTTACAACGAGTAGTTATTGCAGTTGAAGTAGTTATAGAAAGAAATTGAAAATAAGAAGTCTGATTTTTTGAACGCTGGTTCAAACCTATCATTCAAGGTTCAGAGCTTATATTATTTTTTTGATATTATAATATTTTTTTATATTATTTTCTTTGTTTTTTTATGTTTAATATTTTATTTTCCTTTGTTTCATTTTTTCTTACGATTTCTTATCCTTTTTTTATTATTTTATTTTTGTACTGTACTTATGCGTTTTATGTTACACATTTTGTCTGTTATTTTTTTCTTAAAAATTTTCTTTTAACAATTTGTATCTTTCAATTCATTATACCAGTAAATATCCTTCATTTAGTTGCTTGGTCTATTGGAGTGGGACCAAAGTGGGAGTGGGTCGGTCTATTGTGCAAATATTTACCTCATTAATTTTAAGGTCAACATTACGAGCAATTTTTATTTTATTTTTCTCCTTGATGTTTTTTTGCTTTTATTTTTATTTTTGTTTTTGTTTTTGTTTTTGTTTTCGCAAAAGGAAAACTTTTTAGTTTTGATTAATTTTAAGTGCATTTATTGGCTTCCAGCGCTGATGTAGTAGTTGACTGTAAGAGCTGGACGTGTGCAATGCATCCGTTTGGCTATGTCAAGCCGATGGTACGCTATTGATATTGATTAAGATATCCTCCTACGATAACACCTCGTTGCGAATTTACGGAAGAAAAACACGCTGTCATTGGTGTCAGTATGGCCATTTTAGTATATATTTCTCTGCTTATGGTAACCCTTATTATTCAGTGACCTTTCATGACACGTTTCTCCTTGAGCTTCTATGATGATATGCTCATATTTAACTAAATACATTTCTGAACGTAGTTTTTTTTTTATTTTTATAAAGCATAGTATATATATAAAAATTATGCTTTGTTCTTTTGTTTTTATTACACTTTTCATTCTTAAAATTGGGGCATGATCTAATCGTCATCCCCTAGTGTGCCATTTTTGTGTGCAGAATTTTGGTTTTATTTCAGCTGAGGGGTTGGATGTGTGACTTAAAGCAGTGGGTCTATTACATATGTAGTATGTAAGTGTGTACACACGCACACACATACATCACACTATATAAAAAAACTATTTATGTATGTATATATGTGCATTAATTTGTACATAATATCTTACCACTCCCTATGTTTCATTGTGTAACATAGTATCATTTTGCGATTCGTCTTCTTTACGAATATTACTGAACTTAATCCGTTTCAAGTTCTTAAATTAGCATTTTTCTAATATTAAAACCTATAATTGCCTATTTTATGCCTTCGAGCTATAAAAGCTGGCGACTACACAAGTACGGTGTACGGTGTATGGTGTACGGCAGTATTCAAGAAGAATTAATTTCAGATTATATCTTACTGATCGACTGATTTCTGTCATTTATTTCTCATATAAACATTTGTGTTCTTGATTTTGTTATTTTATTAGTTTAGTTGGGAGTGCCTTCGTTCCGATTTTATGATAGCAAACAATGGCAAAATGCTAATAATCCGTTCCTACTAATAAGTGTTTTGATAATGAAAAAATTAGTTACATTGCTAATTTGTCTGTACACTGCGATTTTTATGAAGTTGTTATGTATAAACTTTGTTTTATTTGAATTTAAATGTTTTAATATTTTTTGAGTTTTTAGCATTCTACAGATATTTAAAAAGTAACGAAGTAATAATGTGTGAACCAGAAGTGAACTGGGCTATACAAAATGATCCAAATTACTGCGGCTCAAACAATGCAGCATTTTCAAACGATTTCATCAGAAGATAAACAAAATTCTAGACATGAACAGGAAAAGTTTTAATTGAAGTTACAACAAAAGTTCACTTTGTTCAAAAGCTTCTGAAATTGAGCATGCAAATTTCTGATAGATACAAGTATCTATTAATGTTTTTTATTGTACGTGGTTACGGGGACTACGCAAAGAGTTTTGCACCCTGCATGAAAATGAACGTTTTCGAATTTCTTATAACAATTTTTCGATATATTCTTCTCTTAAGTAGATACAATTTTCGCAACTTCTTTCAGTTGTGTTTTTCTTGTCGTCCTTTGTTTACCAGATCTGTCTTTTTAGCACTTGTTAATTCATTTATCAAGGACACTTTGATTTCTTTTGGAATTTTATTAAGGTCTTCAAAATATGCTTGCGATATGCGACAGATGATTAAATTAGGAAATTAGCACTACGACCCAGAAATCAATTGTGTACCCAATATACGGCGAGACTATATGTAATGAGAATTTTTGACTTTAATAAAATGATTGTACAGCAGACTCTTGATATAATAAAACATAGACCTTTCTTTCTAGGTGTTAAGACCTTTCTTTATTTTACATTTGTGACTTCAAGAGAACATTTTTATTACATCTATTTGATAAGTAATATACGTACATCATCCATATTTATAGAGTTCGTTATATAGAGTAATTGTTAAACTGAAAATTTTCTATACCATTGTGAATGGTATGGATATAATTGCTTGTGTGACATTCCGTTTATATAGCGGAGTGGTATAGGGCAGTAGTTAACTAACAACATTAGTTAAATTTGTTGAATCTATTCACCTTGTTTTACTCACACCATTTAAACAGAGCCTTAAGAATGTTTCCTAAATCAAATTTCTTGTTCAAAGTGAATCTACATGGTACACAATTAAGATGAGTATTCTCCAAGTCTAAATCATCTTACCATATCTTCAACAAATTCTCAGATTTTAGTGTAGAAAATCATCTAATATCCTTTCATGCACACTTTCTATTTTGCCATCAATTTGTGCCCGTCCTAAGAGATATGTACCAAGCCGAATCGACCCGACCGTACTCTGTAAGTCAACCACTCACTTTCTTATTGTTTACTGATGCATATGAGGACACATATCGATCGTAAAATCTATTTTATTTGGAATTAATTCATGATGGCGACTAAAATTCAATGAGACCACCGTTTTATTCCTCTTTATATTCCAAAGTGTTGAAGGTGCACTATGCAAAAGCAGCAGGGCTACAAATAAAACAGTTTATAGTTTTCAGGGTTGCATTTGTAGGGTTTGTGTAGTCGGATATTTGTTTATCCGACTTATATAATTTTTCAGAGGTTGAATCATACTCTAAAATATTTGATATTTTTTTACCATTGATTACAGAATATTATTTTCCTGTGTTCAACTGTGTCAAATACTCAGTCGTTAATAAATAATTCATAAGATTTTTTAAAAAGGATATTTTCCACTTTTATATCCCACCCCGTATGGAACAAGCATTTAATATATAGACCATGCATATTATTTATATTGTTTAAAGTTTTAATTTAAAATTAAAACGAACCTAAATTTTCGGGTCCTTCTGTGCAAGCGTGGTGTACAAACACTAAAGATACGAATACTTAAGAGGCGGCACTCTACTGAATCAACCACTTTATGCGTAGTCACATCCTTTAATGCTAAAAATCTGACTTGTACGTGCTATGTGCATTCGTGAGAAGAATTCACTACTAACACAGAACGGGAACTTCAGGTTAAATGAAAACTCACGCCTTCAAGTGTGAACTAAGTAACTGAGTCCTGAGCCTTATGGGTGGCTGCCGCAATGTGCCGAGGGAAACGCTATAAAGCTTCTGTTGCAAAATTTGCTAAAGAATTTTTCAAATTTTTGTTGGATTTTGTTGTTGCAAATAATGAACTTAACGTTGACAATAATGACGTTTTGGTAACTTGTACATCGCTTCTTTGTGCTGTGTGTTCTGCCCTACACATTTTATCTGGCTAATGTCACTTGAGTTATTCGTTGTTGTTACTTTTATATAGAAAAAAGCATGCGAGATAGAGGTATGCACTTACGTACACCTTTTCAAGTGTCCCAGTAGGTACCATCGCTTTCGCTATCCAGCACTACAGCCACGATGACTCCTTTTCAAGATACCCATGACTTTTGTCGGAAGATGACCGCCGAAATAAGGTGGAAATTTGTGAAGCGTGAAGTAAATTCTACGTGTTTTTACTACTCCCTTCACTGCATTACCCATATGAAATGTGCCGAATCGGAAAGTCATCGTCATACATGATTCTTATGTGCGAAAATGTAGTGGTAGTCACCTTCTAAAAGAGGACACTTCATCTTATAGTTTACAAAATTAGGCGGTCGTAATACCTTAGTTTCCACGAATGTTTTTTTTTTGTCATAGCACGTAGGACAAGACACTAAACTAGAGCATTATTTATTCACGACGAGGACTACCGGGTGTTTGGTATCCATAGTTGCATGTTGCTGGTGTGTTGTGTGTGTGTGTATGTGTGGGTGTGTGTGAGTACAGAGTATACACACAGTTGCCAAGTCACCCATTGCTATTGCTTTTTGCTCATTGTAAGTCGTAGATGCTGTTGAAGCACATTTTCAGGTCAAGGTTGCGCAACTTGCGAAGGGAAAAACAACAATGTTGCGAATATTATTTTATACAAGATTTTTATTGTTGTTGTTATTATTATTATTTATATTTTTATTTTTATTTCTCGTAATTTGATGAATCCTGAAGTCTTATTGGCATACAAAAATCTATACACGATAACCATCTACATGTAAGGATACACACACGCATTAGTTTTTATTCTTAAGAACAGATACAAATATGTAGTTCTACATGTTAGTATGTATGCATGCATGCATGCATATGGATGCGGTTAAGGAAATAGTTTATTATTTGCTGTTTCATTATATGTTTTTTTTCGTGAAACATGACTTTTAATGTTTTTAAATTACATATTTTGAATGCTTTATGCATAAAACAGATTTTTGGAAATTAAAATTTCCTCTTGATATATTAAAATTAGTACTTGGATAGATGGTCTTATAGATAACTTTTTGCAAAGAAGTATTAAAATCATTAAATTGCTATTATTCATGGATATTGTCAGGAAATTTAAAAAAAAAAACATGTTCTTTATAGATAAGGTAGCTTACTTATTGAAAAAGGCACTGGCGATACTGTATTCCAATCCTAAACTGGTGTAAACTTACCCAGAATGGATACTATAATAGATGCTTTTAATGGCAAAATGGCAAAGTGTTGAAAACTGTAACTAGATCAGATATCACCAATTAATTCTTTAATTTGCTCAAATAATTCAATGCATTTGTTATGTTTAATCTTTACCTCAAAATGAATGCTTATTTCTATTTTTTTTAAATCGTGACGATTTTTATAATATAACATAGGAGTAAATTGGAGGTATCTAAGATAGTATCGGTTATAATAGGGCAATGGACTTTAGTATGGTATGGAGTCAGGCTGTGCCTGCCCTTGTCAAACTTGTTTATTGGCGCTCAAGAAGAAGACACCAGAACACCGTTGTGACAGTTAAACCTGTCCATGTTTATCTAGATCCAGGTGTAAGCTTTTGATTGACTTATTCTTTAATTCACTCAGTTTTATTTTCAACTTTGGAATTGCCTTGCATTTGTCGATACGCTCGGCTGGTTTTAATATGCCCAACTTTTTACACACAATTGCGAGGAATGTGGGATCGAAATGTAGGATCGTGATCATTTGCTTGGAGTTGTCTTGGATAAAACTTCATTATTGGAGTAAAAGCACATAGATTGAAGCACCATTTTACAATGTGCAACTAGGTGAAGGAGTTAAATCTGATAAATACTGTCGATGATGAATCAATCCAAGGTGTTATACACACGATCTTTCTATGATAAGCTACGACATGGTACATTATATTGTTGAAAAGGCATTTTTTTTTCTTTGTCTATATAAGGTAGTTTTTTTTTCATATTTCAGTTGCCAGAACAGATTAAGAGCTATTCTCTAGATTTGGTTCTGGACTTTGTACACAAAGCTTTAGATCAATTGTGAAATTGGTACAAGAGGACTCTTCTGGCCGCAGAACCGGCTGTTGGGCGATTTTACGTTAATAATTTTAATAATAAATAATAATAAGGTAAATAATAATTCACGATATTTTTCTTAAGTGGAAATATAATACTTACTAATAGTATTTTTACTTTGTCGAGGTAGTATATTAGTCCATGCTTATTCCAACATACGAAGACTAATTTAAGTTGTTGTCGTATCCTAATAATAAAAACAGTTTCCCTGACTTGTTCGACTTTATTAATTTTAAATACAAACTTTTTCTTTTAGTTTGTTCTTGAAGTCCAAATGTCCTTGATATTATTTTTATTGTACATATAAAATTGTTAGAATTTTACCGCTTCACTTGGCTTGCATTTCGTAGAGCATGGATATTGTTGGCAATGCATTGCATTGAAGATAAACTTATCGAAGATTTTCCTTATAATCGTATTTTCGTTCCAATGCGCTTAAATGTTTATCATCAGTAATCTTTCTTCGGACGGCGTTAGCACAATTTTACTATGTAGGAAGGATGCAAAGGATATGAAAATTTATTCATGTGGAAAATTGAGTTCGTCTTTCACACACAATTTATTTTAAAAAATGCAGTCCTTCGATTTTTATTTTGCTGTTTTTGATGAAAATTTTTTTCTTTTTCTTATTTTGTCTATATGAGATTATTTTGCTGTTTTTCACTATATAAAATATTCTATGAATGTTATTTTTAGCTATTTATTCAATTTATAAGTTGACCTATATTAAATAACACTTGGAATAAAATTTTCACAATCGTTTTGTTTTCCTTTTTTTCTTATTTTAGCATTGAAAACTTTTATACGGAGGAAACCTATAGAATCTTTGAAGCCCTACGATATGCAGTAGTTTTATTGCTGTTTTGTCCGTATTTGGTGCTGTTAGCTAGCACTTTGACTTCTGATTCCTTTATTATAAGCATAGAACTTCTTGAGTATAAGCAAGAAGACGTAAACGTTTTTACGTTTACTTCTTAATTGATATGAATTAAATTTAATAGAGAAAATCATGAACACAGTGTGATGATTAAGTCTCACACATTGGTTTTATTACTTTAGTAAATGATGAGTCATTTTTTTATAAATAATTGAAATCAATAAGCTATCATTTGTTTACGAAATTTTAATTAAAATTAATATTAAAAAATTTTGCTTTTTTGCTTTTACCATAATTGTTCTTAACACTATTTGACTTTTTATATTGTTTTATTATTATTATTTATTTCTTTTTGGTTAATTTAATATTGTTTTTTTTTTTATTTATTGTTGTAGGTATTTAAATACTTCTTGTTTTTGTAATTTTTTCAAGTATTCTTCTACTGCTTTACTTCAAATTGTTAGGGAAGTAATACAGAAGTACTGACCTTCTATGACTCTTAATGTGATTGAATTGTATGGAGTCTTAGTTTATTATAATAGATTGCCTTGAATAAATCTTAGTTGTACCTGAGCCTACGCATTCTTCTGAAAGTTTTAAAAACGTTAATTGTTAAATATCATTTAAGTGTATGTAGTACTTTGGAGTAGTGCAGGTTTTTAACAATGAACAAAAAAAATCTCTCGTAACTAAAGTTTACAATAATGACAATATGTTAAAAATAATTATTATTTATTTAACAAAGGTTAATAATCAATATTTTTTTAATTTAAAAAAGACAATAAAGTTAAACCTTCACTCATTCGAAATATTATATATTTATATAAATTGATTATATACTTTGTTCGTTTTATCTGACTATTATTAATATTTCTTTGTTTAATTTATTACATTTATTTATATTTTCATCTATTTTTCTGGCATAAATTTGCTTAAAACATTTCTCTTAGAAATGAAGAAAAAGGCTAACATTGCCTTAACCTCAATTTTCTCTCTTTTGGCTCTTCAAATAACTTCTATACCACTTTCTGATATTTTGTTTTCGGCTTGAGTTGGAAACATCACATATTGTAACCAGTTGCATTAGCTGACATGTTTGAAGAAAGAAATCTTTCCTTACTTAATGTAATTCCTTCCTACAGGAGGAAGGAATCGGTTACCTTCAGCATTTCAAAAATATGTTGGAAATATCTTTGAAATGCTGAACTCTCCATTCTTTGTCTGTCACAGATTGTGAGACACATGTTCAGTCAAAATTTCATATGCTGTGTTATTAGGTATCCCAGTTTTCCCTTTGATAGGTCTCGCAGATACGCAACCAACGTTTCAGAAAATGCGTCTTGACTTTCGCATTGTTTTCTTCATTGCTATTCATTTTTGATTCCCTATCATAGTCTTTTCAGCTGAAACTTAAGTCAGATATGGAAGTCCGAGTGATATGCTGATCGGGTTTACCTAAATTTTGACAGTAAGTAGATGAATTGTAGAATATTAATTTACCATCATTCCATCAGAAATGTCTCTATAAGAATGTTTATGAAATCAGTCTCATTGGATCTGTGACTGACGGTTTATATATACTTTTCAATATATTATCATTAAACTTAGATATATGTTATAACCACTTAAATTCTTTACCAATGGACTTTGATGGAAAGATATACATAAGTGAACTTTTATAATTTGAAATCTTTTTGTTAAGCTACATTTCAACACCTCTGTATGAAGGGTTTAAAAGATACGACAAATCCTAACCCAGTATTTTCTCTTTAAAAAACGTTATTCTATGTGAATGTTGTATGTAAATGACCTAAGTATTTTTGATTTTTTCATATTTTGTGAATAAAGAGAAATAGTATCTCAACATTAATCAACGTAACAGTAATCAAACACTACACATAAAAGTGCGCTAAGTAATGTGACTGACTGAGAAATCGTCTATTTTCTGTAAGTTTATTTGTTTGTTTTATTGCTCTTTGCTGCTGCCGCCACTGTTAATAAAGCCAACATAAAATTACATTGACCCAGTTAAACGTTAAACGCATTACATTATTTTCTATGATATTTTCCATTTACTGTGTTTTCTACTTATCCGCCGTGATTAGAGCTTTTCATTTCTGTTTTCATAACATTTTAATACAAATAATTTTAATATTTCTTTTGTGTGTTTTCATTTGGTATTCAAACAAAAATGCAATAGCAAAACTTTTTGCCAACTGCAACTATGCGGTTTCCCGTCATTATCAACGTCAACGCCAACGCCAACGCCAGCACCATACATACCATGAACCACCTTCAACAACACCACAAATGCCAACAACAGACTACGTCTTCTTATTCAAACGAAACCACTAAACGACTACTCTGGACCCATCTCGTAAAGATATGAAAAACTTATTTTTAATATTTTTTTAATTCCAATATACACAGGAACTACTATAAGTAGGTAGTAGGTAGTGGGTAGATGTTTGTCGTTCTGTCGTTTTGTCGTTTTCTTTGCTATGCGAAATGTTTGAAGAAGATTCTTCTAAGCTACCCTCCGAGCATTATGGGTGTATCTGTTTATTTGCAGAAGTATATTGTGCATACCACGCTCAACAACCTAAAGTAACATTACAAAACCACACACAAAACGTCTATATATGCTTTGGACTTGCCTGTTAGAAACTTACTAACACCAAGTGTTTAGATACAAGTTGTCATAAAAAGTTGTCAACATTGTCAGTTTTCATTGAGCCAGTGCTACCACATTGTATACAATAGTTCCACTGTTGCGGATTTGATATGGTTTCTATTTTTATAATTAATTTTTTTCTCGCTTTCTGTTGTGTTGTTTTACAATTGATCGCCGTTTTATTATTTCATTACTTGTATCTTTGAAAATATATATAATTCTGCTATTGTATCTGTGCGAGTATCTCACACTCGTACTGTATCTTGATACATGTCTATGTTTATGTTTATGCTTATGTTGTGCATTAAGTTTGTTCGAAAACTGATACGCATTGTTTCGGTGACAGTTGGGAACAGTACTACAAATTTAGCAAACCGACTACCAACTGACAACTGAGAACTGCCAACTGCCAACTGACAACCATAAACTGACTACTGATTAAAGAGATAGTTTTCCCGTGCTGTTTTGTTTTTGTATTTGTTTTAGTTTTATGTTTGAATTTAGTTTTTTTTTAATAGTTTTCAATTTTTTTTCCACAATTGTGTGGGTTGCTTAAAGCCAAGTCGTCGTCGTCATCGTCGTCATCGTCGTCGTCGTATGTGGAGAAAATAGATTTTATATAAATAAATTTGTAAGCAAATATCTGTAATCCTCAAATTATACTCACTTGATGTGCATAAATCCATATCAATTGCCATTTATCTTTTTTATTAGGTGGATTACATGTTGCAATGCTAAAAATAAACTGAAGTTGCTGAATAACAGATCCTTACATTATTTTGTAATGTAAGCATTTATCTATTTATTTATTTTTTCTATATCCATATTTTTTATATCTATAGTTAAACGAATTCTATATTTTGCATTGTATATGTATGTGTGAGTATTCATTGTGCTAAAGAGTGTTCAGTAGTTAAACCACTCGAATATTTGCAGGAAAATATAAGGTCAATAACACATCCGGGAAAAAAAATGGGTAGTACTATTAATGAAAAATCCATTGATTGAAAATGTTATAACAATATTGACTAGACAATTGTTGCAACAAACCACAAAGTTACTTAATCATTGTTATAGTAAATTATATATTAATTAATTGGGTTCCAGATTATGTTATGTCGATTGAATTTTACATGTTTTTTTTAAATTTTTTGTTATTGGTTAAATTTACAAGATAGTAGATAATGTTGTTAGAGAATATCTCCATTTTTTGAAAACTTTTACGATTCTTATCTTATCAAAATGCTTACGATGCTCCTTAACCCGACGTTAATTAGTTGACTAAGATCCTCTATAAAGTGAATACCCAACTATATAACCTTCGTTGTGCATTCGGTGGAAATTCATAAAGCAGATGTCAAGCATTGTCTTCACATTGCAAACCTAGAACTTCAATTATCATAACAATAAGTAGATTATTTGTTGTCTTTTGTTAATTTCTCTCCTCCTTAGATTTTTAGGAATTGTTAGGATTAATTATTATTAAATTTTTTGAATCTTAACTACATCATATATATTTTCAGTACATAATATGAGTACAAGCAATCATTCTCATTGTTTCTTTTAAATTTTTTCTGGAAGAGGACAGTCTTCCGAAGCATTTGTTACTCTTGTATTACTAATTTCTGGTGGATCGAAATGGAACCAATCATTGATGTAAATTGAAGGAACGTAATTCTTGTATTAGTTTTTGAGATTTATAAATAATTTCAAATCCTTTTCTAAAATGAGACTCTACAGTGAACACTAAAATTTAGTTATTTTTTTTCTATTAACGCGCAGTGAACTATATCCCAACTAATTTCGCAAATTAAAATACATAGTAGTGTTAAGTTGCACCCTTCAAATAGCGTACGAATTTGAATTTTGGTATTTAAAGGGTTAAACTCGTGAGGCGTTGAAGACGTCCATGTCTTTAGTTCTGTTCAAAATTTATTTAAAGATCCAGACGATCAGACCAGATGACTTTCTGTAACTTGTTATGGAGAATTACATGTATTATATAAAATATAAAAAATATTCATATACATAATAATAATGTATTTGTTTGCTTTTTGTTTGTTTGTTTCTGATCTTGAAATATTTGAAATATTTTTTCATATTCAGATCATACCAGTGCTTTTAGATGAAGTGACGTATGAGTGACTTTAATAACGATTTTCGAACAATAAAACTTTAGTAATAATTCTGCTTTTCTCGTGTAAAACTTTTTGTAAATGTTTACTTAACATTTCCTGTTGTTATTTATAAAGTTAAAACAGTTAACAATTAATTTTAATTATTATAATTCACACAATAAAACTCTGAAACAAATACACACTCGCTGTATATAAATGAAGACACGGAATGTATTATAATATTATGTTATATAGCATTTGTTCGAAGTGGTGTAGTATATAAATGTAGTATACTTATGTACGAGTTATGACATGTACATATATGTAAATGTATATATTTAATGTATAAATTTTAAATTCAAATAATATTTTTATTGTATGTATATCAATTAATATTTATCATATTTGCGTTTATATTATTTATAATAGATATTGAGATATAAAATTTTATTTTGTTTTTATATTTAATTTATTTATGTACTCAGGTATTATGTATTTATTATTTGTATGTATGAGTGTATATTATATATTTTATATTAAAGTAATTATAATAATATACCTGAATACACCAATACATTATATACTTCATAAACATAAATCACATACCTGACTTTGTATACATGGAAATACGTACATAGGAAGACCAGTATATCAGTTCTATTTAATTTTTTTTCTTCCTTTTTTTTTGTATTTACATATTTTTTTCTATAATAATTTATGTTTTATTTGTTCGATTAGAATTATTAATTATTGATTGCAAATTTAAATTAAATTTTAATAAAATTTTTGTGTTGTACTTGCTGTGAAATCACACAATTTCTTAGTGGTTTTTGTTGTTGCTAATCGTGTCTGTGTCTGCATGAAAATGACATATGGCATCGATCTATTAAGTATGAGGAAATAATAATAATGTTCAGAATTTTGCCAAAATTAATTTCTTGCTTTTGGCTTGAAATTGTGTAAACCCCAAAAATGTCATTAATTTTGTGTTATATTCGAAAATGCAGTATCTTTGTTGTTGCACAGATAAGTTGGAATATATCGACATCTTCTGGCGGTGGCGTTAATTGTTAATTTAATGAATTGCATAATTTAACAAATACACTCTCAATATCCGTTAAATCGTATCTATTATATGACCACATCCGCCACAACACAACATCAGCTAACTTAATAACCAACTAAGTAACTAACTAACTAAGTAACTAACTAACTAACTAACTAATAACAACAACACCGACACAACAATAACACAATTAAGGAAACCAAAAAAAAAACATATATGTATTGAGAGAAAAAAAAACTTTTTGTTGTTGTCAAAGATGCCGATGCTGATGCTGCTGATGAAAATGATGTTGATGTTAAAATTGTTGCTGCTAGTGTTTTTGGTGATTGTAATGTTTGTGGCAGCTGCGGCAGTCGCTTTGACGACGTCAACGGTATTCATGCTAAATTGAGTTAAGCCAAAGTTTTATATAAAAAAAACTACGGAAAAAGTTAATTGCAACAACAATCGCTTATAGCAGCTAACAATGGCTTCTTCGGCGCTGCAACAACAGCAACAACAACGAATACAACAACAAGTGCAGCAGCAACAACAACAACAACTACAACAGCAGCAGCAGCAGCAGCAACAGCAATTACAATTCCCACATACTAGCAGTAGCATTGCTAGTAGTAGCATCAACAGTTGCGGCATTATCACCAGCAGCAGTTGTATTAGTAGTAGTAGTAGTGGTAGCAGCAGCACCAGCAATTACGGTACCAACAACATTATTAATAACAACACAAACGATCGAAATTGCTATATGCTGCCAGTGCCAGTTTTGAAACCAGATATTTTGTTCAATGATCACGGTTTATTTACGGTCTATTGTTTTTTCAAAGATTTTATTGGGTAAGTAGCGAAATAAATGGCAAAAAAATTAAATATCTAACAGAAAATGAAAACAATCCAAAAACCAATCTATAAAATAGATTAATATTATACATAATAATTAATAATATAAAAGACTATGCTAAATAATGTTGCTGTAACCATCCTTTTCAATATACAGCATTTGAAAACCTTCTCAAAATTGTAATTTACTTCGGCTAACAAAGAAACGATCTCTGTAGTTGTGGGGAAAGGAATAAAAACTTATTAATAAAATTTTCTTTCTCTACCATCGCAACTCTTGTATAGTCTAATAACAAGAGTATGCCATCGTACAATAGCTCTCCTAAGGACACTAACAAACTGCAAGTCTCTGAAGGTCAAAATATTTCTAATTTTATTTTTTGTCTAATCAATCCCTAAGGTCTCAGGATAATAGCGTCCTTATTGTATTGGCCATCTCAACGGTTATTACGTTTCCTGGTAGATAATTATGTCCAAAATGATACTATGATACTCTTATGATGTTTAATGCTTAGCAGATGCGAAATTTCATTACAATTTTAAAGTCGGTTTTATTTTTTTAAGAATATTAACTTTTATTTCGAGCGTTAATTGTTTTTGTATATTTCTATACGTATTTCGGTAAATTCGCTTTTGCCTTCATCCGGAGAATTCCTAATATGCATTACAATCCTTGATTTATTTGTACTGAGTTTTATTGCATTCATTGCATCCTGATTACTGAAGAATATATGAATATCCGATGTATACATTTCAACCCAAAAAGCATTACAAGTATCAGAGTCTTTGTATGACTTTTCTACTTTCATTTTGTTACACATTTGTTTTTTTTTTTTCGTTTTGTATAAAAAGTTTCCAAAATTTTTAAAAAAATTTATTGTGTAGCCTACATAATAAGGCCCATCGAGTGCAATACACTACGATAGGGCTTGTTGCAATCCTCCAGAGCCTCCAGAGATCCTTCATAAGCTGATTAAGGAACAGCCTCTCGTGAATTTTTTTGACTGGACTACAATATAAATTAAAAGTCTGTCTTAAAGTCATCCGGAGATGCCTTCTCGAAGTGGTAATCACATTTATTGAGTTTTTATTTTGATTAACGTAAAATGAGCTTAAAGAATCTAAGATTTCGTCAGCTCCCAATGATTCTCGTTGTTTTTCGTCTTTTAGATAAAGGAATTTTTTTTTTTTAGATTGAAATAAATTATTTAAAATTTTAACTCTTTGAGATTTTTAACATATGTATGTGTATATATCGTCTAGACTCGACATAATTCTATATATAAATGCATTTTTTTATATAGTAAAGTAATTTTTATTGCACTGTTTTTCGTTTATTGATTTGTATTTTATATCAAATTTGAATGTTGATGTATAATGTTTCTAAATATTTTGCACAAACCTATATCTTGTTTTTGTTGACTTTATTGTACAAACTGTTTACTAATGTTTTTTTATTTTTATTTTTTATTTGTTTTGTTTGATAAGAAAAAATGTGAACAAATTTATTTGCTTCTATTTCATTGGCATTGTTTGATTTTGTATTTATTATTAATTTATTCTTTCTCCTTATCAATTAGAGCAGCGAAACAACTCATCGTTTTATTAAAAGAACTGGGCTCCTGTTAATTTTTTACGGTTATCATTGATAATGTGTAAAAAGTGTGCTATACTATACGGTTTTGAATCCAATATAAACAACCGAATACTATATAGAATATCACTTATGAGCCAAACAAATGTTTACTAATGATAAGAAGACGAAGTCAGCTTGTTGTTATCAGAAATGTTCACGAATTCCTCAGTGTCTAATATGCAAGAATGTATATATACTCTTATATATAATATTTGTATAGATATATATTTTTTTTTTTTGTTTTGGCATTTGATGTAATTCTAATACTTTTATAAATATGTATAAATAAATACCTAAACGTGATATAACGAATAAGTGATAAGTGTTCAGTGTTCAGAAGCTTTTTGTTTCTTCATTCTTCAGACTGGTATTCTTTTAATATTATGTATCTTTTTCATGAATTCATGAATTGTGGAAGTTCTTCAAATTTCGTTATTTTTTATCGAAAGCGTAGTGTTGTTACAATAAAACTCATATATATAAATTTTATTGTTTAAATAAAAATAATTTAGTAGTCAGTGTTCCCTGATAATTGTTTATCAACAGAGCTGTATGTTTATTTTACATCAAATATATATATAGAATAAAAGTAACCTCAGTTGTGAATACTGACTACAGGTGAGAGTAGCCAGAAGAGTAGCCCCCTTCTGGGTTTTTAGTAGGATTCTAAGCACTGTAGCGTTAATAAAAAGTAGTATAGAACCTACTTTACAGAGTTTTATTGCCTCTTTCGTAAAAATATAGATTCTAAGGAGCCTATTCCGTATGTGCATTAGCACAGGGCATTTTAACAGCTCATGTGTGTCCGACTCCTCATTCTCTTCACATAATCTACAGTTTGCATCCCAGTCCCCCCATACCCAGTCTAAGATGGTAACTTGGTATTTTAGTTTACAGTGCTCTGTTAGGATTCCTCTGATGATTCTAAGTTTTTCTTTTGATAGGTTCATACAATCGTGGTATCTCTTATTGTTATAGGTACCAATAAGTGATTTGGATTGTATTAATCCTGCTGGTGTATTATACCAGTAATCCTTTTTGTTCTGGTTTTCCCTTATTTTTATGAGAGAAAGGAGCATATTATGTCCTAGTCCATAAAAAGATTCCGGACCCATCACCGGCCATTACAGGTGAGAGTAAAACGAATTTAATTATTTAGTGTAATTCATATGTAATGTTTACAATTTTAGCGATCGGTTTCGCGTCTATAGAATCGCTGGCATTAATTCAGTTAATTCAAACGAATAAATTTTAATTAAAATTTCGTACTAAAATTAATATAATATTTTGTTAATTACAAATAACCGTTGTATAATTATGCTTTTTATTACAAAACTGAAATACCATAAAGTTGTTGTGTTTTTCATGCTATATTAACTTTACACTAATTTAATGTTAATTAACATGAAATTAACTAATTATTTATTAAAGATTTTCTCAGAATTATGAAATTTATTCTAATAATTCAGTTTTTATTGACTATTCACTTTGCACTCATTTTATTGCAAAAAAGTTTTTTTTGTTATACTATTTCTTTATTATTGCCCTTTCTATTAATTCTAGTAAGCAATTGGAAAAAATTTTTCTTAAGAATTTTATTAAAAGAAATTAATTGAGCATGAGGGATTCTATTAATATTTCCCCAATACTTTCGCTACTTGCTCCGGCATTTCTTTGGTGGCCCGCAAGTTTTTTCACTTCTCATTTCAATATTAGTGCGAAAAGTTTTCTTTTCCGTCATACGTCAATTAATTGATTAATTAAATTGTATTGCCGCTAAGTTCTTGTTAAGAATTAATAAAGAATTAAGAAATAATTTACAAAAGCTGCCGCCAGCTAATTGTCGATTGTGACTTCGTTTCAATGTTTTTTTAAATTAAAATATTTAAAATCACTTGAATGGAGCCTTCTCTTCCCGTTTCTTCGCCCATCTATCTATTCATTTTTACTTAAAAACATTCAATTTCTTCAACGAGTATCTTACGGATTTAAAACAAATACATTTTATTTGTATGCGTAGAACTACTGCTGAAATAGAAAATTTCTCTTCACACTGCCTTTTTTTTTTAATTCTTTTAATTCTTGAATTTAAAATACTTTTTGAGTTTAATTAACATTTTTGCGTCATTAACTTCTCCGCCATTTACTGGTTGACTCATAAAAGTCCTCGGCACATTTGCCACAACCTTTTCCATGTGCTTTGTTCTAAATACATTTAGTTATCATACCTGCGGTTGCCTTTGATGAAACGATCTAATTAGCAGGAAGTTTTTCCCTTTTTTTTTTAGCTATACACTTGAAAAAATAACAATAAGGTTAACAATTTTTCGCAACTTTCAAGGCGAACTGCTCCCTAGCGATTAATAAAAGTGTACGCATAGCCCTGCTAACTTCACGCATAAGACTTAAATAATTATGTTTAAAAAAAAACAATTCAAAAATAAAAAAAAAACAAAGAATGTTTATAATTTTCACACCTCGTATATATATTCTGTATTCTGTTGTCATAGTATATATTTTTTCCGTTAAAACCTTCAAAGCGACAACAAAAAAGCATCATAAAAAATTTGTCATGCATATTTAGGCTTAGAATTCATTTTAGTCACAGACATGAACTTGCTTATTTTCTACTTATTAAGTAATATGTTCTCAAAAACTTAATGACAAATTTAACATTGGCATGTCCATGAATATAAATGCATAAATTTCTTTGGTCTACAATCAACTGAACGTTGACAGGTCTTAGCAAATTTAAAACATTTATTTCAGTTTTTCAAATAATAAATAAAAAGCATGAAAAATCTGTGAAACAAAGACAACACTAAAAGTTTCTCACTCACATATAAAAATTACACATTTTCATATTTTTATTAAAATATAAAACTTTTTACGAAAATCGAAAATAACAATTTTGGTCCATTATTTATACTTCTTAATTCATTTTTGTTTTTGTTTTTGCTTTTCCTCCTAATGAATCCTTTGGTTTTTTACGGTTTCCTTTTGTCCTCGGTTAGCTTATGTTTGTTTTAACTTAAATGCTTAATACGTCTCCTCTTTTAAGTCTTGTATTAAACTTTTACCTTCTTTAGTTGGCAATATCCAGTCCAGTCCATGACCATCGAGGCCAATATACGTATGAAATCTGATCAAAAAGTCCTTCCTCTCTTTTTTTATCTATTTCCCTCTCTCTTCCTTTCTCTTTCTGTTACCCTATGTTTTTATCTTGATCTTTTTTTCTTTCTTTATCATTCTCCCTCTCTCTCTCCTTCACTCTGCGATTTAAATAGATCTAGTGTCCATGAGAAATGAGTTCAAATATCAAATATATAAATATTCTCATTTTTCATTATTGTTACCTATTGAAATCTTTAAAATGTGTCTTGAAGTCCTTTTAACAGTTTGGTGGTGATTTGATTTGATATAGTAGTAGTGATCTCTAAATGTTTGTAAATAACAAACATACTAAAAATTGTTGTTTCTAAATAGATGCATTATAAGATATAAGATGCATTCAAATTCACAAGAGAAAATGACATTATATTTTTCGTTACTCTTGGTAAGTCTACCAATTTACCCAGTTTCTATTTAGAAAACTTACTATCAGTTATTACCATGTATAGTCAACACACAAAAAATGGACTTATAATTTAAAAATGTAGTAGCTATCAGTTCCCAATTCAAGAACTAAATTCTTCAATTTCCTTCTTTATGCAGGTAAGCATATATTGTGTAAATATTTCATGCTAAATAAATATAATCAACTAAAATTCTTTAAATTTGGTTTTCCTAAAACTAAATGAATTTCGACAAATTCTGTACATCTTAACCCAAACATGGCCATGTGGTTCGTGTGAATCATTACAGCACTAAAGGCATTCATAAAATCGTAAATTGTGAATTGTAAATCGTACGAGTGCAAATTAATGTTACGCTATGCAAATGAGTTATTAACAGTTCAATGCCAAATTGCAACACAAATGAATAAATTACAAGCACAACCAATAAATCTAAATAAACAAATAAATTCTAAAGACGTTGGTTCCTGTTCGTTACCGAAAACTACAAAGCCAACTTAAAAGTTGTTGCACTCACCTATATACATGCACATGTACATATACACATATGGATACTTTGACTCATTCATTCGAGCAACATCCATCCATCTCTCCGCCAGTTAAAGCAACGGTTAGCAATTTTTTAATTACTATCAGCGGGGAACCGAAAAAATATCTGTCAACAAGTGCCTCAAATGTGCCGTAACCGAAAGTGGTTGCGATTTCTGAAATATCAAAAGATTTTCAAAAACAGTCAAGACATGAACACAAGCAAGCAATGAATGCAACACAACAGCAGCAGCAACAGCTATTCATTATTTCCATTATCCACATTATCATCACCATCATCACAATCTTCAGCAATATCAACCACAACATCATGGCACCATTAACATTATATCGTCATTATCATCGAGCAGAGCAGAGCAGCACTGCAGCATGTAATTCATCTTGAATTGAATTTCAACAGCAGAACGCCAACAATTACTGGTGTTGCCACATTTTCAGTATTTCTACTCATGCAAGTATCGCAATCTTTGCTTCCGAAAAGCTACAGTCAGCCAGGCAGTGAGGTAGTGAGGCAGCCACTCAGCTACTCAGCCACTTAGCCACTTTGCATGCGGTGGTGCAATATGAATGTGCCTGCGCGCTTGGATGCATTTGAGATGTCACACAAACTTTGCCAATTAATTTCCGACGTGCTAATCAAATGCTAGGCAGCAGCTAAATCTCAACTTTGGCTGTCGTTTTCTTTCCTTAGTCAAGTTATTTCCTTTCCTTAAATGCATTCACTCGGTTTCGTTTTGGTGTTCCGTGGGCTTGGGTTGGGGTTTGGGTTTGGATTTGGATTTGGATTTGGATTGGGGTTTGGTTTGATTTTAGTTGGATTTTGGTGTGTTTCGCTTTGATTTGATGATGATACGATTTTTATGAGAAAGGAAATTAATTTTTGAAATGCAAAAAACTATTTTTATAAAAATTTGAATATTTGCCAAATTTATTTCACCTTTATTTATTGTTAATGACGTGTTTGGCAAAATTACTGATTGCGCTAATTAATTACACCGAAAAAGAAACAAAGAAACAAAGAAATGAAGAAATAAATTAAATACTTAAAAATAAAATCGATTTAGAAAAAATATTATAAATTTTTCAAATAAATATTTAAAAAATGGATGACTTCTACTGCCAGTGAAATATCTCTTACGGCATTGAATAAATTTATTAGCATTTATTACTATACGAGTATGTATGATGCAGAAATTTATATAAAACATCAGAACTTAATTTAACTAAGATTTTTAAAATTGTACCAAAGAATCTAAAAATACAAATAATATCATCACATACAAATCGTTTTTTACAACAAATCGTTTTTTATTTGAGGTTGAATTTATAATAAATATGCAATTGTTTCTTAAATGATTAATCTGAGAGCCTTAAACTATATAGTACTGTCTCTCTTTTCAGTATGTGTGAAACATAGAATAGTTCATAGAATACAAAAATATTTCTTCATAATCTAGGTTACAGGACACATTCAAATGGTTCACTTCTAAATAGATAATACTTTGTTAAATATTTAATTATTTTTTAGCGTTTCTTAACCCAGTTCCCTCTTTTTCCAGTCACAATTTCCGTTCCTTTATTAAAGAATTTCGTTACTTTATCTTTATATCCATATCAACTCTATCTATATCTATAAGACTGATACAATTTTTACAAAAACAATTCCCCTTTAGAGTCAGTTTTACGAAAATAGCAGGAATACTCCATCCAGATATCGAAATAAATAATAATCTAATGATACAATATCTTAACTATACTATAAGGAATCAAAACTTTTAATCTATATCTAATTATCGTTAGGTTATAAAAGATGTGTACTCTCAATCATTGTCATTATAAAAATACAACACCCTTGCCTTGACAAAAACTGATTTTTTTTTCTTTAATACTTACTTTAACCCTAATAACTGGAAGGAGAGGAAATTCGAATCAATAGCTTGGCCAGGCCGTAGTAGCACACGTATTATATAGTAAAATAGCATATGAAAGATAATCGTGATTAAATAGCAATAATTTAATATATTGTTTTCTTGTATCGTACGACGAGTTCTCTGGGATATATTTTAATACTTTAATTTCTGTATGTATTATCAAGAAGTTTTAAACATATATATTCTTGTATATACTATACATGTATTTATATATATTTATATACTTTTATTTTATTTGCATATGTTATTTTTTATATAATTTTATTTATTTTTTTTTTATGTAGTTAATTTTTATTTAATTTGTTTTTTTTTTATAGTTAATGTTTTATATAATTTTATTTTTTTTTTAATGTTAATTTTTATATAATTTAATTTTTTGTTTTTTTAAAGTTAATTTTTAAATACCATTATTTTTGTTTATATAGTTTATTTAAATATAATTTCATTTTTGTTTTTATAGTTAATTTTTATACAATATTATTTTTTTTATAGTTAATTTAAACACATAGCGACATATTTTGAATGAATCTCGTCTATTATTTAAACAGTAATATATTAAAAGGTTTACTAAAAAATTGAAATTAATTTATAAACTTGAATATGATGCTTTTATCAGTTAGTTTCTAAAAATTTTTAATGTAGATTGTATATGTTGTCTTGACAAAAGAAAATATCAATCTATTATATGTATTCTTATAATATTTATGTAATAACGTTGTGTTGGAGTATATTTGAATTTTTTTTAATAATATTTATTTTTCAATTTAATTGAATTAAAATTTTTAGTATTTTGTTTAATTTAATTTAAGTTAATTTTTTATTATTTTTGTAAATTTTTATTGATTTTATTTAATATAACTTAATTTTGTATTGAACTATTTAATGAGTAATCAAAATAAATTACGTATTTTGTCTATGAGTTTTTCTAAATTTATTTTTTATTTTTTCTTTAATTTTATATTCTTTCTTTAATTTTATATTCTTTGAATTAGATACATTTTTCTAGTCATCTGTAGTGCCATTTTATTAATCATATATTTTTTATTATTTCTTTTCTCTTTTTAGGTAAGCAAACATTTCAAAATCTTACATAAATCAAATCGAAAGCATTTGTAGTGCGTAAGTTAATTAAAAAAAAAATACAACTTAATTATAAATATTATTTTTATTTGGTTTCAATATTATTAAATCATATGCATTAAAAAAATTTATATGAAATAATATTGTATAATCTTAGTTTAGTGTTACTGAAAAAATGGAAAAAGCATTAAATGATTTTTTTAATGAGATACTTACTATTAGAAATTATTCAAGTAATTCTTAAATTTTTCTTTTTACATATTAATTATACATATACGTATTAATACGTATGTCAATTAAAGATAAAGCGATTTATTTTAATCAATATTTTTATACTATGAAATATTTAAAACATTTTTTTAAAACGTCCTATTCATATTATTACAAATAAGTCAAATGATCAGATCGATTAGTTGCATAATATTTTATCGGTTATTAATTTTTAATAATTTTAAACATAGTCATATATTTACAGCTTCTAAAATTATATCATTTAATTTGCCATATTGCAATTGTTTAATTTTCGATTATTGTTATATTTATAATTTTCATTTTGGTTTTATTGGACTATTTTTATGAAACCGCCAAATTTAATATTTCGTCAATCATTGTTTAAAATAGTCGTCGATCAAGTATAAACATTTCCCTATAACTTCTTAAGAAAATAAAGCGCTTGTCTTGCAAAATATATAACAACAATAGAAGTAAACATTCGATTGTTCTTATGAGGACGCTAGTTCTTATCAGTAGTCCAAAATGATATATACAATGTGTATAGGGACATTATACCCCAATCGCTCATAAGCAACTTATGTTAAAAGCATCAAGAGAATAGCTCAGTTGCTGAAAAAAAAATCTTTACCAAAAAAAATCTGAACTTCTCACTTATTCAGAATCTCAAACAACTGCTTGGTGATCGATTGATGATCGTCACTATAACCCTTGGCCAATAACTCTCATTATTGGTAAGCTATGCAAAATAAAAATATAAAAATATGTGATATAATAATAACAGCAAAATATATTTTCTTAACAATTAGTTTATTTCCAATAGAGGTTAGCGGAAAAACGACAACGACAAAATGAATCACAGAACTAAGTCAATAATTTAAAATGGAATTGAACTTGCTGTTAGACATCAAGTCAACCCACTACTGTACCCGTGAATGTACCTTCACCGGTACATTCTATCGTCATGTTTTATGCATCATTTAAATGCGTCCAATACCAATTATGATGTTGCCTTCGGTTGATGGATTCGTTATCCTTGCATAAGCGAACATGATATGTACTCAAGTGCTCAAGTCAAGTGGAAATATGTTTCTCTTACACAAATATGACTTTTTCGTTTACTATAATTTATATTTTTTTTTTGTTTGTGTTTTTTTGCTCGCAGCAGAAAGAAGAAATTAATCTATTAATTACTTTCACCTTCTAGACAAAATGTATTTTCTTTATTGTTTCTCAACATTAATTCGCAATTTTCTTATATTTTGTTTTATTTTATTTTATTTATATCCATCAAGTCATGAAAATTGCTTAATAAATATTGAAATACTGTTCGGATAGTGCTCAGGTGAATTATATTAACGTTATTTAATCTATTGCTTAGTTGATTTGACAGGAGTATATTTCACGATGATTTATATTTGGAATAATATGAGTGTGGCAATTGTGTGTCGAGATAATTTCTTTCCGTCATATTCAAAGAAAAGTTATTACCAGTTTGAGTTAAAGTAGTATAAATAAATGTAAGGAATTCAACAAAAAAATTTATATCACTTTCTTCGTGTTATTAATTTTAATAGTATTAGAAATTATTGAAACAAAAATGTGTTTGTACATTAGTAATATGGAAGTTTAATTACTTACTTACTAAGTTTGTCAGCCCGATTAATTGCTTGCTGTCCCCAGTTGGTAGTACCGAGCGCCCCCAAATTGTTGGTCAGTTGGTCCTTTCACCGAAGATGCGGACGTTCTCTACCGTATTTTACACCTGCGGGTACCGAATCAAACACCTTTCTAGCCGAAGCACTTTCTTTTATTCGTACGACATTACCAAGCCAGCGAACCCGCTGAATTTTTATTCGCTTAACTATGTCAATGTCGTGGTATAGCTCATACAGCTCATCGTTCAATCTAATTCGATATTCGCCACCAACGCATAAGGGACCATAGATCTTCCAAAGAATTTTTCTCTCGAATGCTCCTAATGCCCTCTCATCACTGTTGGTAATTGTCCAAGCTTCTGCACCATACAGCAGAACATATGTAGGACATATGTACATATTTATTGAAACTTTTTTGGTTAATATTTTGCATAAAGAAAAAACTGCAAAGGACATACATAACCTACGGAGATAATGTACATTTAAAATTTGTTTAAAAAATATTAATTTAATGTAAACTATTATAGCTTAGCAGTTACTTAGCTAAATAGATTGCCATACAAGGCAACCGATGATTATCCTATATTTTGGTTAAAATTGAAAGTTAAATGGAGATGATTCCTTAGTCCAAGAAATGAAAAATATTGCAAGAAAAGTGATCTATTTTTAATTGAGGATAGTTTACGGATAGACTTTCTTTTCACTTTTGTTTTTTTTTTGTACAGTTAATTTAATGGTTGAAACGAAGAAACATCTTATGTTTTCATTGAATTTTTTTAAGTACATTAGTCGGATAAGATTAGTAAATTTTTGATATATTATAATTATAATAATCATTATATGGTTTTTTAAGCAAGTGCTGGGTCCAATTGTTTTATATTGCTTTTACAACAATTTATTACATTATATATTTAAATATTTATTTGGACTTAACTCACGCTGTTAATAATTTTTATGGCCGTTAAAAAAACTTAATTACCTCTTTTGGCATATTTGATATATAATTGGTTTTATTGCTATTAGAAAACATTGGAATGACTTTCTCTATAAAACAATCTAATCTGTGGAACAACAATTTGTACCGTGCCGCCATATCACGTCAGTTTCCTAATCTTCAGAAAGAAACAGAAAAAACGAAATAAATTACAGAAATCAAACAGCAAAACAACAGAAATTTAAGTGAATTTGTTTTTAACAAAACATTTTGTATTTAATTGCCGTAATTTGTCATAAAAATTATGAGTCAATATTTAAAATAGATTTCGTGTGGGCGTGTCATTTCATTTCATATATTTTTTCACATTATTCAGTTTTTTTTTTTTTTTGTTTTTTTTTTTTTTTTTTGAAATGAAACTTACAGAATGGCGAAATTTTAACTCACATTTATAATGTCAAGTTGACATACAAGCCAAAAAATATCTCAAAAATATATAATTTTAGTTTCAGTTTTGAAATTCATAAAGCGTAAACATTTCAATTTAAGGAAAGCAAAATTTAAAAAAAAAAAAAAAAAAATTAATTCAACAAATACAGTTTACCTAAATCACGTATACGTCCAGGTGTGCAAAATTTATTTTGTCTTATAATTTTAGTTAGAAAACCATAAGCATTTTCTGAACTGAAAGCAAGAACAGAACAAGTACCAAAAATTAAAAAGTAATTATTTTAGTCTTCAAAATGTTTGTTTGTAAATAAAACTTTTTCATCTCGAAAATATTTTATTTCTTTGAATTGGCTATGTTTTTTAAATATATCTAGTCTGTTTCTTCGCAGAAACTAATAGAAGAATCAGTTTGAAGAAAAAAAATTCAGTTTTTATATGCAAGCAATTAAACACTTTTATTTACTTTTTATCGCTTTTATATATAGATAAGTTAAACAACCTTTTTCTTAAGTTGGTCTTCTTAGACTCCCCTTTATTATTCTTTCTAATTCTTCATTCTAGTCAACGAAATTGTCGAAAATGATGATGCGAATCTCTTTATTCAGCCGAACTCAGTGAACAAAGCATTGTCTCGAAAACTGCAAACTTGCAGTTTATTCCGTCAGAATGCATTGTACCCGAGTTGTGCTTATGAGGTAGTCATATGATATATGTTGCACTGAGGTGCTATATATGACTATATATACATATATATTATCGAAAATCATAATCAATCAGGCTTGATTTGGTTTTAAATTAAGCGCAAAGAAAAAATTTTTTTTTTTTGGTCCAACAAGATAGGAAAGTATTTTTTTCTTTTATTAGCTTTTAGTTAATATTCAGATTAGATAATATGAATTTTCAAAATCTTATTCATGCTTTTCTAACATTCAGATTGCAGATACTTCTTTGTATTTTATATAAGTACAAACATTGGTGCAGTACCAATGCTACGCAAAGATGTCTTGACCCTACACTGACCAGTTTGCATTTTTAATCTATTGCTATTAATCTATTTTTTACTAAAAATTATTTTAAAACTACAAGATTTATAAATAGATCCTTTTTTTTTGTTCTTGATTCTTTAGTACTTCCTCAATACTCCTGCGCCTATACTAAAATGAGATTCGGACTCTTTCTTTTCATGGAAGAGTTCCTTCTCTGTTGATTTCATTGCCATTCGCATTCCTCTGGATCGTGCATGTTCATTAAACCGACTTGCTTTTAAGGTTTAATACCATTGTGCTTTTAACGCATGTGTCAGTATAATGAAACAATAAACGCCAACCTCAATTGGTAAGAACAGCCGAAGCTGTCCCTGTCCTTAAGCCCTGACCCACATGTTATCAGATTTAGACCTAAGGTCGGATACTGCAAGTAGACCTGAGTTACTACCATTTATACTCCAAACAGTATCAGGTGATTTCAGTCGTTCTGACGACAAGCATGCCTTTTCTTGGGAGTATCCCAACCCCCTTGCCCGTTATGGTGATAATAGAGAGTGTGATTGAGTTTTCAATTGTGACACACACAATTATTTGTCAAAAATTAACTAAAAGACAGAAATGTGATTATATTTATTTTATATAATTTTGCACTGTGACTAAATAAATAATATTACGTATACGTATCAATGTTAATTTTTTTCTGATTTTCATTTAGTTTTGTATTTTGTATAGAAAGTATTCAACATTTTAAAAGCTTTTGTGGAAGATACCGACACAATTTTTGCCGTTAGTTGGTAGCACTGAACTATGTTGACACGCGAGATATGAACTAGATCTATTACTTAAAATGTTTATATTGGCAACGTGAGCTTTGTGAGCAGTTACCTTACCACTTTAACTCTTCTACAGACACTACGATTAAAATCATTCTGTGCATTACACATGCTGTGTAACCAATAACTACAGTAACCAGTAGTATAGCAATGGACCGACTAATTGTCGTGAACATAATCTTAGCTTATATCAAGGCGTACTTAAAGACCATCTCTTAATCAGCCTAGGAAAAATGTATGGCGGCAGATTTGTATGGAACGGGATGGGTTCTTCTTTAAAGAGAGATGGGTGCTAATAATCTTCTTTGTTGGGATAATAATTTTTTGTGCTTTATATATATAATTCCTAATAGTTTTTCATTATTAGTTTTGCGGTTTCTATTGAGAAAAACTAAAAACATGTCAAGCTGTGTGTTATACAGTGACAAATTTACTGCAGTGCTGCATTGCACTTGTGGATGCGATTTCTGTTTTGCATTCATTTTTGCACCCACTTCGACTTAGGCGAATGCGTTATCTCTTAATTTATTTCCCGAAAAATGTGAAAATTATGTACGTAATCAGAAACGACACATTTGCAGACAAAGATATATGCTGATTTGTGGGTGGCAGGTGAAGGAATGCATTAGTAGATGCCGTAAATATAATCACCAAAATAGAATTAAATTTGCTAATTGTGTATGAAATTACACACTTTGTAATATTGATAAAATATTTTGTAAGTTGATTATGTTAATTATTCTTAGATAAAAATAAATTTAATATAATTTAAATATAGCAATCATTCGTAAGCACATTTGAAAAGTTACTGTCCGTCCAAATGTACTTAAAAGATTAACTCGACAATTTTATTTCTCTAAGTATACCATAACTTTTTTTTGTCACTATGAAACAGATTTTTTAGTAATCACTACTCTGTTTACGTAATAAAATTTCTAGACTTATTGTCTCATGCCCGATTTAGACATAAATCTCTTAACAAAGCAAATTTTATTTACTTGCACTGAGTTGAAGTGTTAATTCTTTGTTAAGCTTCAAGCCAAAATCGTTAAAAAAATAATTTTTATTAAAGACACATTATCAGAAGTAAACAAACCTATAAGCAAAGTGATTAGACAATGAGCCGTTGCGTTGCTGCACTTAGGTTAGCATTGGTGGTATGAGATAGCATTTTCTAGATATCTTCTATTAGGACTAAGGTGCTTCAGTTCATACTTCAGGCACTTATATTCACACAGAAACAAAAATAATTTTATTTTTGATTTTACCAATTAATGTTTGTTTAATATTATTAAATTTTTGTTTTTTTTTTTATTAGTACTTCAGACGTCAATTCACTTTTATAAGTTCTTCATGTTTTTATGTTGTACCTATATCTGTATTTATATTTATATATATTTACTTATTCTATCGTCTACATCAGACAACATAGGCGTCATGATTACTACTTAGCATTGCCGTTAGTACAAGCATACCGACTATAGGAACAATAGTCTCCATATGGAACTGTGTTTATTATTGAGATTAGATTATTTTGATAAAGTACTACCGTTCATATCGTTCAAGACCACAACTAATAATATCATGTGCTACATAATAGTTGAATAGTATTTCTATCGCATATTTAATAGAATGATGAATAATTAAATTTAAAAAAAGCATCATTAGTTCAGTTCGGTTGATATTAGAGAAAATCATTATTTTTATTATTATTTTTCTGATGTGTCTTAAGTTAATCTTATTTTTATTTTTGTACTAGTTCTTATTCCAATATATCTTCAGAGGTTTTAGTCTTTTGTTTCTTCAACTTTTGGTTTTACCTTTTTTCTTCATATTTTTTTCTTTTTATTTTTTTTTTTGCTCTATTTCTATATCAAGTATATACTTATATTTATACTTATACTTATACTTATACTTATACTTATACTTATTCTTATACTTATACTTATACTTATACTTATACTTATACTTATACTTATACTTATACTTATACTTATACTTATACTTATACTTATACTTATACTTATACTTATACTTATACTTATACTTATACTTATACTTATACTTATACTTATACTTATACTTATACTTATACTTATACTTATACTTATACTTATACTTATACTTATACTTATACTTATACTTATACTTATACTTATACTTATACTTATACTTATACTTATACTTATACTTATACTTATACTTATACTTATACTTATACGTATACGTATACTTATACTTATACTTATACTTATACTTATACTTATACTTATACTTATACTTATACTTATACTTATACTTATACTTATACTTATACTTATACTTATTCTTATACTTATACTTATACTTATACTTATACTTATACTTATACTTATAATCAGGGTATCATATTTAAGTCTTCTATAATAATACTGCTATTACAATATTATGTTTGTGTTCCATTGACAATTTTTATAGTATAGATCTGGGTTTGAATAATATGTGTTTATTTGTTTAACTGTCTGTCTTTTCTCCACACTTTGCTTTAGAACTGATATTCTACGTTCTTGTAAATAATGTTGAAAATCTGTTGAGTTAAATCGAGAATCTTGTGGATGGTGACATGTGCCCCATATAACAATAGAAAATCTCTATTTTATAATTGTGTGATCTTCCTTTTTCTCATTCTTTTTACATACTGTATATTTGTTGATACTTATATGTCCGTACATTTTTGGATTTGTGATAAATCGCTACTGTAACGTACCGCTCCTTTGCAGTCAGCAGCACCAACAGAAACTTTCAATATTGAAACATTAGTGTTTGTGTTAAATGTTAAACGTTAAACGGTTGGGAAGCGTGGCACGCACACATTAGTGATGTATTAAAATGCTTTTAGGAGAAGGTAAAAAAATTCGAATTGTATGAAATTCAAAAAATTTAATAAACAACCAAACAACCAAACAAAAAGTTTATAATTTTTACGCTCGCCGTAGTCGCGTCAACAACGTTTAAATCTGCGCTAAACAACCTGTACGAAGTGAACAAATACAATAAATTTTATTCCATTTTTCTCCTCATTTCAGTATTCAGTATTCAGTATTTTTTTATAATTTGGTGTTAATTTGTATTTCGTTTGTGTTTTCATCTTTTTATCATATTTTTGAGGTTTTTTATTTTATTTTTTGGGTTGTGATATTTTCTAATTTGATTCGTATTCAGTAAACAAAAATTTGTCGCCGGTACAAGTTTTATTTAATTTGGTTTGGATTTGGTTTGGTTTGGATACGCCAACGGCATATTGACGGATTACAACCTACAGCCGCTCTTCGACGGCCAGAAGGAATATTCACCGCGGCCAGTAGTAATTGTATCTACGATTAACGCTTGAGCGGCGTAGCAAAATTCGTTACTTTGTAGATACGTCAAAGAAAAAAACAAGCAGTGTGGTTTTTGTTAGTTACTTTATTATTATTATTATTATTTTTTTTTTCTATAAAAGATCGATTTTTTTTTTCATTTACAATTTAATTGTTTACTTTCTTCTCTGGCCGTGTGCACTGCTGCTCCGTTCGTTCAACCTACCAAACCCACAAAAACCGAAAAAAAAAAAAATTAAAAATCTTTCAATTAGAAAATAAAAAACAAGATTAAATAATAATAAAAATTTAAGTGTTGTGAAAATTGTTTATATAAAACTGAAAAAAATAGAATGAAGTACTATAGTGTATAATATGTAGAGCTGAAAATAATATATTGTAGAAACTGCTCTTATGGTGATAAACCGTCTGCCAAATAAATTAGTTTATGTCTTTGTGCTTTGCAGATATTTCGTAATCTTTTTGTGAATTATTTTTGTATATTTTCTGGTGTTTTGTATAAGTGTTGCGATTTTTTTTTTTTTTTTTTTTTTAAATAATATCAAAACAAAACAGTAACGTAAATATTAAAGAAAAGTTGAAAAAACATACAAATTTAGTAATTTTAAATATTTGTAGTGTTATTTTATACATTTTTTGAAAATTTTCCATAAAATTAATATCTATTTTAACCTTGTGCACACCTTAACATTATTCACGGCTTTTATTTTAAATATTTGCTGACAACAATACACACATATTTTACGCTACACTTTACAAGGGATGCACTCTAGGTTCATGTGTCTGTGAAGATTGTCAGAACAGGAGCAGAACAAAACCACTTTATTATACTCGTAGGTTAATTATTATTATTATTATTACTTTTTTTTAATAAAAATTCAATAGATATTCTTTCCAGGTCTTTTGAAAAGTAACCTCGTTTTAGTTTTTTTGAAAATAATACAGGGTTTTCTTGCAGAGGTTTCATTTCTGAGTGAATTATATGTTCACTATTTTAGACCTATATTTTTCTATTTATATATCTGACTGTAGTCGATTTCGTGACCTATAAAATTAATTAATTCTAGTATTTTCTTTTAATTTTTTGTTGAACAAATAAACCGATTTTTCCATTTGACGACAGCATTTCTAAAATTGACCATAATATAATGTATCACAAACTAACAAAAACGATTCTCCTCGAAATCTCCTTTTATTTTGATGAATATCACTTTGAAGTGCTCTCAATTGGTTTACCTTTTTTACTCTATGATCTTTCATGTCCAGTTGCTAGTAGCGTCTGGCCTTAAAATATATATAATTTCTTTCGCATTTGAGCAACAATTTGTGACTTGAATAAAACAGAGAAAATTGTTTTTTGTAAAAGCACTTGGAAATCATTTCAAAGCAATTTGTAATCACGTGATATGGAAAAATCAGATTTGATAAGTTTAATCTGTCAACGATTTTATGACTTGTTATTCGGCGATTTGTATCAATCAATGTATTTGTTTGGACATCAATATTACCCGAACGAAACATATTACATATTATAATAGCTTTAGCACAAGAGTTCTGTAAAAACACTTCGAATAATACGAATGTTACTTCTATTAACAAAAAAAAAGAAGTTTTGTTTAATGTATGTATTTGCATTAAAATAGAAAATAACCAATTGCGCTATAATAATAACACTTAATGCCACGAGTCCGATATGCAATAGATGAGTTTCGTAAAGACAGCTGTTTTGATATTTTATGTGTTAATTATATGGTTTTAATATTGAGATATAGATCTTAACAACCACTAAAGGCAAGTCGACGCATCAGACAATACAACACAAACACTTTATCAAAACCTTACCTTACCTTAATGATGACCAAAAGTGCTAGGTGACAGCACCAAGTCTGTAAAAATGACCAAAACTTGCTAATCTTCCAAGCTTATAAAAATATTACAATTTTTTTATAAATTCGATATAACTAAAAACATTATTAGCAAAAATAATAACCAGTAGAAAAACAATAGAAAATTGTTTTTGTTTTTAAAATTTTCCAACTTCACTTTACTCTCCTCAATTTAAGTATTCCATATAAATTCCGAACAAAATTGAATTTTTAAAATTCCTTATAAACCGTTTTTACTACTTTTGTCTGGTTTCTTGCAATTTTCAAAAAACTTTATCTTTAATTAACTTTAAAAAGGTAATAAAAAACGATAGTAATAAACTGAGTTGTTGAAATTTAAAGTCTATTTACTGATATGAAATAATCTTAAAATCCAATTATTTTTGTAAAAAATTTGAAAATAATAAACAGTATTCATTTATATTTTATTTATTTCCTTTTTGTAAATTATTTAAATAATTATAATTGATTTTGTTTAAAACAAGTAATATTTTAGTAAAAATGTTTGCTAACCAAATTTATTAAAAGTTAAATATGATGAACAAAATACAACAGAATTTTTTTTTAAAGAATTTAATTTTTTTTGCTGACCATTTAGTCCATATATCGATTGTTACCAAATTCCTATCACCAATGATTTTTGGAAATATTTTATTATTTTTTTTATCGTTATTTCTATATAACTTTAGTGACTGAGCAAGTACTGCGAGTTAAAGTTTACTCTGTGAAATTCGAAGCGAACAATCATTTTTTAGACATCTGACCCGACCCATTGTCTTACTTAACTCATAATATTCGTACTTAAGGTTTCAATTATTGTGCCATATCAAAACAAATGCATAAACTACAGCTATATATAATTGTATGATAACATTATCGATATTTTTACATGCTTTGTGAAGCTAATTTTTTGTGAATGTCTTGATTCTACGATCGTTTTAATGATTGTTAAGATTTTATGAGAAAAACCATTATAGAGTGAGGTATTATATTCGTAAATAGCTTTTATTTAATAAAAGCAATGATCTAATTTCATCATATGATTATTGTCTTATGTGTAATAAGAAATTCGCACTTACACATATATTTCACAGACACACTTAGTCATTCATACTGCCTGCCAGTTCGTAATTAATGCCAATTAAAGCTACTGAGTTACACCGAAAATCATAGGGTTTCATTTAATTTGTAGAGGAAAACAAATTAATTATTTAAAAATAAATAAAATAAATTAAAAACGAAGAAAGAAAATATGAACAAAAACGAAATTGCTTGTTTCAAAAATATCTTTTCTGTTTAGAGACATACGAATTGTTTGACAATGTTTTTACTTTAGCCGACATAAATTCAAATTATTCCATCTTCAAAAGATGTCAAAAATTATTTAGCGTAACAAATAGATAAACAACTAGCCAATAAGCTACTTACATACATACATAAATGATCATTTGTATAGCCATGGGATGAGAATTAAGAACGTCCCCTGCAAATGTGTCCGAAGTAATAATAAAGTACTTAAAATGGGGGTCATGAGATAATGGTCCTAAATGTATTGAATCGATGGCGCAAATATGGGTGGGCATGAGTACCTATGTCCAGATAGTCTTGTGCAGCAGTCCTATATTAAAGCAATAAGCTTTTTTATATATAATTATATATTTTTATATCAGTTTGAGGTCTTCAATTTTAATAAGAAAGAAATCTTTAAATATGTTTATAAATCAATTGGTAATATAAATTACAAGGAAACCTATTTCAATTTCAATTATTCAATTACGAAAAATTTTTAGGGTATCTCCCTGGCGCCCTGGCTACACTCATGTATATGAAGATAGCAAGTACATGGACTATTACTTTCATATATACAAATATACAGTTAATAATATTTTGTTATATACTTGTATCAGAATGAGTTGTTAAAAACAAAAAAGAAAATTATATTTGATTTCTATTTTTATTTCATTTTTGTTTAATTTATTTTTGTTTCTGCCAAAATTAATTAATAAAAATCAATCAAGTGCCATGCTAAGCTCGTCGAAAAGAAGGGTTCTAACTGAATAACTTGAAGTATTATTTTGATGCTCTAAGACCCTAAAAGTAATTGACGTTCAGTTAGGTAAAGAATTGTTCACTAAGACCCCGCTTTACAATTTGCGCTTCAGTTAACCCGTAATTCATTAATTTTTGGCACTTAAGGGTTACTTAAAATGCAAATAAATGATAAATGATCTTTAGTCTTTTAAAGACTAAGACTTAAGCAAAAGAGACGAACTATTAAGACTGCAGTTTGGCAAGATTTCTAAGTTGTAACACTAGTATAAAAAAAGCGCAGATTAGATGCAGAGTGAAACTTCCGCCTATTTTATCTATCCGCGCGTTGCAATCGAGACTAGTATCTTTTATTCGATTTTTATTGTTGATATGAAATGTGGGATCTAAATTGTCAGCAGCCTGAACTCGATGTCCAGGGTAGCCTAATAGATTTTATAGGTCACAGTGTATCATTGTATTTTCTAATTATTATAACAATAACAGTAAAAACCACTCTTTCAACAATTAATTTGTTATTTATTTCACAAAACAATCATAGCAATTCATATCAAATGGCAATAATGTCAATATTACATTCATGAAAAGGATTTTTTGATGAAAGGAACTATTATTTAAATTTTATACAATACCCAAAGCTTACAAATTATATTTTCTTATAAGGTGTCGCGCCAGAACCTTGAATATTTATACCAACGAATATAAGAACCAAGATGTGATAGGAACTGATATTATAATATTTTAGGGTTTTAGCTGAGAGAGTTTCGTCATGTGTTGTTGTTAAATGCTTACTGAAGATCACTTTTTACAAACACATTCTGTCCAATGTTTTCAATCACAAAAAGAAATGCCATTCAAATCCTGTACAAGTTTAGCTAATCAAACGGACTGATCTTCCTCAGATTCTCTAGTTGACACAGGTTTGTGTTGAGTAACAACATATTCATCTTCAAAGTTGTCCGAGTAGTTGTTTATTGATATTTTGCTCGGTTTATCAAAAATTTTATGTTATATATCTTATCGCAATAGTCACATTTGATTACAGAACACTTTGCCTTTATATTGTTTTGCTTGTTTTTTATGAATCATTGAAGACTAGAATCAATTTTTATATTATATATTACATACATATATTTCTGTCTTTATCCTTATATTTTTTTTTAAAGATTTTTTTCTTTGTTTCTTTGTTGTTTCAATAAATTATCCACAAATAATGTAAAAGACAATCCCATAGCTATACAATAAATAGAAATGATAAAAAACGTCTCCGTTTGGATGACAATCCAACCAAGCATATATAAAACCTTTATCGAGCAATTTTCGACTATACTAAATTGCCTAATTGGTAGTACTTGGTTGGATCGAACATTTAAATGATCGAATGTTGTGTTCAAACAGCTCGAAAATGTTGACGTGCTCGAACAGCTGATGTTCGAACATTTTTTTAGTGCCTCACTCAAGCACAAGTATACATATTTTGTTTATTATTTATTATTTTTGTTATCAGCAATAATGTTTGCACAATATCTGCATATTTATATGATAATGTAAACAAACTTCTGCTTTGTTTATAATTGATTTACTCACATTTCAGAACCCTAAATTACTCGATATTAATTGAGGCTTTCAAACAAGAAGAAATCAGTTGCAATGCTTTGAGAATCGAGAATCGAGAAAAAAAGTGATAGAAAAATAAAGTCATCATCATCAGTTTTCGCTTTAGCCAATTTCGTTCTCTTGAATGTCCACTGCTAAATTTGTATAATTTATTGAATTGTTATTGCGTTTGTCTCTAGATTTGTCTGTATCTGTCGTGTGAACGCTCCTTTCGGTACTCGTCGTCGTCGTCGTCGTCGTCGTCGTAGTCGTCGTCGTCGTCGTCGTAGTCGTCGTACAGATACTAATAATGACAATGTTCAGTCGTTGACGTTGACGTTTTCGACGTTGATTGCTGCTGCTTTTACGACGAATTCTCAAAATTGCCATTGAATAGCAAAATCGCTGCCTCCGATGCGATGCTTAACCCAGTGAACTATACCAAGACACCGAAATGCAAATGATACACACTCAGTTCCCAACAATTCCCAACCGGCGATGGTGGCGCCATTTCCGTAGCGACAAAGAAAATTTTTACAAAATCAAATGAAAAACGATTTTAATTATCAGCAAAGCAAAGCGAAGCAACAAAATCAATCTATAAAGTATGGAAAATTAATAAATTCAATTGAGTAGAACGAATGAAGGAATGAAATTCTAAAATTCTGAAATTCTAAAATTCTAAAATTTTTCTATACTTTATTTTATTACTAAACAGAGCTGAACTGAGCTGAACTGAGCTGAACTGAACTGAACTGATCTAAACTGAAGTGTTTGTAGTTATTTAATAAAAATTTGTGTTAATTTCTTGTTTACTTCTCGTTGAGAAATACGCGTGCGAATATCGAAGTGAAATATTTTACATTGTTTGCACTCAAAAGTATGGATAGATACTAAATATTCGAGTATTTATACTTGTTGATGTTTTACTTTTTTATAATACAGAAATATATATGTGTGTTGTTGTTGTGTATATATACCATATATTCATACAGAGCCGTTCTGCTCTTTAGAAAAGTTGTTGAGTTCTCTAAAGCATTTAGAAAACTATACTATAAATTGTTTGTTTCATTACAAGTTTTTATCATTAATTTTATACAATAATTTTTTCCATTTATTATATTATATTATATCATATTATGCATACATATTTATATATTGAATATATGCAAATAAAAAACACTCATACGACTCATACGACTCATACGTAATATTTCAAACGTGTTTAATAAATACAATAAAAAACTTTCTGAATCGAATTGCCGATACTTTTTTCATTGCTCGCCAAGAATGCTGCTTAGTTTGTGAATAAACTACGACGAAGCCACTTTATATGCGCGATAAAAGTATTTTACATTTTATTTTTTGAAATGCAATTATTTGTTGCTTTAATTGTCGTCGTTGCAATCTAAAGTGTGAATTTCATATCAATTTAATATTGTAGGGTGTGCACAAGTGTAAAGAGGTGTCTGACATAATATACAAGTTATAAACTGTTGCCTAATAGTTTGTACAGCAGCCGCCGCAGCCGCCGCCGCCGCCATACAAAGTTACGTAAATAAATATTATTTAATAATATTTTATAAAATAAATAGCACTGAATTATTTTAAACAAGAACAACAATAACAATAACAATAACAAAAATACAAATACAAATAAAAATAAAAATAAAACTACAAATACAAATACAAATATAAATTCATATACATATATACCTATATATATACCTATATATATATAAGATAAAAAGAATTTTCAATCGAAGTGAATTATGTTACCGCCCGCTGCATACGATGCTAGTTTCGCTGCACTAAATAAATCCATCACATCCACAACTCCTACTAGCACACTAACCGCTCCCGGTCACGCTCAAAGTTGCGTTACTAGTGCCAATTACTGGTCCAATATGATTAAGTATCCGCGCACAACCTCATCAAATTCATCAGGATTTTTTGAGGATGATGAATCGTTAAGTCTTTATCAGACACCGCCGCACTCTCCAGCAACTGGTAGTGTGCCACAGTATTTACAAAGGAACATTGTTCGCATGTTTAGCACTGAAGAGTAAGTTTCGTTTCTTAAAAATATTAACTAATTAATTAAAATTATGTATTATTTAATTTATGATAAACTTTAAAAATTAATATCTTTTCCCATAAGTTCACTGAGTGCAATTAATTCACTAAAAGTAAAAGTGACACTTTATCTCCCAGAAATATAGTCATAATTCATAAACTCTCAATATTCATTTCATCATCTCTCATTAAAAGCAATAAAATTATATACTAATTACTATATACATATCATGTTGATCGATCAATAAATTTGAGGAACGTCATCTATTCGTTAATGATAAAAGTAAGACTTCGACACCATTTCCTTTCTAAGAACATATGCGAAAAACTATTTGATTTGCGATTGTCGAAGTATTTTTAAAAAAGGAGAAAATTATCCAATCCATCGTGTAGTGACCAAATCCAATAAATAAAAAGTCTTCCAGACTATTAAAATACTGCTATGATAAATGTAGTGGTTTGTTTAAACAATACTTGTGAAGTACGCCTAAAAGCAGGAAAAAGAAACAATAATACATTTTCTCTGTGAATGCCCAGCTCTAGCATCCAGAAGATATAGGTTCTTAGGAAAATGCTTTTGTGATAGTTTATCAGACTGCTCAATGGTGAAGATGAAAGACCTATTAAATTACCTAAATTCAGTGGGATGGATTTAGTCTCTACTCTTCTATACTAGGGTTCTTGCGAGAATGTGGTAACAAAACGGCGAAAAATCGCTAATTGAGGTACATTTGAAGTTATCTTATGACCTGCCACTGCAACCAACCAACCAACCAACCAACGTCTAAAAGCTGCATCAACTATAATTGTCGCAAAAATATATAAAATCGTATTGGAAGATCAAGAGAGACTTAATTGAAGTGCTTGCAGTGAGAAATATTTCATACTAAGTTTTGGATTCCAAAAACAATGCAGCCAATAACAGTTTGAAATACGATCACCAACAACTGATAATAAATATTTTGTGTCTCATTTCATGGCTAACTATTGACACAGAGATCGACCACAGTGAACCTGAATAGAAATAAAAGACTGAACTGCAGACAATGAATTCCAGGATTCAAAACTCGTTCGACCCTGAAGTAAGTTCGAGTACAGAAATCAGTCCATTTATGTATATATACTTTTATAATATATAAAGCACAAATAAAGCCCATCTTCCACATCACATTTGAATGCTGCATACACACACCAAACCAACTATTACGACTTACACGCTTACGACTTAAAAATATTAATCATATTAAACATTAAAACATTATTTATCAACAATTGAATTTTTATATTTAAAACAAACATAAACAGTAAATTTAGAACAAATTAAGAAAAAAAGTTCAGTTCAATACATCAATAAATTTTGTAATAATTTCCCTCATATTATTTTATATTAGTCGATTGATGGGCCTATAAATACGTTTCATATTGTAATGCGAAAAATTATATGTCCAGTAGACCGACCGGTTCCTAGTAAGTATTGTTTATTGTTAGTTATTACTGATGTCTTGCGTCAGTTATATTTGTACCTATGGATATGGATATATGTCACATTTTGTTGCTAGCCTCAAATAGTTTGTCTATTAATCAGATAATAAATAGGTTTCATATTATTTTTTGTTATTATTAATGTGTTGTGATATACTTGCAAAGGGTTTACCTGTTATTTTACTTATCCATTAGAAACAGTCTATAAGATGCATTATCTACATTTTTCGTATTGGTTAGACGTAACTTGTGCTCCAATGCTACTTCTAGTAAAATTTTGCAATCGCAATAATTTAGCCGCTGCCAGAATATTAATTCAAACAGAGTCCAAATAATATATCCCAATGAGAATTAGTGAATGAATTAGTGATGTTTTATTATTGAGTAACGTGTTCATTAAATTAACTAAACCAATGAACATGCATGAGGTACACACTGTTGTTGTTGTATATAGACCCACTCCAAATCGAATATAATATAATGTAATTGAGGGAAAAATAAACTGAAATAAGACAAGGCCATCAGTCAATATTTGGAATGGTTTTATAGAAATGTGTGGCTTACATGGAATTACTTATTCTTTTAAATCATCTTCCAGATTAAACTCATTTGATAGACTGAGATCATCTGGTATTTTCTCTACGATTTTTATAACAAAATGTTTTTTATAAGAAGGCAATACTTTTGATAGCCAATCCTCAAATGAATCATAATTGAATCGTTGCTTACTTTTCGGTATACAAAGCACAGTTACGTGTTTTTGTTGACCCTCTACAGAGGGCATTTTGAAAAAAGCAATATTTTCAATATGCGGTATTAAACGAATTACAACCGCATTCATGACCATAGCAAAGATATTTTCTTTAAACGGTTCCAATAAGCTTGTCTCACCTCCAAAAACGACAAGCATTTCCTTATAGATAATCATAAAATTACTGCGTTTGCTGTCACTACTCTTTTCGCCACTTTCACTTTCTTCTTCATATTCTAAATGCAGCATATATTTTAGTAGTTTCTTGTATAGATTTTCCATTGACTCCGATGATTTGCAGGTTCTACCTAAGGCTTGAGCAACTGTGAATGCTTCGTCAAGTCCTTGGGACGCTTTCGTGTCCAAATCAACTAAATGCAGATTTTCTATTTCGATGAAACGTTCATACAATTTACTATTTGTAATTGTCTTCCAATTTTTATGTATTTCTTTAGAGAGCTTGCTAAAGTCTGCTATCATCAATCTGTACTTGGTTGAACAGTAGCTACTTATATAGTCACGAATAATTGTATCATGCATGAACACTTTGGCGAAAGTATTTATCAAGAGTGTATACGTTGATGAATCTGCAAGAAGTATGTTAGCGTTTAGTTTATCAGACCCATTAATGCCAATTAGTTCCTCCCAAAGCGTGAGCAGGTTTGATTCATCGTGAAAAATAACTTTACCGCCTTCGCTGAATACACTCATACCATCGAGATTTATATGCCAATTCGTATGTGGAACAACACTCAATAAGGTATCATCACTGCAATAGTCGTATGTTTTTACATAGAACTTGATCTGCTCATGCAAGTCCCTGTGAGTATATCTCAACGGAAGTGGGGTTTTATCATAATTTATAACGTATTGAATCAATGCCGTCTTATCAATATAGAAATCGTTATTGATCGCACCGTCGATAAATGTCATATCTCCAATATTGATAAACAATTTTCTCAAACTTTCGTTAACCTCGTCCGGAGTTGCCATGACTGTGGGCTCAAGCAATAGTAGAACTATATCATGTTTTTCTGCAACTTCACGAGCAACCTTTTCAAATTCTATAGATGCCATCATCATTTTGATCTTTGTAGTTCCAGCGATGTGATTTATCAACGCTGTAGGGAATGTTGTATCAAACGGTATTGCAATCTGGCCCGACAGCCAACAAGCCCATTGCATCAGGGGGCAGAGCACATTATTTGTGCATATATATCCTACATGCGAGGATGATGCGCTACCTTTAAAGTAAATTTGAATTTAAAATGTAGAACCTGTGAGATGTTTCTGTCTAATAAAATAGTCATGCAAGTGTTACTTACCACAAACATTTGAAATCTGACATCCGATTTTTCGCGCTGTCACAAACATTGTCGCATATGAATATATGCCACTTGAATCCTTAATTGCAATGCGATCATCATAGAAAAGGCTCTTTTTAAAGAAAGGAAAAAAGTATTCTGCATTTTTTTCTTCCATTGCCTTAGCCTTGTTCAAATTAGTCATGTACGCTTCTTTATTGAAAACCTAAAGGATTTATTTTATTATAATACTTAAAAAGAAAATAAATGAAGATTTCAATTTACCAATTCAGTACCAGCTTTGCGAATATCCGCATAGTGACGAATAACGCTTTTGCGAACCAACGAATAAAGTTTATTCATTTTCTTTCCTGAAACACAATGAAGAGATATGTTTTTACAAATTTATATATATTCTGTTGTATATCATATTTGACATATTAGGAAAATAATTTAGGTAACTATGTCTTTTGAGATTTTCACTGCAATGTGTGAATAGAGGAAAAAGAGATTAATATGAAATATAGCAAACATATTAGCATCTAGTACAAAGTAGGTCTAGTTAAAAAAGGATGTGAAACGTCAGATTGTCTAGCGATGGTTCTACACCCATGCGAAAGGACACATCACAGAAAACGCTATTGATTTGTAAAAGTAACGAACGCATACCCACGGTTAATCGGAATAAACTAAGCTCAACAAGAGAAGAAACGGTTCATATTTAGGGACAAAATTTTAGATACAGCGAGAAGGGGAGGGAGGAAAAACGGTGAGCGAAACAGAAGAATATTGCAGAACGTCAAGAATGAAAAATATTTTTCGGGAGTCACTTTTCGTTGCAAATACGATAAGGGGATTCAACAAAATAAGAAAAGAAAAAGGATTTTTAGAATCATTTAGTATTAGTGGTCAAACTTGACAATTAATATATCATTTTTATTAATATATTTAATAGATGTTTTTACCGTAGATGGAGCTAATTTTTCTTTTAGTTAGTTTTTAAACTGTTTTAGTGAATGACTGAAAATGGTACTTGTAACTCACACACGATACTGCCGTATTTGCATGTACTATTCTATAAGCACATATTTAAGGACTGACTATATAATTATGCACTTAAAAAATCAATAGAAAGTTTTCAGCGGGATATTAATTACGTAAATCAAAGTTTGTAATCAATATTTATAAATAAATGGTTTGTTAGAGAGGGTGCCACATACCTTTGTGTTTCTGAATAAAAACCACTGCTGTATTTGAAACAAACGTATCTGAAACTCTTTTATTCTGAAATAAAAACAAAAATAGATTTTATATGATTGGTTCTAAAATGTCAAATTTAAATTATTCAAGAACTACTAAACCAATGTTAACTATGTATGTGGAGGTATAGCGCTGCATGTACTGCAATGCACTGATTCGGAAAAATCAGCAATAACAACAACGATTGATTTGTCTTTCTTAGGTCGAAGTGCAGACCTTTTCAGTGGTATTATTGAACTTTAGATCTTAAACCTAACCGTTGTGGTAGTTGTTGTTGTTACATTGTAAAATTTGTAGAGCTAATCTCTTGTGCGATCATGACATTAGCCTCTTGCAATCAATTTAGCTTGAATATCTTCATACCACATTTCACTGTTAGTAACAACTTGAACAGTAGCGCAGCAGAATGCAAATATATAATAATAAATATGTTTGTAAATGAATTATCTATACATATATATATTATATATATATATATTACTTTATAGCGTATATTACATTGATATTGTAAAATAGGTTTCATTGTCATTTATATTGATTTTAATACCAAATGCATTTTACGCTATCAACGCACTTCAGTTTATCCGTATTTATTTAAAGTATTATTATTTACAATATTTATGTATATGTTTATACATATATATGTATTTATCTGTAATTTCGTAAAATAAAAAAAGTTGCTAATATATCAGTACCGTTGGAACAAGGGTACAAACAGTAATAATGTTTTAAGTCTTACATTTTTTTTCTCAGTGTAGTTAATTTTTTAATTGCTCTTTGTTTGTCAAAATTAAAAACGCAAAATGCAGTCATCATCATTAATCACGTAATTATATACAAACATATATGTATAGAAAATTTAAATATTTAATTTTTTAATTATAAGTTTTTATTAAAATCACATTTTATTAAGGGTAAGGGTGCAGGGTCTTTAATTATGGACTTCGTTCAGTTAAAGTAAAACAAAATAAATTATTTTTTTTAAAAATAGTTAGTTGTTTTCGCCATAGAATATATCACAACATTATTCTCTAAAATATTATTTTATAGTTGGTTATTGAAAATATCTAATCTGATATTGCGATGTATATACATACGAGTATATAATACGAGAAATTCTTGAGAAGTTTTGCGATACACTTTTTCCAATGATGCTTCAACTTTTAACCCGATGCTACATTCACAGAAATAGTAGCTCTCAGTGTATTTACTTAGAAGAGGGAAACCAGTTAAAAATACCGTTTCTAACAACAGTTACCAATCTAATTGCCTGAACCATTCTATCTAAGTTTTAGAATTCTTTAAGTGTTTAAGCACGCAATTCACGGAGAGATTCGTATAATATTTAAATCCTCATGACACCTCACCAAGCTCTCTAATTTCTAATTGGACCCTTATCCAATACCATTCGATGCATTTTTTATTCGTCTCGGGGGTTAAAATTTGTTATTATATACTTTTCTTTTAGTGTGTGGTATTGTGGTATCTCTTCTTGGAACAATGATTTTATTATCGCGTATGATTTCTTAAAAAATCCAAAAAGTAAACTTTACAGTTTGCTGCAGTTTGTTATGCGCAAATATTAAAAATTGAAAAATTCGGAAATTATTGCATATCTGCACGAAATTAATATGAGAAAGAGTTTCAATAATTTCCAAGAATATTTAGAAGAATAAACAAATAACAAAATTTAGTAGTCCAGACGCGGAATATTTCCCATTAACATTGATTAGTAAATACAATTAATATTTCCGAAGAAAAGCAATTCATAAACATTTAATTTTTATGAGGAAATGGACCCCAAGTAAAACACTATATACATATATACATATATCCATTTATTCAAATTGCAATTTTTGCTGCGTATTCGAAAAAAATATTTAACGCCTTTTCTTAAAAATGTTAGTTGCAAATTTCTTATATATCTTGATTTAAAATTCAAAAAATGATAAATAATAAACAATTTTTCTCGCCGTTTTATTCAGTTTTCAAGGAAAATAAAAAGAATTTTGCTTTCTAATCAATTTTTGTATTTCAGATTAAAAACGACTGTTGTATTTGACTTCTTTTATTCTAAAATGAAAACAAAAATAGTTTTTATGTGATTTGTTCTTTGTTTGTATGTATATGTAATGACAACAGCAACGATGGCTTCATCTTTCTAAGATCAACAAAATATAGATCTTTTTAGGGATATTGACCCTTACCATTCTTCAGTTTCTGTTATTATTATAGGAACGCTGATATAACTTAAACTTACTATTGTACAGATGTATATAGATATATATATATATATATATTTTTTCAAAACTAGCGACTATCTGTAACCATCCTTATAATCCGTTATTTGTTACTATCTGTCTTAATTTGGCTTTAATTAACTTTAACTTAATTGTAACATTTATTATTATTATTATTTTAACTGATAATTATATTGGAATAGTTATTATACGTATAAATAGACTCTTCTCTTAGCACAGATATGTAAATAATATTACATCCAAGCACTTACAATAGAAAAAGTGTTCTTACTTACTAATAATAGCAGTGACCCCGTATTAAGTGATTGAATTAGCTGAAGATTTCCTTTGTTACTAGATCTGCACAAACTGAAACCTTACTTCTAATTTTAGATGACACAAAAATTATTTTTACAATTCATATAGAACAAATTTTTCATTATTAATGATAAAAAACGTAAAGCCCACTTGATGTGATTGATTGATTAATTATCAAATAATAAACAAGTGAAATATATATTATTACAATATAATAATTGAATAAAATTTTATATAAAATATATATAATTATTATAAGAGATAAATAACAAATTTCTATTTTCACATCTATTCTTTTTCGTAACTTTATAATATTATTCATAAATATTTACTATAATGTATAAATACAACTGAAATTCGAATAAGTGCGTCATTTTTGAAACCAGTTATTCACAAATCTTGTGATTGTTTTATGAGTGAACGTCTATCGAAAGTATTATCTACACTATTCGCAGTTTGTGACTATTTTCTATTAACTTCATGCCACTGTCTGTAAAACATATATAAATTGTAGTGCAATATATACCCAGAATTGATTACTAAATGCAACTGCATTTTTAAGTTTCATCTGAAAATTTAAGCCCTAGACAGAGCATAGCACTCGGTAGTAAGCCTCGTGGCTAATTTCAGCCAGCTGAGAATAGGTAATATAAGAAAAGAGACAATCTTCAAACTATACTTGTCAAAATATCATGACATTCAGGTTGTTAATTTAATCATTGAGTTACATCTTTCGATTGATTTATTTTTTGTTTTACGAAACAGTGTAAAACTATATTCGAAGCAGTTATTAATTGTGAAGCAAATAATTCCGAGCTCTTTTTAAAGTTATTTAAAAATAATGAATAGAACTTCTTGCTTCAGCACATATCAATGAATAAAATAAAGGTCCATCTCTACACTCTTTAGTCAAATCGGCAGTCCACTTTTTCCGCCGACCATGAACGCAAAATTTATCCGGAAAGGTTATGGTTCCTACCATATATGTTATAGAAAGCGCATGTTTTGAACTACCACGACTAAGGAAACAGTAACTAGTTTGGGTTATAAGTGCATTTGAACGAAAAACCCGCGGAAAGATGAGCTCAAGTAACGAAAACACAAATGCTCTTTAAACCCAATACAGCACCCTATCGGAAGTAGTTGGTTACAGTGACTGGTCGCCAGCGGCTACTCCCACCTGTTTGCGGATTTTAAAAAAATACTCAAGTGAAAGAAATTTAATTAGATTTTTGAAAGAAAATCAGAACTTTTTTCGCATTCAGTATTTAAATATACAGGTTCAAGACTTTCTTATTTTCAAGTAAGTCACTATATACATTCATACATATATTTCATTTTTTTTAACAATTTTATTCAGATTATTGCATTTAAATATGAAATAAATTGCGTTTACTTACCGCAAATCCAAAAGTTAAAGAGCACAAATATGTTGAATGACACACAACAATTATTACAATATTTCTTTTTTCTGAGAATGAAATTCATTGAAATAGTTTATATTGAATGCACGGCTAACATGATATTTAGTATTGAAAAAAAAGGGCACAATATTAATTAAATGAAACACTGTTTGCAATATTTTGACAGCGACAGTGAAATACATTATCTGTCAAACTAACAGTGTTACCAACTTTTCATAATTTTTGCATTGATATAAAATTCTCCTCATGTAGAAGTTATTTTTTTTTATTAAGTTTTCTTAGTCTCTTAAAAACTGGCAAAACCCTATTTTGGAATGGAATAATTTTTCTCTCCAGATATGAGATCATAAAGATGGTGTCTTATAACACGCAAAAGCAAAAACTATTTGTTACTAGGATGAGTTTTTAGTATAACACGAACCTACATCCCTGGTTTATGGATCCCATCCCCGTAGTGGTTTTCCAGAAACTGTGGAAAATGTTTCTTTACGGCAGCTAGTATCTGTTCGATTGGTGAAAAGCAAGTTTCTTAAAAGATTTTTGGTCAGGTAAGAATTCGACGAAATTCAAGCAAATTTTCTGGTGTCTGGAACACTGATTTAGTGATGGCTTTTTCAGCTATGTGAGTAGATGCTGAAATTCTCTTGATGGGAAATGATTTTTGTATTCTGTAAGCAGAGGTCTTTTTTGTACTATTGGTCTAGGTTTATTATTTTACCAGTTTGGAAGTTTCTTCTAAACTAATCTGTGGACTTTTACTCACTTTAGGAGTCAAGGAGTTGGGTTTACACCACTTCTTCAGTCTCTTTTTTTTTTAGTCAGGATTATGGTGGTTGATTGTCGAATTGTTAAGGAATCTAGCACCTATTGTGCACACTGTTGTTCATATTCTGTATTTTTTTGTTGATGCTGTCAATTATGTTGACAGCTTTACTAGAAACTGCCACTATGACAATAAGCTTTGAAGGTTGAAATAAAAGTGAAATTATAAAGAAATGTTTAAATATATTTGATCAATTTTATTTGCATTCATGTGGCAGAAGATTGATTTAGCGAAAGGTTGTTTTTAGTTTCAGTGTTTCGTTGGGAATAAACATGAATTTATTATTCAGCATCTGAAGAGAATCTTTCTGATGTGCTCGTATATACTTGAGTGTGTCTGCACGTTTGAGCAAGACCCGGTATTACGTATTGTCGTACATTTTAGTGCATTTATAAATTTCAGTTTTTTGCGCAATCCATTTCGATTGGGTGTTGGCACACCACTTTCTCAGTTTGGAATAGTGAATACATGTGCCACCATAAATTACCCATTCGAATGGCTTGTTCCACTGCGATTTGCTGTCCAATCGTTCGTTCGATTTGTTCATTTCTCCGAACTAAACATATGAACCGTTCACCCGCACCCTATTTAAAATTTTCATACAAGGTGTTATATTAACCTTGAATTTAAATGTTGTTTTTATTTTATACAACATTTGGTTTGCAGGAAAATTTATTGAGGATTTATTGGTACGATTTCGAAAATTTTATAGTTTGTGTAAATTAATTAACCTATTCGCGTTTATATATACGCATTGGCTAATATAAACAGTTTATTTTCCTCTCTTTCAGGTAAGTTTATAGCAAATTGTTAATATATTTAGGGAAACGTAAATAAGTGGAAAGCTGTAAGTAATCTGTTAATCTGAAATTTATAACTTGTGCAACAAAACAAAGGAAATTACTTAATGATATGTACAAAATAAAATTGATTTTAGTACAAATCACAAAAAATTTTATTCTTCACTGATTGTTATCTGCACTGGACGTCCAGTAAAGTTTTATAGTTGCATTTGACTACTGCTTCAATCCATTCACATTAGTTAATGTACATCGATAATGGATTTATGTTCAATAAATATAAATGAGAAGAAATCGAACAGTTCCGAAATTACCAATCGAAGAAACAATCACCGTGACGCATTAAATGATTGCATATTTCATAATAATATGTATGGAGTCTTTCAGAGCAAAAGTCAACATTGCCCACAGAAGTAATAAAATATTTTATGTCGGAAACACATTCGAAAATATTGATTCCCATATTAATTTTTTGGGTAACATATTAATTGTCAGGCTTATAGCTTGACATGTAAACCACATGAGAATTATAATACACATATAAGAAATACTGATGCCATTACCTTTGTAATTTCAATCCATATGTAACAGTTTTGATCTATTTTGAATCTATTAATTTAACTTATCTTTCAACAAAAATGTGAAATGAAAGACCCATGTCTCATTTATGGTCACGACTCATAGTAAAAACTCTACTTTGCTTATAATTATACGGGCAAATATTATATATACGAGTACCAATATATACAGTGGGGCTTACAGTTTATTTTGTGTTGTGAAATTTTATGCTAAATTTTGTAGATTTAGTGGTAAAGTTCCAAAAATTTTATTCAAAGCACATTCTGACCTCACATCTTATTTCGTGTATTGTTTTTGCCTCTAAAAATCGTGCATATAACGGGGCTTTGAAACTAATGGTTTCAAATGCATGTCAAGTTTATGTTTTATGTTATATTTTGTTTGCAATACAATACCTTCTACATCTGCTATATGATCTAACTGCTTACCACCAGATGAGATTGGTCTCGTAAACTCTTACTTGACTATATTTTATATATAATTTGACTAACCTTGTGTTTCATACGATCTAATCCAACCCGGTTTCCAATTTCATATGCACAAATACAAAATTTTAAAGTATCTTTGAATGGCGTATAATAAGAACGAAGTTAGGAAAAATATGACAAGTTATTATGTTGTTTTTTTTTTTTTTTTTTTTTTTTTAATATTATGACATTAATAAAAAATTATCTATGTTTGCTTTTCCTAAAGTTCACAGAAATATATAGCAATCCAATATTTTTATGAAGCCAACGAAATTCATGCTTCAAACATAAATTTTTTTTGCACTTTTCATCTGGTATTGTTTAAAATCTTAGAGACGTTAATAGCATAAATAGTGAAATCTTTCTTCAATCATAGGTCTTAATAGAGCAAAGACAATACAATTTAAACAGTTGCACGATTCTTTATGGAGAGCTAAAAGATCCAAAAAATTTTTTTGTGTCAAAAGTAAACTGAATAAATAAAAATTAATTAACAAAATATATATTTTAGCCTTGGAAAGTATATTTACTTCTTTGCTCCTATCTTAATTATTTAAAAAACTCGCATGAAATTTTAATATCATAAATAATTTTTTATGGAAATTTGTAACACTTTATAGTATTACCAAGTGAAACTTAAGCGCAATCTGGTACCTAGTGGATCTATATTCAGAAGTTTAATTTGTCTTGTTTTTTTTTTACTATTTCGTCTCGTCAATTAGACGAGAGATTGCTCGTAATGATACTATTTAGACGTTCAATAGAGAATAAGTAAACAAATGTAATTAAATAATTTTTTATTTTTTTTGGTTGTTTTTTATAAATATTTTTTTACATAATTCTGCCCTTGATCTATTAATTGTTTAAAACCTTTTCACCCTCACCCCACCCTATATCTTCTTCCGTATAACGCAGTTATTCTGTTTTAATAAAAACCTAATCTGTTTTACTATAATATTGCTGCTACAGTTGCACTATTATCACTAACGTCATTATGACGAAAGACCGCAAATGACTTTCGTTACATACTTTGTAAATATATGCCTAATAAATTCAATAAAATCAGCTGTGCGCCACGTGATGTCCTTCAATGCAAAGCGTGGCATGGTCTGTTTTTGTTGCTGTGCAAAATTAAAAATCGACACTAACCACAACTGCAATGACAGCACACCATTACACAAAAAAAAGGGGAAAAAACTGCACTGAAAGCACTAAAAACTGATAACTCATTTCGCTCCCGTGCTCGCTGTTCGTCCCTCGAATTGATAATACCGACAGCATTGGGTTCCAATATTTTTATTAGACGCTTTACTTGAGTCTTATTGACTGATAAGCTAGTAAGAACTTTGATAACTTTTTTCTTAAAGGTTTTTATATGATTCGTGTAATAATCATTTGTATTTTTATTTTATTTTCTTGTTTTTGATTTTGATTTTGTTTAATGATTATTTTTACCTTCTCCCTCAATATACTTGAAATAAAATTGTGTTTGGTACGTCTTGATTGTAAAATCACAGAAAGACATGTCTATATGTTTGTTGTCGGCACAGAACTGGGTTAATAAGGAGATTGCTCTGATTTTTAATCTTTAGAATGTTCACTTTGATTGAGATTTATTCAGACTTTAGTAGTAATAACTTTTTTTTTTGATGTGTATAATTAGGTCTTGACCTCTAATGCTTGAAAAGTTACATTGAAATGTTTGGATTTCTTTTAGCACAAAAAAAAGTTACTTCTTTTTGTTCAAAGTTGAAAGAGGATAGTCGGTTTCCAAATCTGAGATATCAATATATCCTTCTGCGAGTGCTGATTTTACGTGAAGGTTATCAAACCCAGCGGGTGCCAGGAAACTAACCAGGATTGCCACTTGAAGGCTATGCGGCGACCACTTGAATTCAGAACTACAACATTTGAGCTAACAATTTCCAAGTTAAATGCAATCAGAGATGTTGCCTTGTGTACTCTATCACAGATGCTCACGGGCGCTCGTGAAATCATTGGTCCTCTACACATTGTCGACGATTACCGCATCCGAATGAACCATGAGCTACCGACATTGACATAATTCTGTAAATTAACATTCAGTAGCTGAGCTGATTTGATCATTTCGTGAGAATGGATGAAAATTCTACAGCGGAAAAAGTATTTGAAGTAGGCGTTGGAGGAAGAAGGCAAAGAAGCAGACAGTTTCTTCGGTGGAATGATTAAGTTGAAGGAATAGTACCCGCACTTAATTTACGAGATTGAAAAAGACATGCATGTTTTGATTAAGTATACTAGTTTTCAATATTTTAAATAATCATATTCAATATTAGGAAAAAATTATATTGCATTGCTTTTATTATTTATTAATACTCGTTCAATGAATAGAAAATAAATAATTACGAAACTTAACTTTAAAATTTTGCAAATTTTTGTGATCTGTGGCCACTCTATCATATGACATCCAGCGTAAAATACAAATTTAAGTTTAATATGCTGTTACGCTTGTGGCTGTCGCTGTGGTTGTAGTTGATTTTATTGCTTGCTGTTTGTGATTGCAGCCAAAAACGTGAATTATCAAACCAATCAACAACAACAAATGCAAGCTTAAAAAATTTACTTAAAAAAAAAATACAATAAAGCAAAAACGTGACCACAACAACAATTTAACTAGTAACTTTATGCATGTAATGAAAAGTAAATATTTAAAGCAACAACAGTCAGTCAGTCACTCGTTGGCTTAAATGAATTACTTTCATTTATTAAGCTTAGGTTTGATCTCGCACATGTAATTTATACTGTAAACTAGGTTTTTAACCGCACTTCAAAAACGGAACCATATTTTCTAAACAGCAAGGCAGCAGCAGCACACAATGTTGCTTCACCTACCACCTTCCACACCTTAATGCAAAAAATTAAAATTTTTTAATTTTAAGATTTCCATTCAAATATTTCTGTTGAGATTAAAGTTTTGTATAGAAACTATGTATACAATTTTTTTAAAAATATTTTAAGTAAATTAACTGTTTAAAGTGAAATTTAAAACCTTTTATCGGTAGTCATGTGATTTTCCCGAATGCGTTCGATTAATTTACTTACATTAATACTATATATGCTATAAATGTTAATAAGGGAACTCGACGAATTGGGCCAACTATCATGGAATGACTCTTATTCCTGTCATGTGGGTATAAAGTCCTCTCATGCGTTCTGTGTCAAAATGTCAAAAGTTAAAGCCACATACCAACTCTCCCAAAAAATTTAGCGGCACTGGGAAAGTTTTTAGAAAATGTCTTTATTATTATGTGTTTTAGTTCACCACAAGTGAATTACGGTTACCGTATCCGATCGAACCACTAGCTGTAAGAGTTTTATTACGCCATTGACATTATTTACTAAATTCGATAACCAACTCTCCTCTAGAATAATGAAGTAAAAAACAGTGACGTGGGTCCCAAGACGCTCAAGAGATTTGTTTGTTGACAGAAAGTACTTTGAAAGTACTTTTGTTCTCATTTACCACAAGATCCATTTGCTTTGCTTGTTTTTCTAAGTTGGAAAATGCCGCACTGACGACACGGGTGTTCAGACCAATGATATCAATATCATCGGCAGACGCAAGCAGTATTATACTTTTGTAGAATATTGTGCCAGTACGGTTTAAATCTGCTGCTAGGAATATCGTTTCCAACATTAGATTAAAGTAGTCACACGACAAGAAGGCATCCTGCCTGAAACCTCATTTGGTATCAAACGGCTCGGAGAGGTTCTTCCCAATTCTAACGGAGACCAGTATTACATTAAACCATAACCCAAAAATTCATTGTCAGAGCTTAGTATGTAACTAAGCAATATAAAAAGATGTCTACTTAATAAACACTATCTAAATTACACATAACTAAAATTTTTCGGTCATAATATATTGGAATGGGTTTAACCATCTGATTGCTTGACCCAAATGAGACAGACTTTTGGCTGTACTGTGCACTTCAATGACAGTGCTCCTGACCTTGATGTAAGGTAATCTTGCCTCTATTTTTGTCATCATTACAATGTGTACACTTTAATTATAATTTGCGGCATCGAAAAGTACAGTACAAACAACGTTAATTTAATGCCAACGCCAACGCAGTAACCAACAACACCAAACCGCAACAACAACAACAACGAAGAACAATAGAGCAATTGCTTAACACAACTTCATTTAAAAAAGGCAAGAGGGAAATTTATTGTGGCCTGTCCCTCTATCATGGCATTTGCCAATTCACTAATTTTCCCGCGTATAAATACCACTTCGGCTATTGTTGTTGTTGTTATTTTTCATGTTTATTTTTCGATTTTTTTTGCGTAATTTTTTGTTGTTATTCTTTTCGTTAATTGTTTTTTGGTATTTCTTTGCGCTGTTTTGATTGCGTTGAAATTAATTTACCTGTGTTAATTGGCTGTGCGCATGTAAAATGACAATTAAGCGAAAAAAAAACAATTAAAACTGAAGAAGCCATTAATCTGAACTGTGAGTGTCGTAGGTTGTTATTTTTACAGAATTTATTATTTTAATATTTAAATAATATCAACTTCAGAAATGCTATTAAATTATAATATTTTATTATTCGGTAAATTTGGTTTCAAAATTGAAACATATATATATAATCCCAACATCTAATGACCCCAGATGTGTACATGTAGAACCCCTAACAGCATAAATGGGTCAAAAGATTACGTATAGTTTATATACATATAAATACCAGGAAGTTGTGTATAAAAATAGATTTTAAACGGGTTGTGGAATCTTGTCACCACGTCTTTACATCCTTTGAGGATTATTGTGACCCACTTTAGTTCCATAGACGAGAAGCAGTTAAGAACGCCATTATGTCCTTTGGAGATATGTTGCCTAACTCCGTTATAAGTGGATAGGCAGTTGATAAGTACCGAAGTCTGACTCTGGCGATACTGTCACAGTGACACATAATGTGTTCTGCTGCAGCTATCGTCTCTTGTAATACCTAGGTTCGTAGATGCTTATTTATGTCCAGTGAGAAACCCGGTTTGTACCGTCTAACTAAAGTCGGTACTGATTGACTTAAATATCGTTTTCAACTATACTTCAAACTTGTAACTTTTAAATTATATTAAGCTAAGCTTACATATTTGATTGCATGCCGGTTGACCACAAATAAAAGCTACAAAATAAAATAATTAAGGATAATAACAAAATTTGTGGAAGATCTATACAGGAAAATTAATAACAAAAAAATATATAATTATATATATGTGTGTAGACAGTTTTTAATTAATTTTTATGTACAGTTTTTTTACGCAACTTCAACTTAAAATCATTAAGTCAACTAGTTTTTAATTTAATGAATAAGTGAGCTGGTTCCTTCACAATCTGAAATATATTTGCTAATATTTTGAACTTATGTCATGTCATATTTATTTAATATTTTATACTTATATTGATCGAATAAAAAAATGGAAACATATTCATTATGAATTAGCAACTTGACAAGGAAATGTTTGTAGACCCCTCTTTTATATTTCCTTATACGATTAGTTATCCCTTATATATGATTAAGAAAAAATATGTACGTTTTATTATTAAGTTATTTATATTTTTTTTTTTTCTTGTTTTTTTTTTTGTTTTGTTCATAAATAATTCAAATTAATGTTTTATAATGTTATTTTTTTATTTTCAGGTAAGCATAATGATGTATATTATATATAATAAAATATATACTTTATTTTGTTTATGGTAAGTTATTTTTGATACGAGTCTGTTTGCAAAGACGTTACCTTTACAATTAAAATACGATGTAGATATAAACTAAATTTAACCCATGAATTTTATTTATATTGTAACTTTTAAGAAATATAAATAGAAGTAACTAAACATCACTGAAACTTTCCGGTATATGTCGTAAAGCCAGCCGTTCATACTAGATAACAAGTACTACTTACTACTTCTAAAAGTTTTTCTGGTTAGATGATGAAACAAAAAACAACAGTAACAATAATAATATCAAAGCTGTGCTTGTATCTTTAAAATAAAATTGTAGAATCTCTTATTAATCTAGTTGAAAAAATCTAAAAAAGTATTTGATTATTATTCTTTACTTCATTTATATTATATAAGTCGAACAATTTGTATTTCAATAAGATACGGGAAATTTTACTTTCCATATTTTATTTTTACAAGCAATTGTAACACATCTCGAAATAAAATGTGAAGATTCGAACCCTTCTGATTATCATTCTGTGTTATATTCTCAAAATTATCTTTCAAACACGTAAGCATTTCACTCTTTAAACTAAACAAGGGTTCAACTCGTTTCGAAAACATTATGCTTCATATTTTCTCCATCACCAGATGCTGACTTGATGGAGCATCTTCATCCATTATCACGACATGACCAATCCAGCGAAGCCGTTGGATGTGAATTCGCTGAGCTATATCAATAATAAGATAAAGCTCTTGCAGCGCGTAGTTCATTCGAATGCAGTAGTCAATTCGCAGAGGACCAAAGATCTTACGAAAAACTTTCTTTTAGAACTATCCCAGTGCTGTTTCACTATTTTGTGGTATGTAATGTGTACAGTCGGTATCACACTAGTATTAAAAAAAATACTCAATTAATAAAATGTTATTATTTTAAACTACTAATTTATTATTATAACTTAAATAAACACTGCTGTTACATATGTACTAGTATTTTTTTCTACCATCTTACTATTGTGCTAATAATAATTGTGTTATAATATTTTCTATTCAAAACAATTCATGTACTTAATCTTTTTTTTGTGAAATAATAAAATTAAACATAATAAGCCCATATAATAAAATACCACAAAGCTTTTGTCTTTTGACAAAGTTTCTATAAACCTAATAATAGGTATTCCACAACTATTGCTGTTATATACTATTGTCCTACTAATGTTCTAACCTTATCTTCTATTCAACTCCTTACATCATTCCTATGTTCTATATATGAAATTAGTGTAAGCCTCGAGAAAGCGTAGATAGGCTACTATAATTTTTGGTAAAGACTAAGATTCTCCAAAGTCATTTAAATTTAAAAAATTTTGTTGTTTAATGACGACATTCTAGTCACTCCGCCTTCACTCTGACTCTGACCTTCATCCGTCCATAAATTCACCGATATTTCTCGTATACTTCTATAATATAAACCGATTTAAATGTATGTAACGTGTTCAATTCATTGCAGCATAAATGTGTATATTTGGTTGCAAAACTGTCTTTGAATTTTATGTACAGATTGAGCAATAAAACGTAAACATAAAACGCTGTTGTTAAGTATAATGTATAACAGACTGACGTCATAATACCAACTCAGTTACAATGAACAAAATATCTCAAGTAATCGTTTTTTATAGTTTTTTTTAAAGCCAACTTAAATAAAATTAAAACTTTACATGACCGACGTGTAGACTGTGCGCTATGCACAGCAAACAAAACCTAATGTGCGAACAAAAGGACGGCAGCGTGCCAGCACTCAAAACAGTAACAACAACAATAACAGCAACACAAACAGCAACAAAAAAGTAGTTGTAGTTTAACATGAACGAATGTATCATACCACTACACCCGCTCAGTCTTAAACAGCTGATCACAATGTCGACTCATATGTTGTGTGGTAAAATAGCACAACTGAATTCGATACAATATGCACAAGCAATATTATTGCTTGTTGTTATTCGCTTATGTTGTATAATGCCTGTGTGTTGACGACGATAACGAGGCAACCACCACACACAATACAGGTGTAATGTTTACATATACTTTGTTGTTGTGTGCTGCATGTACAACAAGCAAAGTGGGTTGGCAGAGTCAAGTTCTGTTCAAAGAATAATTACAGAAAATTCCTCTAAAAAGACAACAAAGTTGAGTATTGTTTTTTTTTCTTTTTTTTTTTTTTGTTGTGTGTTATGTCTGGATTTGTGTATGTGCCATGTTGTTTGCTGTTTTTGTTTATTCTGTCTTACTCGTCGTCATATGAATCCGTTACCTGAAACGTGGCTTTATATTTGCTGTAAATATTACAGCTGGCTGACATTTTTAATTGGTCTTTTGAGAGCGCCAACATCAGAAAGCATAACTTTAACTCAATCTGTTTCTCTTGCTATTTTGTTGCTGCATTCAGCTTACTTCTTACTGTTATAACATTACTTCTTTATACAAGGTTTTAATGTTTGCGGGGAGCAGCTACTGCCATGCGCTGTATAAATTTTCCTAGTCAAACTGTAATCAAGCCCAGTCGCATTATTACTTATGCATGCAGATATGAGATTTTCTATGGTTTCTTGACAGTGCTAAACTCGCGAACTCGAAGCATACACTTTATCCAACAATAAAAAAAACTCTTTCGACTTGGTGTTTGTGCAATACAATATGCATACATGCAAAAACAACACACAGCGAGAGAGAGAGGGAGAGAAAGAGATTGCGAGAATTAGTTATTCAGCACTTATGTGCGCTGAATTGCTTTATCGCGTAGCAGACAGCAGAAGCAGCCATGTTCTTTGCTGTTGTTGTAAGTTTTGAGTAAAACTTTTTCCAAAACATTTAAACCAAAAATTTATGTGGGTAAAACGTCTGCCATACAAAAATGTGCTCGATATCGCACAAATAAATTGTTTTGTTCATTTTTTGTTTATATTTTTATGGCAAAAAGCTTTTTCTGTTTATTCAATCTATATTGGTGGAGACTGTTGGATTATTTGTTTACGTTTAACCTTAAGGCGGTTGCTTTTGTGCAACGTGTACATACACAATTTCTCAAATATTGTCGTTAAGCTTTCCCTGACTGAAAAAAAGAAATATTTCGATTTATACAAATATAAATATATGTAAATATAAATTTATTTTTTTATTTTTGACTTTGTTATTTAATTTTTATACCAAATACAACAAATGCATTCATTTGTAACCAAAAAAAAAAACAGGAAAAAAATTAAGAGAGCAGGTCATCATGCAAATTTACTACATTGTTGCAATCTGCCAATTTTTTTTTTTTGGTTTTGTTTATGTTGTGTTGCAATAAATTTGGTGCTACCAAAGCGTGCGCTGTAGTGTTGAGTTTCTTTTACTTGCTCTAAGAGACTTTCTATGACTCGCGAATCGCGGCCAGGTGAGTTGTTTTGCTTTAATATTCAGCAAGAGCAACACTAATTACAGTGATGCCACATTTTCAGTGGCTGCATAAAATACTGAAAGCTTTTTGCTTGCGTTGCATTAAGGCCGTGTGCGAGTTCGAATAATTTGAGGTAAAGTAAATTGAAATATCCTAGGGATTTTTTGTACTGCACTTATGTAAATATATATTTATTTATTTATTGCATTTACTTATTATTTTTGGTTGAAAGTTTTTAAATTTATTTAATAAACGTTTTATAAAATTTTCACAATGGTAATACCTAATTTTAATCTAATTTATCCTTACCCTACTCGAAATTCTTGTAAATACCAACATTCACTGTCATACCATCATTTACTATTTCCCTCAATTTATCATCTATTTACTCGAATTCACACACGGCCTAAAGTGTGAACTGTACAAAAAAATATGCGTAATACATTTTTAATACTCTACGAATTGATCTACTTTATATATATATATATATAATTCACGTATCTTTTTATTTATTTTAATCTTTTTTTGTAACTAATAAAGGTAAATTTTAAAATAAGTTTGTCTACTTCAGCCTACTGATTCCTATTTGCAATTTTAAATAAATACACATACATATTTTAGATAGATACCTTCTGGAAACCTTTTTAAATGTCACTTATTTTTAAGATATAAAGGTTTATGGGTTAGGCTAAGGCCTTTATGCACTGCGACCAGCTTGACCAGTAGTTGTTTAAAAGATAATTTAGTAACTTGTTTAATATGGTTAAACAACAGATAGAAGTATAAAATATAGATATATTTTAAGTATAAATATAAATATTTTCGACGTAACGACTCAAAAAGTTTAAAACAAAACTAGATAGAAGTAATGCTAGCGTCTTTCTGTCATTATCATTATATATGTAGTTCTGAACATATTTTTAATCCTGTTAAGAAAAAACCATCAAACTTATTATCTGATCTAGTAAATGTTCATACTGTATTAAGACATATGCTAGTTGGTTGTATATTATAATTATAAATACAATTTTTCTTCATTTATGTTTTAAACATAAAATCCACATGAACACTATCCAAAACAATAATTTTTATAAAATATGGCAGCACAAAATATCAGTAAAAACCATTATTCGAACTTTTTAGTTCTTTGCTGCAATGCTATGTTTTGCTCACCGTATTGTTGTTGCTACATGTTATGTTAGCGCTACAACTCTTAGTGTTGTTGTTTTAATATTTTGGATTCCGCTTGTGCTACTATGCCCCGGCTGTTTTTCGTTTTATGCGTGTCAGTCTGGTATTTCTTGTTGTTGTTGTTATAGTTGTTGCTGTTGCTGTTGCTGCTGTTATTAATGTGTATTGTCTGTTGGCTGTTGGCTGTAGGAACATTTAACAGAAAACAGAAAAACAACAAAAATTCAATTCAGTTATGCTGAAGTTGTCTTGCACTTCAAACGCGGTTCGTATTAGGAGTAGTGGCAGCGGTAGCAGCGGCGGTAGAAGCAGCTTTTTATTTTTAAAATTGCGCTCAATTTTCCTTTAAGCTTTGTTCTTCAATATAGCTTCAATAGCTTTGGAAAAGTAATTTTTTTTTTTGCTGCTCAGAAATTAAAATTTACATTATAAGTGCGTAAAATAATGGTATTTTAAAATTGTAATGTTATTTTTAAATGTGTATTGTGCCTTCAGAATTTAAAATGAATAAATAAATAAGAATTGTGAGGTGTTAAGAAAGTAATAACTAATTTAAAAAGTGTGAATTTATAATATAAATGATTTTTGTGCTTATAATAAAATTCAAAATTAATATTAAAAGTTTTCGCTTAAAAAATTTCTAAGAAAAAAACCAAAATTTTGTTGTCAATTTTTTGCGTTTGCACCACTTAAAAAACAAAGTGTATTGTTTCCTTGATTGCGCTGAGCTTTATTCTGTGGTCTGGTATTGCAGCTGAGCTGCATCAGCTAATAGCCATCCAACTAGCCAACAATGTTTTGCTGTACATTTTGTGATTTACTGCAACAACAGGGCATTTCATTGTTACTTATTCTCATTCAACACTTTTGTGTTGTCTCACCTATACATGTTCATAACATGGCTCTTAATTTTTCTCTCTCGCAGTGATATCTGCTTGTACACTTTAAATAGCTGAATTTTATGCTTAGCATAGAGAGCATTTTTTTTTTACATCTACTACTAATGGGGGCTTTATGTGTAAATACACTATACGTGTGTGTAATGCCCTCTTGATATAAAACAATAAGGTGAAAATATATGGTAGAGAAACGATAATCAAGAAGCAGCATCCAAGTAGCACCATCAGCGCGCTCTGTGGTTGCCTGCAAAAAACTTTTAACTAACATTATATATTTTAATTATAATTACATTAATTAAAAAAATTAGTTAAAATTATAAATCAAGTGAAATTTGAATCTGGTTTTTTTTATACACATACAACCGCAAAAGAAATTTGTGCTAAACTTGAATGTTTCTTGATATACAAAAATAAATAAATAAGTATTAAAAAAATATAATAAATTATTCGAGAAAATTTTTAAACGCTTTTTAATGTAAAAAAATAGATATATATACATATATATAATTAATCAATAAGCAATATAAGTGCTAATAAAATTAACAAAAAAAAAATAGTAAAATTTCTAATGATAAATAACCAAAAATCCAATACTCAATTTATATGAATGTTGAAACGTAAACAAAAACAGTGTGTATCAACTAAATGAAGTTCTTATGACTAATATATTATGTATTATTTATATTAATATATACATATTAATTACTTATTATTATTATTATTGTTGTTGTTAAATTGGTTTACACATCTAATTGACACGACCTCCCCAAAGTTTTTAGTCTTATTCCCAGACCAAAACAAAAAAAAATTCTAATAAAAAAAAAATAAAACACCTAGCAACCAAAATAAAAACAATTGAATGCAGAACAACAAAAATTTAACTAACAAAACAAAAATTCAAAACAAAGTCAATCCATTTTTTTTATTTTTATTTATTCTCCTTTTTCTTTCTCATTTGTGTTTTATTGTAAATCAACCCTATAAAATAGCTACGCATACATTGTGCGCATGCATTTCGCAACGCTACGCTGTATGTGTGTGTGCATGTGTGCGCTCTACACTAACGACTGTTAACACAAACAACACAAACAGAGCACATAAGGCATAAATACCCTGTGAATTACATTTTGCACAGCTTCATTCAGATACATACAATTTTCAGGATACACCAAAAAGAACTTCAAACAAGTGCAACAATACAAAGAAATCCTTCAAATATCAAACAAAATACATGCATAATACAAAGAAATAATAAATAAAAGAATAAGCAATAATTACAAGAGTACAAAACAAAAAGATCTCACAGCAATATTATATACAAAAATTCCTTTTGTTTTCTGCCCATTTTTGTCACAAAAAAAAAACAAAAAAAAAACAAAAAAAAAGAAAATAAAAACAACACAACAATAAAAAAAACAAATCAACAAGAAATATTTTTATACCAAAATTTGTTGAAAAAATAACCATGAAAACAGAATCTTCCAATAATAAAATGGCGCTTGACTTATACCCCAATATATCTGGTAAAAACGATCCTGTACGTGAAGTCGTGCGAAAATATATCGATTATTTTTATCCCGAGTAAGTTCCAATCTAAATTATAATAATAAAGAATTATATTGCATTATATTATATTGTAAATATAGTTATAAATCATATAACCAACCAACCATATATATAAATAATAATTACTATATTATATATACATTTGCCAGAAACTTGATATTTCCTTGTATTTAGCACCAATCGATTAACAAATCAAAGAAAAGACATTCTATTCATTTTTTGTGGAAGAATTTGTGTTGAGGAATTCTTGTCTTAGTATTCTTTTTGTTTCTTCCTTATTTCTTTTATGTGAGCTCACATAAAATTGTGGTACGGCTCGTCCTCTTCTAGACAAAAATGAAATTTTGTATTATAAATCTTATTATTATTATTTTTTTATTATTTACAACCAATAATAGGTATCAAAAACATAAGGAAATATTTCCGAATTATTGCACATTGTTTGTTTCCCATTAGCAATCAACTTTTTTCTTCGAAACGTTATATAGATTGATAACACCGAGAATGTATAAATGTTCTTTAGAAAAGTCGTAATATATTCCTTACTTTAATCAACTATCAACGAACAAATAATAACTGCAATTATTCTTATATCAGATATATGGTATAATGAATTTATTAAGTGAATTATCTGCATTTGTTTCATTATTCTTAAACGTAGGATATCAAAGTAAAGATATTCTAAACAATATCTGTAATACTTGTCTGCACTATTGATATCGAATAGATAGTTGAGAAAGGGGGAGACCTTAAAATGGTTGTATATAAATGTCATTTTTATCTGTCTGCCCTAAAGCACAGCTACAACAGTTGTACAAAAAACTCTGAATCAATCATTGTACTTGCTTATAGGATAGGGATCCGTTCAAATAACAATTGCAGTAAATAATTAGAGGTTACAGTTGCTGTCAAGCCCTGTTCTACGTATAAGACATGCGCTCTTTACACCACATTTAGTCAGCTATTTGGTTCATATAGCCATTTTAATTGAAACTAAAGAGATTACCCTTTAGACAATAAGTATTCAATGAATGATATTTGAATATTTTGAATTAACTTTTTATCAATAATGTGTTTGTGTATAATTACTATTTAGACGTAATTTATAAGTATTAATGTAAACAACCCAATGTTCCAGAATTAATAATACTTGTTCTTTCAAATTAAATTTGAAATGTTGCGATAATTGCTTATATAGAGACTCACTACAAAAATAAAGAAGAATAATTGCCATTCGGTAATGAAATACTTCTGATCCCAAGCTATAGACTAGGCATCTCTACCTTTTCTTTTTGGGTCTTACAGTAATTTAGCGACGTTTAGTTAGAACTATAAATTAAATTAAGCCAGGTTGAAGTGGTTACATGCACTAAGATACCATTAATAGCCTCCCGGTTTGCTATCGATACCAATTGAAGAGATAGCTGATAAATGTATTTTTTTATATGGATTAAATTCTTAGGTATATAAAGTACAACAAAAAAAAATTTATTGTTGTGCATTGGTTTTTGTTGAATCTTTCAATATTTGACATTGACATTTATAAAAAAATTTTTTTCCATTTTTTGCGTTTGATCTCCTACAAATAGCTTTGCGCTGCAGATACTTATCAATAAAGTTGATTTAAAAATAAAAAATTTATTTGAAAAAAATATGAAATATAATAAACTTAAGAAAATGGTACTAAAAATAGAATCCGTTATTCTCAATCAACTGCAATACAATTGAATTGACACAATTTCTTGTATAATTTTTAGTTCATTTTTTTTCTTAATTGAATTTCTTCTCTTCTTCTTCTCTTCCCTCGATTTTGGTTTTTATTTTTGTACTGTCGATGTTGTGAAATGGAAACGTAAACGCTAGAGCTTTTCTGTAATTCAGACAATAAAAGCAATTATTACACATGCTCAAATGAATTTGTACCAGACACCAATCGACACTTCTTAGCTGGCCCTTGAGCCCATATAGTGTGGCGCTTCCTTCTTTCCCTTTCACTCGATACTTCTTTTACCAGATACTCGAGCAGAACAATTGAATGTGGAATAACTTGCAATAAAATTTCAAGATACTTTATTTTTTTATATTGAATTTTATACTAAAAGATTGCATTCTGTTTGGAAAATTGCCTTTAATTGATTGCCATGGATGAATGCTTAAATGATCTCTATTGATTTATCAATACTTTTCTCTTTTTTATCATTAATTGAACTGTAAAACGATGCTTCTGTTAGCCATTAAACGTAATTATGTTATTTGATGAGGAATGAAGGTATTTAGTTGGATGTTAACACTAGAAGTTTTCAATTTCAAAAAAGTTTTAATTTATTTAATCATTTGTTATGATAATTAATTTAAATTTAGCCACAAGTATGTTGGGCTACTTATGTTTAACTTTCTATATCTACTTCGCTTTTGTCAACAGATAAAGTATAATAACCCTCACATTTATTATTCCTTGAATTCTATCTAATCGTTAAAATTGATAGCAAGTCTGTATATATAAAAATTGTGCATTTATTATTTTACTGAATCCATCAGAAGGCTGTTTCTATGCCTTGGAAAGTTGTTACTTTCTTCGTTTCTACTGCAATGATTCCTTTCGTTTTTGAGAATTACATATATTCTTTCAACATCAAAAAATTTTTTTCTAAGGATTTCAACATTAATGCTTTCTTATTATGAGATTTCTAGTTTTTAGTGCAGTTACCTTGCACTTTTTTTTTCTCTCTACTTTCTTGTTTTGGTTTTTATGTGTTTTAGCTGGCCTTTTGACTTTTGTTTATTTTAAAATGTATATTTGAGGTTAAGAGGTTTACTTCGTAATTATTATAAATTCGATTCAGTAGGCAATTCATCTATCTTAATTGCTTTTATGTTGTGTATATACATATATATTGTGTATAAATTTGTTTTTGGTGTGCAGTCTTACTTTGAGCAGTCAGTTATATTTACGTATATGACTATTTTACCAGTGGCTTATCTTAAACTTCAAAAAGGGTGCAGTGACTCTTTTCATAGGTTTAAATAATAACCTAAATAGAACAGTAAGTTATTTTTGCAGTTTCTGTCAAAAGAAACGATTAATTAACAATACTTGTAATTAAATAATAAATCTTAACACTTTTAAACACAGTATTTTATGTTAGATCAGGTGAGAGAGGTTTTGGTACTTGTACTAAAGTCATGTTTTATGATATCTGTCTTGATCTTTCATTGTTGACACTGTGAAACTAAATACTCAAATAACTGCAAGTGACAAAAAATTCTTATAACAAATTTTCGTAATTTAGAATTGTTTTCTACGTAATCCCAAAATGCCTTATTTGTCAAGATTTTCGCTCTCCTGCTATCCAGTGTTTTACTTTTTGTTTTTGTTTATTTTCTGAAGTACTTCCAAATAATCGCAATTGTTTAGATATATTTTATACCACACAATGCAGTTTATTTAAATTAAAATCTGATGTGAATTTCCGCATATCTTTCCACGAGTAAATATGTACTTTACAATACTTCGCCTTTATACTTCTGACACAATTGCGTTCCTTCGCTGAGCTTTTCAATTTCTTTGTCAACTCCGCGTAAATATTTAGGTTCTTCTAGATATTTTCTTTACCTTTCTTTATAGATACTTTTAAAGCATTTCTTTTATTGTCTGTTTACCTATTTACTATTATTCTTTTTTTGTGAATTTTATTTCTCACTTATTTGCATATAACATCACTGTTGGCGTGAAGTTTGAGTAATTATTTGAGTGTATCTACCTAGATATCTAGATACTAGATACTATATAATACTAGATACATGTGCAAGTAAGCAAATATCTTTTTCAATGCGTTGCGTTGCACTACTCCAACGCCTTATTTGAGTTGTATGTCGTGTGTTGTGCATTGTGCAGTGTGCAATGTGCAATGTGCAACGTGAAAAGTGTGTAAAAATAATATAAAAGTGCATTGTTCGTGTGCATATGCCTTCATTTATTTGTTTAATCGAAGCAAATAACCATAAAATGCGTGAAAAATTACAACATATTGCATATTGCATTTGCATTCTTTGCATTTTATTTTGTGTACCGGTTTTTTTTTCTTTCGCAAAAAAGTAAGTTAATGCATAATGCACTTTTTTTCACGCCATTTAAAATGTTGCATTTCCTTAATAAATATTTTTTTATGTACTTGTTGTATAATTTAAAGTTTATTATTATTGCTCTTTTTTCGTTTGCTGATTTTTCATCTTTAATTACGCAAATTAGCAGAAAACGTTGCCTCTACTTCCACAACTGTTTTATTTTCATTTCTCTTGAAATGAGTGCGAATTTTCCGAACTGAATATTTTTCTATCTTGTAGATGATTTCCTTTGCTTCAAACTGCCTTAATGAGTAAATTATATATGAAAACGGAAATTATCGCTAACAATTGCATACTTCTCGTATATATTTTTATTCTATTGTGAAATAGATTTAGAAGCGTTTTAGTTAGTCTAATGTGCAGACTAACTTTACACACCCAAATCACTACGAAGAACTACAGCTTAACAGTAATAATAAATTTCATCAATTACGTATATTAGTTAGTATAACTTATTCCTAGTTTAAGATCAGGTTAAACATCCGTAATATCTTTTCTGTGCATTTGTTTTGTATTTTTTTTTTTATAATTTTAAAGAGGAATCATTAAAATATTACTAACGGGAAACTAATGTACTAAGGACTTTTTAATTTACAAAATTTTTCGAGAGGTGTCCAATATGTATGGGTTTCTCACCTCGGTTTGCTGCGAGTGACTACAAAGCTACGTTGTAGTCTACAACTTGTTCTATATTTTCTAAAGATTCATAACTTTTGTCTTTCCAGTCTTTATTTCTCTATTCATTGTAATTTTAGAGAGGAATTTATGCCGAAAACACTCTTCACTTTATCTATCATAAACTTGCGGTTTTTGTCGGTCGGACTAAATTTTTCGAGTTAAAGATATATATTATTAATATCTCACACAATCTCAAATCTAACGTTTCCAAATCAAATCCTTTGCTGAATTGTTAATTTTGCTGAATTAATTTTAATATTTTTCCATTTATTGATTGAAATTTCCGAATTTTGTCGTAATAATTCCAAATAATTTTTTTAGTTTCATCGTTCACGGTATAAATACCTTTACACCTCTGTCGACTTGCTGATTTTCATCGATGATATAGTCACGTTAAGCACGTCCAAATTTTGTTGTAAAAACCCCAGATCCCTCTTTGGCTAGGTACGCGGTATAAACACCTTTGTCTTTTGTATTCATGGGATACATAGGTTTCGATTTTATTTAAAGATTGTTCATATAATTGATAGGTTTGATGTCATTAATCTACGTGCTCCATCATATATTAGTGAAAGTGACTTACGAACTGGTGAATAGTTGGACTATTCACCAGTTTTATATAAACTCTCTTTTTGTGTTCTTGCGACATCTGTCCCTACGAATTTTTACGGGCAATAAGTGCCACAATTAAATATTTCTTAGCTATTCTGTCGCCTCAGTCATAAGATCAGCATGCAAGATCAGCCAATAGATGGCCTCACTACAAATACTTAGTTTCATAAAATCCTATTAACATTGAATAACATTATATTTAAAATTAAATTTTAATAATAGCGTTCACTCATACGTCACCGTCCATTAATGATCATCGACTGTGATGATCGACTGCCGTCCACGTACCTCCACCAAACCCTCACAATATTTTAATAAATCAAATACAGCAGTTTCTAATTATTTACGCTAAATCAACATATCAAAAAAATAAGTTTATTAATTTTATGAGATTTTGAAACTGTTTTTCTGTTTTTAATAGAAAAGCCATTAAAACTACAAATGCAAAAGCAAAAACTGAAATTCAAGAAAAATAAATACTTAAGATAATTTGGGTCATGGGCACAATATAAAAACAACATAAAAATTATAAAAAAATATAAATAAAACAAAACAAGTTTTTTTATTTATTAAAATACAATTTTCATTAAAAACACACTTTTGAAATTATGGCATTTTATATTTATTTATTTAAAAAAAATATTTTTGTGTTAATAAAAATTTGTATCTCATGCGAGAAAATTTGATTACTAAAAATACATACATATGTCACGCTTGAGTTTATAGTTTTCGCTGTTGGAAATGTTATTTGTATAAAGTGCGAATTTTGACATACACCATATATCCAATCTGCATCCATATATTCTTACTACATATAACAAATTCGTATATATGCTGTTTTAGTTGACGAGATCAACTTCCCTCCGAGCCGCGGTCGTGCAGTACGCTTAATTAGTTGCGGTTTAAAGCAAAATTTCACCAATAAATCAAGTAATATCTGTGAGCCATTGTCGCTCTCCATCTGCTTTTTTGGGAATGTATAAGAAACGTGTGTTTACATGTAGGTGGGCCAGGCCTAACCATCCAGGCCTCTGATTACGAATAACCGTATGATGTATTTCCAATTCGCAGACTTTTGTCTGACTGACTGACTTTTGTGTGCTTCATTGTCGTAGTCGCCATCACTGGGTATCACTTAGTTTTGTATCGTGCAGTCAAATATCTTTTTTTATATACAACTGAAATGTATATAATGCTTTAAATGAAGAAAAATAAAAAAACATCAATTAAAAAAAAATAAACAAGATACGTTAAGAAGTTGTAAGAAATTCTTCACTGAAGTGCTTGGCATACAGTAGACGGCATTGAAGTTGTCGGTGGTTGAAGAATTGGTAAGGTTGAGAAAAGCACACACACAAATACTCTCGCTTCAAGCGGACTACTAAATGCTCCAGCTAGAACTGCAATGACTTTTAGTATAATCTGCTCACTTTAATTGGACTTACGTGTACATATCTACACCAGCACTTCCTTGTTAGTTTGTTTATATATTGTTGTTTTTTATTGTTTTTGGATCTCTTTTTCCGGTTCTTTTGGTTTGGTTGTGGTTACTTTTTGCATAAGAGGAAGCAGATGTCATATTTACTGCTTCCTTTACTTTTAATAGCTTGGAAGGCGTTTTATCTGTATTATTTATATTAATATATTTTGGCATAAAAAAAATAATCTATTAAACGCACAGTTCTCTGAACTTATTATAATTTAATCCTTGCTTCAACGAAAAGTTTAAGGTATCTACATAAGTTTTCTATTAGCTTCTGTTAATAGCTTCGCTATTAGGTGCTTCGAACGTCTTTCATCTTTATTGTATGCAGCCTTACATACTTTTAATCATGTTGATAGTTGTGAAGGATATTGCTAAGATCATTTCATTTGTATACTCCAGATCTCGTTGCTGTACTCTTCGGACTTGCAACTCAACTGTACCGTGAAAGATATAACTTCTTTAATTACAGTTTCGTTCAAGTCTTAATCATAGACAACAAAGTACACTTGGAAATCATTGTTCCGTTTTGTTGATGTACAAACAATTTCTTGTTTCTCAAACAACAGTATTGAGCGTCAAACCAGGCAGTTCCTTATTGCCTCCTGAACATATTTTAAGTATGTCAATTTTTATACCATTTCCATGATTTTTTTAAAAAAGTCGTGTTTGCAATTGTTTATAAATAAATTTTGTTTGGTTTTCTTGATCATATAACCAGTCTCTTAAGATCTTACTTTATACTTTATTGCATCATAAAAATAATTAAAGCTCAATTAACAACTGTCGCCGTGTTGACTTATGTTGCCCCACGGACCTGTCTTACAAATCGTAAACATTTCTCACAGTGTAAAGCTATATTCAGAGCTATTTTTAGATATACGTGAATATGTTAAAAAAATTTTATTACTCCTTACACCTAAAAAGTTTTGTGATTCAGATTTATACTTACTTAACACTACTACCAGAAACAACTTTTTTCAACTATGACGTCTCGCTACGTATTTCTCAATAATTAATTTTGTTAAATAATTGTTTAAAAACGAAATACTTACGTCACTTAAGATTATTTGAACTTTAAATTGTTTTTATTTTATTTTATTTCATTTTTCTCTTAAAATAATTATTTATAGCATATATTTTATTTATTTATTTTTGTATTCAATTGCCAAATTTTCTAGATACTTGCTAAATACGTACGTTAAAAAGATTAGATAAGATTAGAAGTGAAATAGTTCTATCATTACTCACATGGATGACATATTGCAACCAGTTTTGTAATTATATTGTTACTAAGTGTAGAAAATTTTCTATACTTTGTATGAATTCTATTATTTTAAAATATCCATATCGATATCGAACGATAAGTTCTTGTAACACAAAAGTGACATAAAATTCATTGCATTGGAAAGTAAACATAATGTATGTAATGTGTGTGAGATATATAAAGTACTGATCTATTATACTGTTCTGTACAAGTGTACGGTAACTCTATGAAATCTTACAATTCTTCTGCCATTAAAAACTCAAAAGAATTCCCAGATATATTTGTCTTAAGCACATAAGTACATCGCATTTTTCAAAAACAGCTCGACCAGAGCCGATCAATAGCCCAGGTAACAATCTTGATGTGTTCTTGAATAAACTAATGCAGTTTACAATAGCAAATCTTTTGCTATTATAGATTTAGTGATAGCATTTAGGTTGTATCAAATCTGTAAAGTTTGTAAAAAATCCAACTCTCTTCCGTCTTTTTAAACGCTTAGCACTATCTACGCTACAATAATCTCTACATGCCCAGGAACACAGTATTGTTTTTTCTGTTTAATAAAGTTAATTTCAGATTCCACCTCATACAAGTTTAGTGCTTGAATAGTAGCTTGATTGTTCAATAGTACGGCTATGTCCCATCTTTTGTAATTCTTGTAGAGTTTACCTTTGGATGCTTATGGAACTGGAACTTTCTCACGGATAGTGATTAAATACGAACCACGCAGAGTTTCGTTAAATTATAATTGTGCAATTGCTTTTTAAATATTTTGATAGAGTTTATAATATTATGCTATAATGTATAGTTTATAGTTTATTACATTTGACATTTTTGTTGTTAATATTGCTTATAAAAAGGATAAGTTACTATATGTTTACTATTTGAGCATAACAACTTTAAGTTGTTTGGTCTGTCTATAAATATAAGCTATTTAAAAAATCACACAAACACGCAGTGGTCAAAAGAATTTGAAAAATTTGTCGTAGATTCTAAATGTAAATGAAACTGTGAAGAAAATGTCGCCACAAGATCAGAACGAGAAGACATTTAAAGATACAAATGAATCTTTCTTTCTAAAATATCACAATGTGCGCGCAATGAAAGCAATGAACCCCAATGAAGAAGATAAATAAACATTTAATTACATAAATTTTATTTTATTTGCGAATAAAAATAAATACGTGAAATTGTAAGCATGAGGTTGTGCATGTGCAACGAAGCGAACAAACTGACAAACTCAAGCACTTTAGTGCTGCAATTGATGCACTTTTATTGAGCCCACTTGTGCTGCTTGCTGCACTTTGACGCCATACGAATTAAGATGTGCACAATGTAATCGTGCCGATTTTTATGAATGATTTGTGCGTACTTGTGGCCTTATAAACTTGTCATTATAGTCCCCCAGCCACACTCTTTCATCACTCTCGATATGTAGTAAGTGGGCTGAGATGTAACTAATACAATACGTGCGAGTGTTAAAAATATAAATAATATCGCTAACCATAAGCGGGCGGTATTTGGTAAATAGAAATTCTGTTTATTAATTTGTTACACTCACTCGTCGTATATCAGCAACTAATTTCAGATATGCCCAATGTGGCCTTGTTCTCTGATCTAGTCAAGCAGGTCATTAAATTTTTGGCATCTACACATGTGTAAACAAAATTTAAGATTCTCTCTGTGTATTCTGTATCTTTGCGCTTGATATATAAAATGAAATATATGGAAATTTTCCAAATTGTATTGACGACTGTTTGTTTGTTCACTAAAATTGTATACTTAGATAATTTATTGTATCTCTTGTCATTTATGTGTCTGGACATGAAGGTACTTTAAATTGTCCTTTCAAAAGTATGTTTTTGTATTGTCCTCATAATTGGAACTGCTCAGAAGATGTATTAACCCACTTTAGTTCCTTCTTCGCTTTTCCTTCATTAATTTGGTTATGCCACTGCGTCTTACTAAAACTGAAAACAGTTTTCAATCAAAAATTAAATAAGTTTTTATAAAATTATAAAAATAATCTTATTTTTTATTCTAATAGTTTTTCTTCTTCTTTTCACAAAAAAAATTTCATTTATAAAAAACGTGTCAACTAAAAACTATTTAAAATTGTGAATAGATACAGATTGTTTTTTTAATGCCATTAAAGTTATATGAAGTATTATTAAATGAAATGTTAATTAGTTATTTTAATTTATGCATGTATGTGTATTGGTTGTAGAATAATATAGTGTACACGTTTAACAGTAGTTTGGCATTCAAAAAACGGCTGAGTCAAAAATAATTGTATATTTAATTATTTAAATTTTAATTACTCCATTTGTTTTGTAATACTAAATAATCATACACACATACATATGTTTTATAAAGTATCACTGTGATAGTCTTGCTCGGTACTTATCCACTGTCTATTCACTTGTAAAGGAATTAGGCAGCATCTCTCCAAAGGACATAATGGCGTTCTTAACTAATACCCGTCTATGGAACTAAACTATGTATGTCACAATAATCCTCAAAGCATGCAGTGATGTGGTGACAAGTTCCCAACCCGTTTTTTAAAATCTAATCTGTATCAATGCCACTTGCCATATTATCTTAGGAACGTTTTTCGAGTTATAGATTTGTTCCAATTACACACCGTTTTCGTACAATTAATCTCTGAAATGAAATACCTGCCGACTTTTTTGGAGAAAAACTACACAAATTTGTAAAGGTTTGTAACAATCATTAACTTGTAATTAATGGTGTTTAGTTAGACAACACCCTGTATGTGTTTATAACATTAAATACTGCTTATGCATAATACAAGTTAGTCAGTTGCAATAAAAAAGAATTAAAAATTTTTTTTTATGAAACAAGTTTTTAAAAAATTTTGTTTTCGTTACGAGTAATAAATTACTTTATTATATTTTTTAAGTAAATAAAGATATAAACATCACTTAAGGGATTTTACATGATTTTACATTTGCAAAACATCAGAAAAAATGAATTTATTTATTTTGCTGTTGTTAATTTTCACTTTTTACGTTTTTTTTCTATCCACTCCCGTATCTGATGCTTTTTCCAGAAAATCAAGTATAAAACACTTTTTCATGAAAATAATACATCAATGTCAGAAGCCCATTTCAATATATATAAAATACACTGTGGATTGCATCCTACTCCACCGTATTCTTCGAATCTCGCTCCCAGCCATCACTACCTGGTCGCAAGTCTTAAAAGTCTGTTTCAACAATTGAGTCATATCCAAAACAATCGTGTGGTCGAAAGCTATAAATATATTTTATACAAAAATTTTGGAATACTGGGAAATATTGGTGAAGCAATGTGCGATTACTGTTGAGGGAGAATATTGTTATTAACAAAATCTAATAAGGTTTTTGCAAAGAAATATTAATTTTCATAGTCATTACTGAGTGATGTCTCATTAACGAATATAAATGTATGCATTGACTACATCCATAAAACAAAGCATTTAAAAAGTTTTATTTTCAATGGAGCATAATCCCCAACTTTTGAGGTAATCGAGTCTATGGCACCGTTTATGAGTGGAACTTATTACCGCTACATCCACTTAGCATATATTCTTTTTGAAAAAGACATTTGTTAGGACTAATTTATACCTCAAATATTACATTACATCTTTTAGAAAATGTAAATAATTTGGTTCTTATTCCTTCACGTAGTGCTTTTTTCATGTGCTGCACTAATGTCATCTTTGTCATCCATTATCATCTTCTATTACTTCATCAGCAGGTACCATTACACTTTATGAGCCGAATGATTCCTGTTATACATTTGCTCCCAGAAAGCACACCAGGCAGTCATTCAGATTCTGCACAGACAGACAAAAGCAAAAAGATGGACTTGTGAGTTGATAAGCAGCCTCGAAGCGATGGGAACTGAAAGCCACCTTACATGTCTTTGGGTATAACGTCATTGTTATTATTGCATTTCAAACTGAAAAGTTATCGCCACATTATATTTTTTCATTGCCTTCTGATATTATTATTTCTTGAAATAAACGCACAAACGCCTCAAGCCAAGCAGAATGACATCATCCAGTATCAACAATTTGCACAAATAAAATAAAAACCTGAACTTCAATAAACTTTGCACTTTTTTCATATTTCTTTCCTTGTATTTGTTTCTTTTTATTTGTTAATAATTATACACAATAAATTATTTGAAACATTTACAATAATCGTGATTTCATCAAATTACGTACGTATGACATTCGACAAGATAACAATTTCGTTTTGTGACGTCAGCGAACTACACTGCACTGAATTACACTTTTTAATTAAATTCAAAATTTTAACGTTTTCCAAATAATTCAAAAATTCAAAAAAGGAATTGATCGCTTTTATATTTAATTAAATATAATTATAATTAAATTAATTCATTTTAATTGGTTTTGTTATACATTGTTTAACTGCGGATAATTCAGTGATGTCATTAATAGGGCTCGCGTTATTAGCAGTGTCGGTCAGGCTACAATATTGTCATCAATATTTTATAAAAAGCACATTTATGGAGAAGGATAATTGGAACAGACTTAGTTTCTTTAGCAAATTATCAAAATTATTTCTGATATCATTGAACCGTAGTACATATCTAGATCTGATCTGCATTTTCAGTAGACAGTTGCAAAGAGAATAATTGGCATAATTTATCAGATGTCATTAGTGAATAGTTCCGGGATAGAAACAGTGGTTAGTTTAGAATAAGGCCTAAAAAATATCCTATTATAATATACATATATAATTGTAATAGTATTATAATTCTTTATTTATTTCTGGTAACAAAAGAATATCAATTTTAAAATTAAAGCATTAAGTCCGAAGAAAGATTTTGCTACAAAAAACTTTCGCCAAAAAGCTTCCAATATTTTAAAAATAGTTGTTTCAAATGTGGCCATCTCGTTATAGCTAAACTCAGTTTGAAACAAAAACATATAGCGATAGCTAACAAAACCTGGGTAAAGGAAAACTTTTTGCATACATCAAGACTTAACTGGACTAATTTAAACAGAGAGCGTACTTGTTATAATAAGCCATTATATGTGTCTTGTTGTGAAAGGCCGCCATTCAAATTTAACTCAACGTTACCCTTATATCCTTTTCAATATTCTTATTATTCAATTTCTAACTTACAAATCCTTCATAGGCGGGATTGTTTTCCACTAAACTGGCGTATATATTCTCAATCTTAGTGTCCCTTTGTTAATATTTTTTTTTTTCGTCTGTGCCTTCTATTAGAAAAGAAAAAAACAAAAGATCTTTTGAGGTTCAGCTTATCTGCGGTTTGGGATCTTACTGGGATTTCACAATACTTATGTTTTAACCTTGGGGCATATCCAAACGGACTAAGCAGGAGTTGTAATGACTAAAGGAAAGTAGAATCTAATAATCGCTTTTTATATTTTTGTCCGGGAATACGGAGGAAGCGGCTTCAATGCCTAGAGGACTGTTTCTCGTTGACCTGTCAAATAATAGATATCCGTAACCGCACCTGTAAAACTGAATGGTTTAACAAGGATGGATAATGGTTGCGTCTGTGTATATGTGTATACGTTTGTGTTCGCTTCAACACGTGCCCTTTTGACCTAACCGAAACTCCCACTTTTGTAACGGAAAACATTTGTTATGTTTTTATTTAAAATGCAATGAAGTGTTTGCGTTTAAATTAATCTGTGACGTATGTGCTTGAACCTTAACTTAAACGACGTATTGTATAAACACGGTATCTCCATATCTGGGAACCTTACAGATTGGTTTATTTTTAAGCAACTGAAGCGTAAACTCAGCACTAATCTTGTCTGGAACTTCCTTGTTTGGAATATTAAAAAGTTTTGATTAATTTGCACTTTAATTCAATTCTCTTTGTGCTTTCGAAATGTAAAATAATAACTAAAAATTATCCTAAAATCGTTTTAGCGGAAGTAAATTAATTGCAACGCAAATAAATCCATAAAAGGCATTTGCAAAAATAAAAGATAAACGGCAAAAATAAAATTAAACGCTCGCCCACAGCGCGAATTTCACAAACAAATTTTTAAAATAAATGAAATAAAATTAATTATGAAATTATAAATATGAAATAAAGGGTTTTCTTCTCGAAACTATAAAAATTATCGTAAAAAAAATGTTTATTATAATTTTAATTTTATTCTTTTCTGCTGGCACCCACCCCTCCTGGCCTCCTGCCCTTCTGCCATTCTGCCATCCAACGTACTCTCTGCCTTTTATGAGGCAAACAAAAAGCGAACTTAATCAGTTCGTTATATTTTCGCAATTTAATTTTGTATATATAATAAATAATTAAAATGCATTTTATGATGTTTCGGTTTCGTATGAAACAGAGTACAAGTGTATGAACGCCGTACGCACAAAAACAAATTATGACATTTTAACGCCTTTGCCATATTTTTATTTTCTTTTCATTTAAATTTTAATAATAAAAATAATAATTTTTTTTGTTATTGTTTTTTGTTCGGTGGCAAGGGCATATTGGAAAAAGTTCCTTAACCCATGAATAAACGCGCCTTAATGAGCAAATGAGCACGCATACTGCCACTTTACCGCTTTACCGCTTAGCCGCTTAGCCGCTTAGCCGCTTAGCCATTCGTACAATTAAAGGCGAAAGTTTGATTTTTAAACTGAAGTGCTAATAAGCGAAATGAAATAAGGGTCAAAAGCATCTGCACAGCACACACAGTACATACAAATACTGTATATCTGTATATATCGAACTGATATAATCAGTTATCAGTTAATGGGTTTGGGGTTTGGGTTTTTGTCGCTCATTCCATGGTGCGTGCACTGCACACAATGTCCTTTTGTTTTTCTTTTTCTTTTTTGATATGGTTATGAGGCCATACCTAAAGCTCATTATCAGCGTTCACAGTAGTTTTTGTTTGTTATGTTTGAGTTGAGCAGAGTTTATGTATGCCTGGTGGCGGCGTGTCCTTCTCATGCTTCAGCATTTCATTTCATTCTATATGGCACCACATGCTGCAATCATTGATTTCAGTTTAAGTTATTGACATATAATTTCTTTGTAAAAAATCGAAGACTGTGAGTCACAAAAAGTTAACGTACGACACAGTAGTATTATTCATTTCCATATAATGTCAATGTCAATGTGTACAATTTTCAATCCAGCAAGCATTGTTGTCTGCTCTTCTTTTTATAGATTGTTGTACATTATAGATTGCCGATGTATTATCGGTTAAATATTTCAAAAATTATTTTTATGAAAGGTTTTATTCTAGTGTATGCGCTTATGTGACGCAAACACTATGTGCTATTGAAGTCTTAAAAGGTTTCAGGTTCTCTAAACTTTCTTCAAATAATTTATTTATTTATTTATTTGTCTCTATAATTAGTAATTACGAGTACGAAACTTGCATCTTTGAAAATATATCGTAGAATAAATAATATAAGATATTTTGTATTAAATAATAATTTGTCACACATTGGTAAACATAGATTTCTATATAACACTAGAAAATAACTAATCTGCAACTAATAAAAGCCTACATGGTGAGGAAAATATTTTACAAGAATTTTACATATCTCGATAAAATTGAACATAAAAATATAGTAATATTATTATTATATACCAAATAATAAAGGTTTATTCTCGTACTATTTGTGGTTCTAAATTGGCAGCAGTGTTTAAGTGACTTAAATCAAACAAAACTGTCATGGAAACGAACATGTCTTAAGTTTGAAATTTGCAATTTTATAATATAAATCGTTTAACAACCACAGAACGAAGGATTTTTTTTCGATGAATTTTTCTTTATGAAAACTTGAAAGTAAAGAAAATGATCGTATGTTTGACAATGAAACTGCAAACAATCCATTACATCCACAAAGAGCCGCTGCATGGTGACACATTTGACTTACAGCTTTGATAGGCTCTTACTCTCATGAAAATAATAAATGTGCGACAAAGACCGTCAAGTCTGATCACTAGTCTCGAGATTACCAATTTCTTTTTACCTGCAATGAAGATGTGATGATAATATAATGATATGTGGCTTAAATAGAACGTTGCCACAAACTACCGGTCTGTTTTCAACTTGTTTCGTGTAAAGCTTTTAGAATGTATAAGTTCATATTTTTATAAAAAACTTCTTTAAAACTTCTTGCGAATATCCGTCAAGTTATGATCCAGAATTAGAAAATGTCATATGAAAAAAATTTCAATGATGGCAAAATTCGAATACTATATGTATATTGCAAGAATCGAATTAAGATGGAAGTTTTAATCAAAACTATATTTTATTTACGTTTACTTTCAGAATCACAAAGTGTATAAATAACTTTGTATATGTGTCAACCCTAAATTGATATAGTACACAACGTTTGATATAGATTTTTGCAGTCGCGATAATAATCTTCTGCGTCATTTGCATTTTTCAGAATGGTATCATACATTACGGTTTCATCAAACCCATTCGCTTGAAAGACGTTTGTCAATATTTTTGGCATTAAATCTGTATAGTACAGTCTATATATATAGATGTTAGTAACAAAAATTTGTTCCGTGACAACATTCTATTCTGCATGTTTTTAAAATGCCTGTGCCCTTTGTCATAGCTAGTTTTTTATGAAGAAAACATTTGGTAGGTATAGTGACCCTGCGACCCGCAAATTGAGAGTGAATTTTTGTCTGTTTGTTGTATGTTTTTTGTTAAAAATAATATAAGAAATTAAAAATAAAATTAATTAGATCTATTAGAGCATTTAAAGTGCCTGATCAAAATATACGAATACGATAAGTTCATATACTCGAACGGGTCGACCATCGTATTGCTCGAACACTGTAGATCTTTAGATCTTCTGTTTTTAATTTTTTAAAGGTGTCTAAGAAATCGAATTGGTTTATATTTCTTCCTATCTCTGGTAAAAGTTTGTGTTTCGTTTTTCTTTGCCATGGTTTTTTTTTTTTGGATTTACGATTACGATTATCCGAAACGTCACTCATGCAGTAAATTAACCGGCTAAAAATCTTTTTATTTTTAGTTTTAGGTTTACATCATTTCGTGCAGTTTTGTAATATAACATTTTTATTATTAAATAATGATTAAAAACTTACATAAAATTACATATAAAATTAATTATGAGTTATTTAACACGCCTAAGCTCTACTCTCATAAAGAAATGCGAAAGGTTTTCATTTTATTTATTTTTTTTATTTTTTTATTTGTTTTTTCTATTAATTAAGGCTTAATTTATACTGCTTAATTTTTTTATCGTATTTCAACCATAAAATATTAAGTACAATAATTGGTTTATTTTGTTTTCTATTTCAAATATTTTTTTTATTTTTCCGCATAACGAATTTTACTTTTTTGCTTTTTTCACAAAATAATTTTACAATTATTCTATGTAATAATTTTATAACAAGAACGCGGCATATATAGATTAAATTTATTATTCTATTGGGAGCATGTCAGACATAGCAGCAGACACATTACTCTATTATGTATTGTATGCGTAAATTTTTAAGTTTATTAAAAGTATATATAGTGGAAAATATTACATTGCTTATTAACAGACTAACAGTATAGTATATTCGATATAACAAATAATGATACATTTTATTCTTTAAATCACAAGACGCGAAAGAGAATTTTTCAAAGTAGAAGCCATCCTTATAGTATCTATGTTTGATTAATCACAACATATTTATGAGGGCTTGGATATCACTAATTTGTCCTCTATAAAACTATGTAGATAAACACTTTCATGCGTTTTAGTCTTCAGTGTGTTCTCTAAAATGATCAGTGTTGAAATCAGGTATATGAGTTTCGTTTAGCTTTTCCCACGTTTTCGAATTTTCACTAGAAACATAAGGAGTTTTCGAGATGTTAGTGTTAAAGGTGGCGATTAGGCTAATTAAGCATGCAGTGGGAAGTTTGTATTGACTTCTCTAGTTCTTAGTTCTGGCGCCTGACACCTTAAGTAATAACGTCACGGGTTGATATTGCATTCTCTGAGGATGTGCACATTGTAAGGTCTAGCTGTGTATCAATTCGCTTGACAGTTGTCATAACTGTTGAGCCACACCATGCGCTCTATATTCAACCGTAGATTAAATGACGGACAGAAGGACTACGAAGTCTCTGACAGTTTCTTGATTCTATTAATTATTATTATTATTTTTTGAGTAATTTTCAATATTTTTTTTTAAAGTTTAAGTTTCTGTCAAGAATAGTTATGCTCTAGTATTTTGGAGTGGAATTGTTGATAATTTATTTATTGGCTAACAAAGCCAAAAAATAATATATTATACAGACTTTTTTAAAAAAACTTAACCCCATGATGTAGTACTGTCGAATCTGAAAAATAATAAAATATGTAAATGTTTATACTTGTTGAATTGATGTTTAACATTATTAGACATACAAAAGATATTACAGCCTTGGCGGCTAAGGCAGTGCTACAATTTTCATTATTTAATGAAATTAAAAATGATTTATAGATAGTAATAAAGTGTTATTAAATGTTGTTCCAAAAAAGAGCCATAGAGCTATTCATCTTCAACACCAAACCGAATAACAATCGCTGTCATTAACATTTGAAAGGTTCCATTCACTTTAAAAATTCTGTAAGGTTTGGCAATAAGCTGTTGAGCTATTGAGAGCATGAATTTTCATCTTAAATATGTTAAATGTTTTTTTATGCAAGATAAACCAAACAAGTCAAGAGTTCTTAACGCTTTAATCAAATACCACCTTGGACCGACTTAATAGCAGCAATCAACACAAGTAACTACGAGTATTATTGACAGAAATTATTTCTTAAAAGTTACGAAAAAGAATTCAAATGTCAATTGCGGTTGCTTACTTCAACCATATATAACAATGCAAATTCACACAAATCCATTCAAGTACCACCAACAACAGCAACAACAACAACAACAACAACAATGAGAAAAAATTTAAATCGTTAGTAAAACAAAATGTTGGCAACATATAATCTATGCTGTAGTAGCTGCGAAGCGAAAAGTAACTATTTAAAAAGGTTGCCTGCTAACAGAATTTCAATTTGTTACAATATTTTTGAAGGACTTTTTTTTTGTATCTTTTCTATCTTTTCTTTTAAAATTTTATGAAATGATGTCATGACACAGTTTTTTTTTTGTAAACAAAAATGTATGCATAAAAAGAAGCTAGACAATACGAACCTATGCCTCGATTTTGTATGTTGCGAAGGAAAGAGCTGAAATATTGCAGATACTCACTCGCATACGAGTATCTCGGGTATATGAAAAGTATCTGCAAATAGCAGCGAACTTGGCATGGAACAAATGCCAAAAATAGCAAAATGTATTCAAAAAATATGATTAAATATGTATTATATATCGTATCTAATGAACACAATATTTTTTAATATTAAATCATATATCTAAATTGCCATAGTACCGCCTCTAACTCGTTTCGAAGCATTTTTTACGCTCATTTTTATTTAAAATGGAGATTTTTTGATATCTGGGCTTGTAAATAAATAAAAAACACCGATGAAAAGTTATTTAATGCCACATTTTTAACGGTTTTTCAAGACAGCCGAAAGCGTTTTTTACATATTTATTCCAAACAAAAAAAAGTAAAAGAAGTGGCAAAATAACACTTAACAAATTATTTTTAGCTTGGATTCAATTTTTACTCTTGTTTATTGTTTTTAGCAGATTAATATTCCTCATTATTTATTTCATTATTCATTTTAAAAAATATAAACAATAAATAACTGATTCTTGTTTAAGTAGTTAACTTTCAATATTCATGCCAATTAATATCTATGAAATTACGGACTATCATTTTATTTCGAATCGAATGTAAACTCGAATCGCAAAACTGTTAATTATAATTATAATGAATATATATCAATAGATGTTATCAATAAAAATATATACCTATATATAGTAACTGTTATGAGTTTGACATTCTTTATTGAACTGAAGTTCGATATTGCATTAATGAGAGAGTTATATGGCGTTTACATTGGCCGAAAATGGCTCATTTTGGTCAAAAATCGAAAATGAGTAGCGAATGGCTCATTCTTGCATATAAAATTTCAAGCGAAAATGAGCAATTTTCTCACATCTGTATGAAAGACGTTCTGCATTCCACATATGTTCCAAATGCAAGGGAATCCATTGAACATACCCTAAATGAAAGCTCTTCATGGCATTTTGACAGTTTGAAAAAGCTGTTTTGACATATTTACAAAAAAAGGTAAACAAATGTTTGGTGGTTGCATTTTCTTTAAAACGATGCACCAATTTTTGGAACTTCTACTACCCAAAAATAAATAAATGGAATCTAGAAACAAGTTTTCAGTTTATATTGTAAGGTTTGAAGGTATATTTAACCTTCCTGTAACATTTTTTTTGGCACAGGCCAAAAATTAAATCAACATGCAAGTTGATGCAATCAGCTGTCAACATGCAATCAGCTGTCAACATGCAATCAGCTGTTTGAAATGAGAAAAAATTAAATACAACGAATGTAAACACTTTCAAATGACTCATTCAGAATGAGCCATTTTCAGCCAGTGTAAACGCCATATTACTCAAAAGGCAGAGTTGTATTTTATGGTACATATTTATAAATGTAATATTTACACAACAGTGAAATGGTTTATCTATACTGTAGAAATGACTAATCTTTGTAATAGTTCTCTCACAAAAGTTACAAATCAAATAATTATTTGATACATTCTATATGATAATAGTTACATACATTATTAGATAGTTATAGAACGACTCTTCTAAAACTGTTTAGAGTTTTTGCTACATTTTATTTATTAAATCCGAATATGAAAAAGACAAAATCAAACCAAAATTTTGTTATATTTTGAGCGGAAACAAGTAAAATTGACTATAATTAAAATTTTACGGACGAAAAGAGTTGCCAGCCGTCATACTCGTAAAGCCCATAACAAGTATAATTACATTTTTTATGGCATCTTAAGCCACCAAATTGCAGGAAATGATGGGATTTAAAATTTGACCTCAATTTTATATATTTTATAAATTTTTCAATTTCAAAAAATCGCAAAAAAAAAAAAATCAATTTTTTTGAATTTATTTATTAATTTTTTTTTTATCTTTCATTGAAATATATAATATTATAAATCAGGCAGAGAAACACTTCAATGCCCAAAAAAATACAATAGTTATTATTAAATGAAGGTGTGTGTGTGTGTGTGTGTGTGTGATTTATGAGGAGCAAATATCGCTTATAACATATAAAAAATATACTTAAAAATATCAAATTAAATATTTGTTATATACCCTATAGATTTAATAGGAACTTTTTTTAATTACATATTTTTTAAAATTCTCTTTTTATCTGTTTGCAGTGCATCTGGTACAAGTGCAGTCGCGATTGATAACAAGATCGAGCAAGCAATGGTAAGTTAAACATTTAATTACAGTACTTAAATAAATACTTTGTAATTGAAATGTTGGCATATATTGCATATTAAATTAATTAATTTTATGTATTTCATTTAATGCATTCATATATCACTTCATTTCTATTTTTACTTGTACTGGCGCTCCTTACTTTCTGACGGCACTAAGGTCAAAAGCGTTCGTTGAAATCCATAAAAATATGTTCATCAATATAATTATATATATTTTTTTTACATTATGTGCTCATCACATATCAATAATACCGAAAAAAGTAATTGTTATAACCAAGAGTGCCTATTAAATACAATAAAAGCGGCGGAGTCAGAAAGCCAGAAAGCAGCGAGTACTATAAGCCGAACTGGCCTATTATCGCCAGTGTTTATCAGCTGTTAAATAGCAAACAAAAAATATATATTTAATTCAGTTTAACATTTTGACATTTTGACATTGAAACAAACTTACATTGCAGCGCGCAAGGTTAATAAATAATTTTTCCTTTGTTGAAAAATTCTTATAAATTAATTTTTTCTTGTTTTTGGCGCATAAACTAAATAAACAGTGGAGGCAAACTCAATGTCTTCAATGAAAGGCCTATACGTTTCCTTTCACACATTAACCAATATTTGAAGATTAGATTAAAATAAAATTCGTATTGTATATCGTTCGTTAAAGCATTTATTATTTATTATGACCTTTACTGTAGTTAACTCCAGTACGCGCAGATACCTTTTCTATGGTCATTCGAAGAATTTATTTGTTTGTTTTCAAAAAACCTAGACTACAAATTATGATTTATTGTATATTATCTTAAACGTCATTAAATTTTATTTACCTATGCGCTTCTAACCTTAAATAAAAAAAGAAAATATTGAAAAACAAATTATTATCGTACCACTAATCTTTCTTAATAAACGTCTATCAGTACAGATACAGATTATAAGATAAAGATTTTGTACATAATAGATTATATATGTACATTAGATGTATATAGACTAAGTAGCCAGCCTACATTAGTTAAAAATTGTGTAATCTGTAGACTTCTAAAAAATTTATGGTTTCTGAAGTATTTACTACACTAATAAAAATTATAAACATTAATGAAATAAAATATTCCCTGATAGTTTTCAAAGATTTCTTTTACTTTCTAGTTTTGAAAATGAAATGATTTGCTTTTAAGATAAGATACTCACTGGTTCTCATTATTACATATAACTAACTAACTCTTCATATACTTAGTTCAAGACTATTTAAGACTATTTAAGACTACCATATGCATTAATAATTGGGAAAATGTTATGTGAATATTTATTTTTATAAAATCCAGAGTTCATTGCTTTTAGCTAATTTTCCTTTTATATACATAAATGGATTGATGCAATTATTTTAGATGCTCAGTTGTCCACACTTGTAAAAGTCATTATAAATACAACAACAACAACAACAACAAAAAATGCATTGCCAATGTAATTTGCCACACCTTTATTATTTTATAGTTAATAGTTTTATTTGAATAAATTATTTAAATATTTTACACTTGACTGTGATTTATAATGACTGACATTACAACAAAAATCAAATCTCATTCATATATTTTTTACAGTGTAGCTAACAAGTGTTTCGGATAACATTTTGCATAAAAATTGGTATTTATTTTTTTTTTCTATAATTTATTTCTTATTTATTGTATTTGCAACTTATCTACAAGTGTTTCATTTATAATTATATTAAATAAAATAATATATTTATAATAATAAATTTATTTAATTAATTATTTAATTATTTAATTATTTAATTTAATAATAATAATAGTAATATTTATTTGTAATGTTTTTAAATAATTATAATAATAATAATATTATTATTATATTAACTTATATTTATAATAAATATTAAAATAATATTAATTTAATAATACACAATATTCAATATTGTTTGGGGTGAAAATAAACACCCAAATTTCGGTCTGGGGTATTTTAAAAAAAAAAGCTGGCACCTTATATCAAAATGTCGATCGTCTGAAGCAACCGCTAAGCCGAGAAATGGGCCAAAATACCGTAAAGCCGAGTAGCATGCGGTAGCTTTATTGGGCATTTGAAGGACATAATTCATGTTAAAGGTGGCCATATTGAACCAAAATATATTAACTTAATAATTTGAAGTGTGAAGTTCTTTTCACATATATATATTTTCATTTAGCTTTCATTAAATATAACAAAAATAAACAAAATAGAGCATTTTACTTTATTGCAATTTTCGTCAGCCACCCTATATATATATATATACATATAAAAATGTAACAGTTGTATTAAAAAGAACCTTTTGAAATCAATTTTATATCAGCAATAGAGTGTTACAGATCAGAAGACGTTATAATTTGAAAGTGCAATATTAGAACTATGAAACTATATGCACATCCAATAAGATTTGATAGACTTCAATCTCTTTTTTCAATCTGTGTCATCCTAGCTAACATTAAAAGTACAAATTAATCGGCAAGCCAAGACGATAGTAATTTAAAGTCTTGCTAAGTCTTAACTTAGTATTTTTTCTATTTACATTTCTTTGATTCTATTCTCTTGGTAATTAACATAAAGATCAATCCAATTCCATAAAAATGTCAACTTCTTTTAACACTCCAACACTCCAACAATGCAACAACACATATGATGCAAAACAATTAAGTTCAGATCTCTTCGGTCTATTTATAAATTTAGAGGAAAAAAATGGCAAAAATCGAATCTCTTGAAATCGCATAAAAGTAAATTGATTTTTTGATATTTTTTATTGTATTTATTTATTTTTATTTTAGTATATAAACTTTTAATTTCTTTTTTACTTTCAACCAAACCCGGAGTTTGAAATATGTGTCGTTCGGCATGCTGTATATCTGCACGTTGCATCTCTTCTTCAATCAGTCTTCACTTAACATCAAAGTCCACTTCTGCTGTTCTGCTGGAGTTTTCATTGATTCATTCATTCATGGGTTTTACTTTTACAATATGTTTTTGCTCTGCCTCACATTAAATGTTGCTTCCATATTGATCGGACAGGCAGTTAGTGACTACTTAATTGCATGGCTTACGAACGACGCCAGCTTCATTTATACAAAAGCTAAAGCTAAAGAAGTTTCTTGGTGAAATATTTTTTTACGTATCTTGTATCTTGTTGCTATGTTGTTGATGTTGCACACATTTTGAGCTGCATCTTGTTGCTATGTCATTCTAAATTTTTCTTTTTTTTTTATCTATATACTGTAATAAATACATGCCTACTTCGAAAGTAGTTTGCCATTTGAGTTTGCCTTATTGAGAGCTTTTATTTATAATAGCGGATTTATTTTGGTTTACTTTTAAACGGAACCCCTTTTGAGATACTGCAATAAGATATAGTGATTAACTTGCATTACCTTTATGAAATTCATCATTGCTGTAATTGTTATTGCTGTAATGGTGATGTACGCATTAATATCATTTATTTTAATGAAAATTACATTCTTTTTAAATTACATTCTTTACTTGCTCTTTAATAAAACTGTTAAACGTGTTGTGTAGTCAAAAAATATATATTTCTGCAATTGTGTGAATACCACAAAATTAAATTTTCTTAAAGAACTAAACTGGTAAAAGCTTGAAATATTATAGAAATACCGTCGATTACCACAATTACTTATTGTGGTAACAGATATGATAGTTAATCTTTACCTACCAAGCTGCATCAGAAAAGATCGAAACAATTAAAAGTCCTTAAAATATTCGATCAAATCTTTGTTAAAAGGTCAAACCCACGAAATTAAAAGTTTTTCTGAATATAACAATCGAAACAGAGGCATAAAAAAGTTTCACAATAGGAAGCCATTGGGTTTGCTGTTGTGATAGTTTCCTTCTTCTTCTAATGTAAGAGAATTTTTCCTCCTATATTGTTTCAGTTTTTAGCAATGCTTCTTTATGGCCTTCAAAACCGTCCTAATTTAGGTTACTTCCAGTCGTTTTCTTTTTATTGGTCGTGCTTAAGTCGTAATAGACTTTAAATAAGCTTAATTACTATTATATTTTTTAATAGGCCTAATTAGGTTTCAGAATTTGTGTGTTCATAGTCAATCACACTCTTAATATTAGAACAAAAAATAGTATAGTAATATAAAAAAACGGTAATTTTTTTCTTTTATGTATTATTTGTTAAAAAACAGTACTTTTTATAGTGATAGAACAATATAACATACTGTTGTTATTGCTTTATTTCATATCGTATAAACGAAGCTAGAAAACCTCATGGTTCTCTCCTTGGAACGGTAAAATTTCAATGAATGTGATAAACGGTCATCTATAGCAAATCTTTGGTTTACCTTCGTTGGAATGGTAATACTTGATGAACGTTTTCAATAGTAAACAGCTGTGAAACGTAGTTGTAGCCACTGTCAAAACAAGAGGAAGAAGATCCTCTTATTTTTTTGGGTTATGTCGCATAACCTTTCTCTGAAGGCTTTCTCTCAATAATGTATTTGATATTATTTACCATATAATATTTAATCATTTTTAAAATTTCTAAAATGTTATATACTACATGGAAATGATATAAAATAAAACCAAAAACGAGTTAAAATTTGATATCGTGTATTTATTTATTTATATTGATATTAAATATTATTTTGTTTCTTTTGAATTTATAAATTTTTATTAAATTGTTTTTAATGAAAAATTTCTTAATTCAAAAACTTGCGTCTTCATAACATACAATATTTCAAGTTTTCGTATTTCAAGGTTCAATATATCTTCAAGTTGATTATACTCTTTATCAGAGAATAAAACTTTATATACATAGACAGTTACTTCCTTTATTTGTTTCTAATTAAATCAAAGTTATTTTTGGCAATATTGCAAAAAAAAATAGTTTCAGATATATATCATTCATTAAACCGTTAAGTCATGTTAATGAATTGTTTTGTTTTCTTAACTACTATAACAAAAGAGTATAGTATATATACTATATATATATATATATATATGAACACCTAAACTGTTAATACAATTTTTGCCAAACAAGGCTTGTGGTCGTAATGAAATTTCTACAAATATTCCATAATTATTTATATATCTGCAGTTGACATATCGAAAGATTGTAGGCCGAAAAAATTCGGCTTTCACCTTCAGGTAGCTTATAGGTCTACGAAATGTTTTCGTCGTGGCTGCCGTTGTCTTTGTTTGCAGCTGTCAAATAGAAATTTTAATTACACACCAAAACCACGTATTTATGTGATTTCCAGTCAAAAATCCTTGAGCAGTTTTAATGTATTGAATACAGATAATACAGATAATTTTGATTGGCAGTTAGACACTTGGACGGGCGTGTATTCGACTGACGATTCCCACGTTGGCGATTGTTTCTCCCCAAAACTTGCTTCCTACTCAAAATATGTTTTTAATCAATTTCAATTAATAATTACTTTTATATGAGGCAACGAAATTAAAAACAAATTAAGTTATCAAATTCGTTTAAGGTTTTACTTTGCTGTAGTTTTCGCTGCTATTACTCACACATAGAATTCGCTAAGAACCAGTAGAGCTGCTGATAAAGTTTTGTCTGACATTTCGTAAACAAAAAATCAAGCACCCAAATCACGTACCGATAAGACCCCAAACTGATAACGAACGCTTAAATGCAACAAATTTAATTAAGTTGCGCTGATTAAAAATCTTAAAATGATTAGTAATATTGAATCAATCTAAAATGCTTAGGTTAGAAAATAAATTACTGAGAAACACAACTTTCACAATATGTTATTTATTTTCCTCAAATATTACTTTTTTGTGTGTGTGGAGAAGATAATGATGATATTGAATTTTATTTATGCACATAAGAGAAATATGAGTTTGATAGATGCAGTGACTTTTACGTTGAAGAAATTTATTGAAAAATGTGTAAAATTCTACAAAGAAAAAGTAAACATACAAAAACCAACTTTCTAAAGCCATATTTAACAAATTATTTTCATTTTGTAAAATTTTAAAGCCAAATGGTATACAGTCCAGTCCGGTCTATGCCTAAAACAAAATGCAAGATCCTAGAAAACTACTTGAGTAAGCACGACGATAATCAAGGTGACCTCATTTGGGTTAAGACAACGCATCTAATACAATAAAATAAAAGAGAAAACGCCTAGGAAAAATCTGAAGCAATTGAAGCTTGAGGAAAAATGTAAACGGTCATATTCTGTTGCCGTAATATGAAAGTGAAGTGAAGTAAAGTGAAGTGAAAGAAAATGTGAGTTTGCTACAGAAGAGACGTACAAATAAACAGGCTAACATACAACCTAACAGACTGACAAACAAACACCTTAAAGCTCGAAGTCTAGACTAAGGTTTTACTTATTCGATTATTATAAGCAATATTCATTGTTGCTTAGAGGAATTTAAATAAAAATAATTAATTATAATAAAATCAGTAAATATAACATAAATAAAATAAATATATAGCAAATGTAAAATTAAAATATAGCAAAATAATTCAAAAAATTAGTACTTAGTCGTTAATACTTAGATAAGTATTATTTCTAGCATTGAGGTTCGGTATGGGCCAAACCTTCCTTCAAAATATTCTTTCGCACTTTTCCTGTTTACCAACTTTTTGTATAGTTTTGTATTCTATTTTTTAGTTACAGTATAATTAAAAATAGAATTATTCCATCTCAGCTTCCAATATTACTTCACTGGTATGTCATCTACTATAGGAAGTATTTGTAAAAGCTACCATAGTCCTTGGGAATTTATAAAACAAATAACCGTCAACATCAGCGATATAATCTCTTCGGTTAGTCTTTGCAAATATATCAAAACAGTTCCTGCGTCTATTTATAACTGTAGATGAGGTCTAGATGATACACTGTCATAATCCAGAAACAAATTTATCTTTCGAATTGTATATCAATGGTTTTTGTTCTTTAAAAGATCTAACATATAAATAAGTATAAAGTATATATGTAAAATATGTAAAACTAATTTAAGAAAATAGCAAAAGCAACAGTTCACAGATATGTACTTGATTATACGACATATCGAATAAGTGCAATTTTCTCTATAGAGAGAGAGGGATGCGCTTATATCTGTGTGACGTGGGTTTCCATACTGATAAATTGATTGAAAGCAACTGTGGCATGAGCCGGATATAACAAGTTCAATGCATATAAGTGAAACAAGACACACTTTGACGCATATGTTCAAATTAAACAATTCTAATAAATAACAATGTTATTTGTGTCTCATAAACTCAACAAAGCAAACTGATGGAAGATATTTATTTTAGTTCACATTTCTCAGTTCCGTTAATATATAAAAATTTTGTCCATTTCCACAGGTAACAATTACCAAGTGTCACAGTTGCGTTATTGTTAACACATGCGTTACTGACAGTGCAACCATTACACAAAAAAATACTCATCTCATATAAAAATCGCGGTCGGCCGAGGACAACATGGAGAAGAACTATCAGTAAAGAAACGAGGGATATAATTTAATAAAATCTATACGGGTGTAGTACGCGTACAATGCGTATAATATTTCCTGAATTATTTAACTTTTACCCATAATTTTTTAAAAATTCAGATCAAGTTGTCCATACATAGCCTGCAACGTCAAGGTTTGAGCTTCATCAACTACTAATGAGAAACTAAAATTAAATAATACATATATATGTAGTAAACGGGAAGTTGCATGAATCAACTAAGAAATATTTCATAATTTCTTCATTTTGCAGATAAGCAAATAAAAATAATTCCATTGGATACAAATATATATTAATTTTTTTTTTTTTTTTGCATTTGGATTTTGATGTTTTATAAAAATTTGTAACGAAATTGGAAATACACAATTTGCAAAAATCAATTGTATATATATTTTCCAATTTGAAGAATAAAACACTTTAAATGCTTAAAATAATTTATTTCATATGAAAGTGTTAAAAGTGTTAAAAGTGATAAAAGTGAAATAAATCAATAAATGAGTATTTTATATTTTTTTCTACTTTTTTGGTTGAATTTTGATGTCTAGGGAAACTTTGTGAAATCTTATCGACAAATTGCTTGTTGTGAGTTCTTATCGAAACTATGCAGTTTTGCTATTGTGTATTATATAAATTTACAGATAAAAATTGTAATAAAAATTTAAGTAATATAATTTTTTTTATTTGTTTTGGAGATATTTATAGCAATTGCTATATTCGATATATTCCGCGAAGTCAAGTTTTTTGCCAAACTAATTCGTTTTCAATAAGTGACAATGTATTATATTTGAGAAAATGTTATAAATACTAGCTAGTCTGTTTATACCTTATAAAAAAAATATTATCTTACGAACTGAATATACGTACGGTTATATATACTCCTAAATCAAATACTAATAATGACTCAATACAATACTAACATTGTCTGTATATTGTCTTACTTTAAAATAAATTGGTTCGGAACTACTAAGTCAATGTAAGAAAAATGGATTATAATCGAAAAAAAACGCTATTGGCGTGACATTTCAGGTAACCGGCTAGGCAATGAGCTTGCTTGACCTATAATTGCTGTAAAGTGTCTCTCCTTAATAGCACAATGCTTTTACTATTGGTAGAATATCTATCGAGTCACTTTGAACTTCGTCGTTATCCAACTCAACAAGAAGTTGTGTATGTTTGAGAAGACATAATGTCAACTCCACTTTTAAGAATATGACTGCCTGACTTAATCTGGTTTTTTTTATCTGAGCCAATATATGAACAGAGGTAGAGGTTTTTGTATTAGGAAATTTACTTTCTTTTGTAGTCTTTATTCGAAGAGCTGAGTATCTTCTGTTCTGTTAAGATTGATATGCAGCGAAGAAAATCTACTATGTAATCTGTTATATTAAAATTCTATGCAGTAGTATTAAAATTTATTTTACCATGCAAAAGCTGTTTTCTTTCAATAGGCATTTTTCAAAACCCTGTTTTATTTGGAGTTGAAATATATATGTTGTTAAGCATAGAATCCTCACATACAAACAAGCATTGAATTATTCTCAGAGTTTTCAATGAAGCATCTGGTCGACATCTGACCTGTGGTTTATTTTAAGACTTCTCTTAACAGCATAAGAGTTTAATTATAGTATCTTATAATTACGGTTTCTAAAATTTAACTTTACTAAGTCGTTTTAGTCATAATTATTCCAAAAAATGTGTATAAGTATGTCATTTATTTCTGTTCTGTATTTTTAATGCAATAGATTTCTTTGTAATGGCCCTGTATCCATATCCATATTCAAAGCAGTGATGTTAATTTAATTTGTTAGCGAATAATTCAAAAATAAAAATGATTAATAACTTTAAAAGTTATACTATAAAAAAAAAATCATTTCAAGATTATGTTCAGTATGCAAATAGTACACACCACCGCTGCATACATTTAAACCAACACGGTTTATTTAAACGATACTTAACGACACTCAGAATTAATAGTAAACTTAAATATTTATATTATTCTCGTAACAGAATTTAAAATTTTGTAACTAGTTAAATACTTAATACCAAAATTAAAACAAACAAATTAATTAAAACAATGACCCTTAAGTCGGTTCTCCAACAAAATTTACATAATGAATCATAATTGTATTATTAACAATGAGTGAGTATAGAGCTATATTTGTGTACCTAAAAACTTAACATTAACAACAACCGTCCTTCAAAAAGATATGTATATATTTTTGAGCGTATTTCACATATCCACATGCATATACATATATATATATATACATATTTGTTACTACTATTATTATTTTTACTATTACTTTTACTGAATGGATTTAAATTTTCAGTAGTTTTAATTAAAATGGCTTGTTTTTGCAGAATGCTCATCAGCTCAGCTGTTTTAATTAATATTTTCTTAAATTTTTAAACATAATCCATTACATACTATATAAAATGTTTTAATTTTTAAAAATTCCGAAACAAACACTGTTCGTAACTATAATTGAAGTGCAGTTTTCTTATACCATTTGTAATTATCTCAGATGTTTGTACTGTCAATGACTATATGAAACCTAGAATTTTATATTATAGATTTAGTAATTTTTTTTTTATTAAAAAACACGAAAGATATCATTATGTAGGGTGTTACATTCATTACATTCACTCCCACTAACCGCATCTAATGTCCAACATATAATGGCGACAAGGTATAATGGACCAAAGTGAGAGTCGTCAACTAACTGAGTCAGTGACTGTCAATAGACTAACAAGCAAATGCGTCTATCCGTCTGTCTTTCTATCTATTTTGCTTACTCTTTCTGTCGTTATCGTAAAGACACAATTGTGCATTGCGCAAAACTCTTCGTTCTTTACCCTCTTTGCTTATCAGCGTTGTATTCAAATACATGGTTGCAACTGTAGAACAGGATTGCAAAAGATATACACAAGATTTATGCCTCAAGTTTTATTTTTTCGAGACCTAATCTACCGTGTTTTGTTTTTTTCATAATTATACTTACTTGAAATAATAAAATAAGCTTTTTTTTTAAATCTTCTTATATCCAGTAACTGTGCCGTGTCGTTAATTGCTCAATATAATTAGTGAAAATCTTAATTCTCTGAAGCTTTTTTTTTTATCATATTTACTATAGTTATATAGGCTTATCAACTTCACAAAAATAAAACAAGACGATTTTAATTTAAATATTTTTGTGTTTTTCACTTTTTTATGCAAATATGTTTTATTATAAGATTTATATTTGTAAATATATAATGGCAGATATTGTTGTTTAAAAATTTGGTATTTGCTGAAGTACAAAAGTTACTCGTGAAAAAGTTCTTTCACAAAAAACCCGCAACTGAAAGTTGTTGTTTCAAGTGTTCGCAGCAAAGACAGTGTTTGTTTGTTTAAGCCACAAACAAATAATCTAAAAGGCTTTACCTCTTGCAGAGAATCATAAAATTACATAAATTTTAACAAATGTGCTGTTTCGAATGTGAATAATTGTTTTAGAAATAATGGTGGTCTTAACGAATTAGCTAACAAATGCCAACTTTATTACTGCGAATAAAAAGTATCTCAAGAATTATTACACTACTTTAATTTCGCTTTAATCCATAGAAGAATAAAAGAGAAAGGCATTTGGCACAACATGTTGACCTTCTTTTTTGTGTTCATTTACGTATACGCTTGGTCTACTAAAAATGTATCTCAATAGCTCAAAAATGTGCAGTACAAAATTTATCGGAAAACCCCAACAACTACAGCTTACAGTTTACGGCTTACGGCTTACGTTCGACGCCTGGCTTACAACGCATTTATGAAGACTCGCTGGCTGGCATTGGTGAACTAATAGCAAATTATTGCATTAAAATACTTCCTAGTACGTTGAGTCAACTGGGCAATTGCAGAATCAGCTGCTGTTGTTAGAAGTCCCGTCTGCATATATAATTATGCATATATATACTTACTTGTTACTTGTCATACGTAACAATCGTATTGAACGATTTAATAACAACAAATGACACAAGACGATTAAGAAAATGCAAGAAGAATGTGCAAAAAATTCAACTTAGTAGTTGCATTACAAAATTTCTATTACACTGTAAAGTCAATGGATTAACAAACAAATGCTTCTATCTGCCTGTCTTTCTGTCTATTATGCTTACAAAGTCACTCTGTCTGTTGATATCGTAATGACACAATTGCTTAGATTAACGCCACTGCTTACTTAACGACAACAGCAGCAAATTAAAAAAATTAGATAATGTGACAGTGATGTTGTGTGCCTTCCTACACTTTTTGTTTAATGTCACACTTAATTAAGAACAAGAATAAAGATACGGAAAAAATTAAAGTAATACGTTAATATTACGATAAACCTGGAAAAATTTTTCTCTTACTAAATTCTAGTGGTTCCACTTTCTAATGCCTCAGGATAAAGAAAAATATTTATCCCATTCTCTTTTCAAAAAAAAGAAAAAAAATTAAAAATGAGTGAGACTGAGAGACTGAGAATGTTCGGATTTAACTGTACAACAACGAGCCCCAAATGTAATATATATCAACTAAACTGGAACTATAATCCATTGATCGACTTAGAACAATGATTTCCAGTTACAACTTTCTATTTGCATATCTGAAAAGAATTCCTTAGGACAAAGTATTTAGCTCCAACGAAAAAGATATTGTCGAAACGGAGGCGTATTTTAAACCTTAAGATAAATATGTTTTAATAAGTCATTCCATTTCTTTAACAACTTGAGTAAATAATTATTTTTTATAATAAAATATCAACAATAGGTATATATGTGCTAACATAAATTACAGCATAAAGAAATATTTCTTATAATTCAAATGGATAAATATAGTAACAAAAGCTTTGATATTCTTCAGTAAAGACTTAAATGTGAATGGTTTCAGTATAGAACTCTAATTGTAAAAGTTTTAATGTAGATTTTCTCTAAATAAATTTAAAAATATTATGTATTCAAACCAATTATGAACATGCATGTTTTTAAGGAATTAATAAATCCATTACTTAAATGTATATAGTGAATTTTTATAATCCATTCTTAAAACAATTAACATATCAACGTTTTATTATTAACGATGCATCCTATTACAACTCTAGTTGCAGAAGTTAAGAATAGAAATAAACGGAGAACTGCGACCATTATTAATCTTTTGTACTGCAACAGACCCTAACCAAACAGAAGACATTATGTCTTTCGAATGAAAGCCAGAATGTCGGCCGTTGAGGACCTCCTAATATCAGAAGGGGAGAGCAGTTTTCGCCCCAGTGACATCTTCCTGGCCCAGACCAAGTCTGGGCAGTCACAGAGAAAGTGCAAAAGTTAATTACTCCTGTTGTCGTTTCCTTTTTTTCTTCAACAATTTCTACATAGAAAAAATCATTATCATAACCTATAGAAGTTATATTATTTATTTGTAAACACAGATGCTTCAAGTTAATAGAATATTTATAACTATAAAATATTCAAAAAAGGACAACTATATCACTTTAATTTACACCTTTAAATACACGTATGTGCACAAACTTCATGTCATGAATTATAATTCTCATTTAGCTTAATTGAAATTTTCAATAAACATGTTTATATTTAGTCAAGTGGATGCATTTTTCAAGTTATTTTAATTGAGCCGGTATATTGATATGGGAAGTTAATATGAAGCAATTCTATAGCAAATTAAACACTGAATTGAAAAACCAGCATTTTGTTTTATGAGATTAGTTTAACTTAAAATACGTTCGGATTGCTTTAATAATTGTTTTTTTTAGCTAATATAAAAATATGCCCATTTTAATGGCATAAAGTGGGGGGAAGACATGTTTACTATATATTTTTATCAGATTTTTTCAAAAAAATCTTTTTTTTAATTTTGTTTAAATATGTCCTTATGTTACCTTGGATTATACTTATTGTGTTTCTTTGTTGAACTATAAAGTAGAAGCAGAATTGCATATCTTCCGATATGTTGTGAGTAATATAAATTACCTTAAAATTGTCATTCGCGGTATTAACATAAATAACATGCACATCATAAAATTTATATATGAGAAAAATTATTGCAAGCAATATATGTACATTAAAAATAAACATTTAGTATATATTGTAATATGTGTGGCAAAGTGCAAGGTAAATCATTGATAACCTATGCATACACAATCCATGTGCACATAAGCATATATACTTATAAAATATATAATTACTTTTTTGTAAATCCGTAGAAATCTTGGCAACACTTTCACTTGTTGCAAGAAAACAAAAATAATACTTTTTATAAAAATTATTTTTTTTTGTGAAAATGAAAGAAATAAAGGAAGGAAGATACTCAGATATTCAGATATTCAGATACTCAGATACTCGCGTACTACACAATGTTTACGATGAAATTGCTTGAAGAAAAATTTAACCTTGAGTATAAAATGAAAATTATTGGCGATTTACAAGGTGCAACATGGCACATAACTCATAGCATACACTCGCCATCGTTAGCGTCAATTTACCTTGCCAGCGATGCCAAATGCAGATACAAAGATACAGAAAAGTATTTCTTTATACACGGATACATACATATGTATATTTATATATATTTTTTTTGTGTGCACAAAGCGCATCGATGATGAACTGCATTATATCCGAATTTACGTTAAAAGTAAAATTTTAGAGGTGTGTGTGCTCATTCGAAATGCAGTTTGTTGTGGTCCTCTTACTGATCTGAGTTAAAATGTCAACTGCCAAAACAAGAAAGGAAAATAAAGCGACACATAAGTGTATAAGGTTTTTAAAAATTAAATCAAATAATTGCATTTAAACAAATAATAATAGGAAAGGAAGTGGAAAAAGGCAGGCACCTACGATGGATGTAGGAGGTGTTTGGGAGCATTTTGCGATCCATAATTATTTTCGAAAACAATTTGCTCAATTCTCTGAGGTCAATCAGCCTCACACTTACATGATGAGTTGTTTTCTTTTATTTAAATAAAAAAATTTAATAATTTATTTCTTTATTTATTTAATTTGAAAATTGAAAATTGAAGCCAAGAAAATTGTGTTCGATCGATGCATCGGCACGTGCCAATTCCACAACGAACTCACCGATATATTTGTCAATAATCAAGCTCAATTAGGTTTGAAATCAGCCAAAAATAAATTTCAATTAATTTGAATCATATAAAATGCATTTACATACTAAACCTAGCTATTAAACGAAACCTAAAATTAAGATACATTACGATTAATACTAAATACTAAATTTGTTGAGAAGTAAAACCAATTGCTGTTGCTGATCTCTATAATATTTTGTTGTTGTTATTTTTTACTTATTATTATTATTATTAAATATTAGGCTATAAATGCACCCCGACTTAAAAGATCTATTGTGCGCCTAAAAGCCCAACTAAAACAATTCTAGACTATTTATGAATCTCGTAATTCGTGTGGGCTTGATTTTACTCATTTGATTTGGGATTAAGACCCCGCTTCCAAGGTAGTCGAGTCTACGTCTTGATGCCGCTGGGTAGTTGCATAGGATATGTTCTGATGTTTCCTTCTCCTATAATCTTCATAATAATGTGAATTATTTACTTAGGTTAATTCTATATTTTTAATTATTATTTTTTTTATCATTTTGAAAGATCTGAAAGATATGAATTAATATGATTAACATAATTAAATTTTCTTCTTATGAACCATAAAAATGACTGACAATTTGTGTTCGATTTAGAAGTGTTCCCTCATGACGTATAATTTTCAATTTATGAGCTGAAAATAGATAAAACGACATAAAATTAAATAAATTTAACAATAATTATTGTAGTGTAAAACACAAACAAAAAAGTATAATATAATTGTTTATTATCATTTTGCATTGTAAATACCACTTAATGGCTTGAAAATTATATACCGCCACCGCTAACAACTGGAAGAATTGTTGGGTTACTCATTAAACCATGACGATGTGATGTGGTCTTAAATGCTCCACAATTACTGAGTGGAAATGGGTGAATCGCAAATGGGCCGCTGACATGCCCATATCATGCAGCGGAGACAATAGATTTTGTGTTTTTTTTTTCGTGCTACTGTTGTTTTATTTTAACACTGACAAAAAAAACACCAACGTAGAAATTAAGTGAATCAAGTGAATTGAACTGAGTATTGTCAATTATCGGCCAAATTGAAAATTGTTTTGACGTCAATTGCCTGACTGACTTTTTTCCTTTTGTTCGTGCTACTCTGTATTGACTTGACTTGTACTGTACTGTGCTGTGTTGTGTTGTGCTGTGCTGCTCATATTTCATGAGCTTATTTGGCAGCACAGGGAAAAATATACACAGTAATTATTTTGTAGATCAATATCGTGCGCAAATGCTTTGATCTGCGATACACGAGTGTACACCCGTCGCAAGTACTGAAATGTTTATACTCGAAAAACGAATTGAAAATTTATTTACTAGAAACTGTCCGAGACTTTCAAATGCCATGTACTCCTCATAGCCAGCAGCAGCAGCAGCAGCAGCAGCAGCAGTTATCAAGTGTTACTATGTGGGCGTGGCATGGTTGTCTTATTTGCATTGTTATATTGTGTATTAGTAGATCATTTCTAATACATAGTATAGGTACATACTTATTTTTTGTTTAAATAAACCAAAACCAAACTACATAAAACATGAGATATTTCGGAGATATATCGAGTTAGGAACAGAATAACATAGGAGAAGGAAACGTGTGAAGAGGTGAAGTAACTAAAATTATAGTTATTAAATTGTTGCTTCGTAGCTATTAAATCAGTGCTGTAGTCTGTAGTCTTATATTATAAACTCATTTGCATTTCTAAAACTACTATTATTTAATTCTAAAAAGTCACAACTGTTTCGCTGTCCTACTGTAAGCCGATATTCTGCTTTCCCTGCTGCGGTTATTGTAATTATACTATTGACGTATTCATTTTTAATCGTCGTGGTACGCCAGTTGCTTAAAGCTGCTATTATTATTGCCCTTTTATTAATGACATTATTGAGTGAAAATAATACAAGCGAAATCATTTGAAACCTGAGCTCCTCCCCAATCAAAGGGCGAAGTGAAAACTTGTGTGTGCTAAACTTCACACAATAAACAATATTTTATTTCAGCTTAATTTTCAAATATTATTATAAATTTATATACTATAAAGTGGGTTAATAATTGAAGCGAAAACTGTTTGAAACTGTTTAAAAAATAATTAATATAAGATATAAGAAACGTTCAAATGAGTGATCTGTTTTTACTAAACAATATGTAAATAAATAATTTTTTTAATAAGCCTGATTTTCAAAAAAATAAGTAATAATAAATAAATTCAATTAATTCTAATATTTTTATATAAAAATTACACATTGTTTTGTTGACCTTTTTCATTTTCAAATAGTTTATTGCTTCAATTAAGCATGTTCATTACGTTGTTCATCACTTTCATATTTAAATATATTTCTCGTCATTACACTACTTCAAAGTAAATATATTTTTTACCGACAGTTTTAGGTTTTTAATAATATAATTCGGTTTATAATAAAAATGCCTATGTTTATTGAACAAGAAGTTTAGAGTTTTAGATTTAATAAAATTTAATATTCAATTTAATCTTTGTTTCGTGGCAAAGAGTAGCCTTACTTTATGTAAACCAATCTTCAATTTAATTTGGGAGATTGCGAATATCAGCAATAATAAAATTTAAAGGTTCCTAAACCGATTTGTATCCACACAAATTCAAATATCCAGTAGATAGTAAAGAAGTGACAACAATATGATATGGAAACGTTTGCTGCAGTATGTTATACCAACCATGATTTGTTGTGACTATGTTCAAATCACTTTCAATTATTTAAATATAAATTTAATGACTCTCAATTATTAATATATTCTTACTTACTTCAGTAACAACAATTATAAATATCGCTAGAATAATAAGATTGTCATAGACGGCACAAGTATAAGAAGTGTCTTATAAGAGAAGTAATTCCGAGGCATAAGCTTCTGGAATCTGCTTGACGATTCCCTACAACAACAATTGTTTCAGATTTGAGTATGCACATACATATTTGCTATGCAAATTGGTATTGAGTTCTTCCTGTGGAAGATATATCAGTCTTGCAGTAGGTTTACTTACAGGTTATTGTATTCTAGGTACCCATGCTAGAAGAGAATCTCCCTTTCAACCATATCTGCCGCAGTAGTGATGAGGATGATAAAAGTGCCTCCCACCTGCTTTGCTTCTGTCTGAGACATGCACGGCACCGCCTCAACTTTTTTGTGAGGATCTTTTGAGATTCTAGATGGTTTTAACCCTTGGGTTTTTAATAATACGATCGCACAATGGCCTATACCGGATCGCTAGTATAATCGAACCTAACCTATATATTTGCTATACCAACTTTTATATACAAAATTTTTTGCAGTGAGTTTCTATATTTGATTTGCTTCTTATTTTTGTTTTTATGTTAAACATTTTAAAAAATTGAGCATTTCATAATATGATATGATACTAAATTTTAGTGAATGGAACTATTAAAGAAATAGAAAAAACGGGTCACTCTGTAGATTTCAAGTTTCAAGTCTGGTTTTATAACACTTGAAGCAAAAAAAAAAAAAACTTTAAGCAAATAATTGTAGTTTATGCAATTTATGTGATAATCAACAGATCATCAATGCAGTTTCATGTGATGCGTTTAGAATGCGGCACTAGTAGAGAAACGTACGTGCGCTAAGTGCAACATTCTCAGAGAACACTACAGAATACTGCAGATCACTACAGAATCATTTTCTCCAGTGCATCTCTATTAGCTTTATTATCATAAAATTCTATAGAAATTGTTTGCTGAAATGATGCAAATTTGTTTCATTTGTGCACATTAATTTGAAAGTGAAACTATTTAATGCTCGTCCGACTTAACGAAAAAGCAAAAGACGATTTTCTTTGAGTGTAAAAGCGAACTGAAAAGAGTTTTACAGAGTCAAAGAGTTTTATAGTCAATAATAAAAGTCGGTTGTCCTTGCACAGTTTCCTTTTAAATCAATTTGCAACGGGCTTAAGTAGTCATAAATACCAAAGTTTTTTATGACTTAACTGCATAGTTTTATAGATACAAAACCGTTCACTATTTGAATCATTTGCTTTAAAACTTAATTATACAATTCCTAAAACAGCTGATAGGTTAATTTATTTGCAAATGAAGTTGTGTTATATGTTCCTCATTATTTTCTGCATATATTACTCATATATACTGATAAATAAGCTGTATTAATAATCAATTTATGCATTTTATATAGTAGAACTTGTTCTTTAAGTTAGTTTATAATTTATAGATGTTAAAGATAATGTAAATTAGAATCAAGATATTAAGTTTAACTTGTTAATCTGTGTAGTTGCGATTCAGTGGCGGCAATAGTTTTATTGAAACTAAATCGATTCTATACTTTTTTCTCAACTTTTTTCTTTATTTTAATAAATATACTTGAACTTGCTGAATTATATATATTGTATAATATGATTCTGAATAAATTTTTGTGCTAATGATTAAATATACTTATACTTATACTGTGACTAATTACGACATTATAATGTCACTACACTATTTCCCACAGATATTATAGTTGCTTATGAGTCAATGATGTGTGATAAAAGGTCCTAAGTATTTCAAAACCTCGTGGATGTGAATAATTCTTATACCAGAGTTGGAATTATTAGTATTATTATTGTTAAGGAATGTTGCACTGCGATCGTTAGGTCTATTGTGTCCCCTTCTGGACTTGGAGTAGGTCTCTAAGCACTGTTACGTCAATGAAAAGTAGTTTAAAACCTACTTTACAGAGTTTTATTGTCTCTTCCGTAAGAATATACATTCCCAGGAGCCTGTTCCTTTGGAATTAATCGCACAACCATTATTTTATAAAAAAAAACGTTATGCTATATAAGAAATATGAAGTGTAGAAATCGATAGCTTTTCGATATGTTATAGTGAAAATCCTTTTTTTTTTTTTTGGTTTTTTGACTCATTTATCTCATCGCTTATTGTTGTATAATTCTTTTATGACTGCTAAAATTGAGACTAAAAAAATTAAAGATTTATTTTTGCTTGTGTGAAATTTCTTCCGCATATAATAATTACCTTAAACTTATATAAAATCTAAATTAAAAACTATATGAGTTTCTTCACTTGCATCGTGGCGGTAAATGGAGTAACAGTGTCAGCGCCAGCGCCAGCGCCAGCAGCAGCATTAACAGCTCTGAAAGGCAAGATTATCTAAGACTGCAGCGAAAAGTTTTCTTGATTGAGAAAAAAAATTTGTTTTTAAAAAATAAATAAAAGCGTGTGTGTTCATATACTCTTACTGTTATGTTATTATTTTATTATTATTATTTTAGCATTAGTGGTATAGTATGTATATGATATTTGAATATTTTCAAGTGAAAGTATTTGACTATGAAAAATATTTTGTAATTTTTTATGATGTAATAATTAATAATTTTGTAAAATTTATCTTCACTTTCTACTCTGTTGTGGTAAAAAAAAAACAAAAAATATTTACAACAAATAAAATACAGAAAACACTGAAGATATAATCTAAAGTACAACTGAACCGTACTAGAAGTTCGAAGCCTGTTCTTTCGCTAATACTGCTACGTTAGTTGTTAGTTGCATGTGGAGCAGCCTCATTGAATGAGGCTCGTCGTCACGTTCGATGTGGAAGTCTATTAACCTGAAGTTTTTGCGTTATTATCCCTCGACCACCAAAAATACTAATAAGCCACAAATGTTGTTGACTTTAGTCAAAAACATTTTAAATTCGATTTTTTTCTTTATTTTTTTTTTTAAATTTAAATAAATAAGAATTTAATTTGAAATCAAAAAAGAAACCGACAAGACAGATAATGAAACATTGATCCATTGGATTGAATGAAAAGTAGCATAACAAGGCAATTAAAATATTTTGGCAACCGTTAAAATTTCCTTGAGAAAAATTAATGCGGAAATGTTTGATAAACAAATCGCATCGAAATGTATAATCTTTTTTTTTTTTATTTTTTTAGACACTAGCCACCAGAAAAGAAATATTTGATGAGGATATTTAAAATGAATATAGTAGAAAAACGAATTTTTATGTTATTTGATCATTTACGATTTCAGCCGAAATATTAGTTCAAAATCAAGAGAATTCTATTATAATTTTTATGCCAACAATAAGTTCAGTAACTTAGCGAACAAAATACACTTAAGTACCAGTGCACCCACAGACAAGAACACGTGTCAGAAGACTTCTGAAGACTGCCCTGATCAAACATATTTGTTTAACAAACCTCTAAACATATACACGAACATATGTTTAGATATAGTTTTCTATACATATGATGCGTAGCTCATATGAGAACCAACAGAAAAAATAATTTTCTATTTATGTATCTTGCGTTTTTTGTCAACGGCTCGTCAATTTTCTAACAAAACAAAACAAAACCAAATAAAATAAAATTCAAAATTCAAAATTCAAATAAAATATAAAATGACATATAAACTATCAATTAAGTTAAATGAAATTACTTTTTATAATAGAAAAAAATCGCTTTTTTATGTATAAAAATGTATAAAAATCGTTTTTGGTATATTTTTACGTGATATTTTGACATTTTAATATTTTTAACATTATTAATGGTATTTTTTTTTTTTTTTGTAATGTCTATTCACATTCAAAACCTAATAAGTTATACAGACTTATGCAAATTTAATTTCAATGACGTCAAACGGCAAAACTAAAAAAAAAAGTTAAATAATTATAACCAATAATAGCGCTAAAATAGACTAAAATTATGTTAGGCGGTCTTATAAATAACACTATAACACTACATATCTAATACAACCAATAAAGGTTTCTTTCGAAATATTTTTATTAATCATTATTATGTGATTAATATTAATTAATATTAATATTATCTATGTTTAAATTTTTCTTTAAGTTCCGAAATGTTTCCAGTTTCATAAAACTATTCTAAAGAAAAGTTTTATATATACCATATATGAAGCAATATATGAAAGATAAAGTTAATTGGAGTGGTTAGGTATACCAAAATAAACTAAACATGGTTCTCTCACTAAATAGGAACCAACACAGGCGTTTATGAACAAAAACACAAATATCTGTCAAGCATATTTACACCATAGAAGGTAGTGTGGAATACAGTAGAATAGCTATCCCAATTAATAACCAGGTAACAATAAATACTGTCTATTCTGAACAGGTGGCATCAAAACTGTTGAAGAATTACCTTGAGAAGTTTAAAATGCTTGCTCAAAATAATCAGTTATTGGATCTTATGGGTTTCAGATTATGTTGGAATATCTGACAAGGAAATCTCAAACAAATTTAGCAAGAAAAGGCATTATTGTTGTTTATAGATCCGAAACCATTATGTTACTTACAAAATTCTTATATCTTATTGAAAACGCAGAAAACAAAGGGAGAAATCTATACTGGTACAATCTACCAGAGCTATCACAATCGAAATCGTTTACAGAGACTTTTCTTCTAAAATGATTAAAGAACTTAATACAACTAAATAAAAATTAACTCAGAAAGCATTATATGTATTACATTGATGACTTTAACTGTATGTTGATTTAATCAATTGGAGTTAACTCTCACCGGAAATAGAATGAAACCTTAAGACACGTGCTAGAAGCTTGTTTGACGATGCTGCATAAATCGAAAAACACCTAGTTAAACATTTTATATCAGATAAAGAATTACGACTGTGAAATGGGTTCATTACTAGAATTTGTCAAGAAGCTTGAACTAAAATAAATACTTTGAAACCATGAAGGGAGCACAGTAGAACTCAATATAATATAATATAATATAATAACTCTATAATGTAACTCTAATTATAAAAAAACATATTCACATTTATGCTTTATGAAGAATTTATTCCTTGTTCAATGGGTTTTGTGTGGACGGCCACCACTGCAACCTACTTTAACCTATCCATATTCCAATTTTTTTCTTCTTATAACTTGTTCTACATTATCCATTAAAATAGAATTGAGTTTTGTTACTGTAACCTAAAGATTTTTAATTTACTTTTCCTATTTATAAACTGATTGTAGGGTGTATTTAAATGATTTTAAAAAAAATCATGAATTAAATATTAGTTATTTATTTATTTTTTTATTTTAATTTAAAGTTAATCTGTTGTTTTGTTTTCTTGCGATTTAGATATTTTTACTAGTTCTCTTTTGAGCTAATTATCTTCTTTTTTATAGGTATAAATTTGCATTTAAGCAAAACAAAACCTTCAATCGAGCACAGAACTCTTGAAAAAAGAAGCTCATAATATATAATGAAATTGATTTATTTCTTGGTCATTTGTTATTAAAATTAGTTTTAGAATAAACAGCTTTTATTATATCAAGAGTTTATTAATTTTTAAAACAAAATAACGCTTGACTTTCTGAACTTAATCACCTGTTTTTGAAATCAAAAATTGAATTGACTTCTCCAACTTCTTCTAGTAACATAATGTAATTAGTCGAAAAGTCATTCCGATTTCGACTCTACAAAAACTCACATATTATAATTTGTTTATTAAATGCTTGTTTAAGCTCACATTCAACAATTTCTCAATCTCTCTAAAACTCAATGACAGCCTAGAAATATGTGGTAACTTTGAAGAGCTTGACTGACATAAATGGGTTGTTATAAACGTATATAAACAAGTATATTTCTTTATTTCTTCGGGTTTTAATTATACCTCCTACTCTTGGCAATGTTTTGTTTCTGAGGCGCTGTCTTTCACCTGTGCTGAATGCATAAAAGTTTTAAGCATTACCGGCCCATTTTGTAAGTCACTCCATGTGTTTTACTGTCTATTTCGCTGTCAATCAACTGTCAGCGAGTTAGTCAAAAACAAATTTCTGGCTATACCAAATCTTAATATATCAAATTATTTTGCAATAAAAAAAAAATGATTCAGTTTCTAATTTTCAAACTTTAAAAAAATTATGAGAAATTGAAAAAAATAAGTTATCTATATATAATACTGTACTTGCTATTTGTTTGTAAATGTTTATGTCAACATTGTTGTTGTTTGACCCAATTAGCAAAATTAAAATTTAAGAAAAAAAGTGCGCCAATTATTATTACAATATTTATGTTTTGGCAAAGTAATTACATTTGATTCTAGCTGCTTAAGTTGAATATTCGAAAAAATAATGTGCCTCCACTCGACTTTTGTAGAGCAGCCATTAAACGTGCTTCTTAAGACTTATATATATATATATATGTTATATATATAAAACGTTTAAAAGTGAACAAAACAAAATGCATTTTTAAAGATAGATATAAGTGGCGAGAATGTCTACTGACAATAACATGTGTCGGTAAGATGGATGGATCCTTCTCTCATGTACTATATTACTCGAATTAATGGTTTATTAGTGATATCTTTATGGAAACGAACATCGAACAAAATGTTAATATGTAGTTTGTTACGAAAATGGGATAAACTTTAACCCGAGCAGTTTATGATAGATCATGAATGGGAAAGCACATACGACGGACAACATGTGGGAAGTTCTGTTTACTATACATCGAAAACTTTTGATTATATTCAAATTACATCAAAATGTGTATTTCTACTGTACTGAAATCGAAAACTTTATATGTTGGATGTGCTCGAATCTCGAATGTGTAGGTCAAACTCAAACTGTTAGATGATACCCACATCTACACGTTTCTTTCTTCCTTACTTACACCCTTTGGAAATGCATTGGAAATTGTTGTTAAAGTCGAAGATATTTCTTTTGTGATATTCTCCAACTGTTTTTGTTTGATAGCCGGTAATCACTGCAAAATCCTTTTTGACATACAAGGCATACCAGCTAATTCTGCTCATCCAACACTTTTGTGGTGTTCGAACGTTATTGAGTGGCTTGCTAGGCTCACATAAGCATAATCGAACATAAAAATGAAGATTTGATCAGCCTAAACAATATTTAAAGCAATAACTATAAAATAGAGGTATTCAATGTATCTCAAGTAACCAGCTTAGTAATCGAGAGTGGCACATGGTAATTTTGTAAAGAGTCAATTTGCACTGTTACTATGTTATACTTGACTACCCTAATAAACCAATATATTAGCTTTGTTTTTTATTTTCATTTAATTTATATTTAAATTAGATTTTGCAATATGTTGGCATATATTTTATATCTCAAAGTTTTTTATATTAAATGTCATAATTCAAATTCACCGTAAATCATATAAATTGTATGTATGTTAGGTACGAGTATATCAATCATTAAGCAAGGTAAATCGAAATTAACAAATATATCCGCAAAAAAAAACGTTAAAAATAATTAAATTCATTTAATTAGAAGAAGGAAACTAAGCCATAAATATGATCGGAGGAGGCCTATTTTGTTTCTTTATGTTTTCATGTTTGAAATACACAAACAAAACTTTATAAACCTCAAATAATATTGTTTTATTTATTAAGTCTAATGAAGACTTCAAATTAATTTTGTTTTTCCCAAAGCCCATGGCTATTTTGACGGCTAAATTAAATACTTAAATTGATGAATTCAACCAACCAGAAATAAAATTAAAAAGTTTTATATATAAGATAGTGAAGTTTTATAAAAACAACAAAAAAATTAAATTGTCTCCATATCAAAGACACTTAACTTACACAGATTGAAACAACTATGAATCTATACTATATATATGTATCTATACTACATATGTGGCTATAATATTGTAACACATATCTGTTTGTATATCTTGAACTTAATTTCAATTTTGATTTATGTGATGTGATGTGATGTGACGTGATGTGATGTAGAGTAGCATGACACAGATGCTGTGAGAAGAAAACTACATATTTGCTGAAGACGGAAATTTCCCATGGTCAATGTATTCACAAATCACGGGTAAAAACAAAGCAAACATTAGCTATTTAATTATTTTGTTTTGTATTCACACAAACCAATTTGCAAATATTATGTTTTTAATTTGAAATTTTTATTCAACACAAAGTTTGTCATTTGTTGAGGATTTTTCTTATACTTTTGTGATTTAAATAGGTCACATCACACCAACAACGCCCATTTATTTCAAACTAAACTAAAAATATTTACTCAAGAAAATTAAATAAAAATGATAAATAACTGAATTCGATGTCTTCGGATTGCTTTCTATTTAATATTTTTATGACTTAAAAAAGAGAGCTCAATATGTTTTTCTATATAATCTATTAAAAATATATCTATAAACAAATCTTTATTTTAAGTAATATCTAATATTAAACTATTTTTTTTTTTTTTTTCTTTTTTGTAAATTCTTATTTTTATTCTTAAAAATGTCTTGTGATTTATTTGTATTGTTGCCAGATTTATTTTGTCATTTCACTTAATGAATATTTATTAATTTCTTTCATATTGATCTTTGTACATATATACTATACATATTTTAAGCAGACACATTGGTTAATACTTTTAAAAAATTGAGCCAAAATAATTCCATTTAATATTGTTCTTTTGTTTCACCTCTTTTTTTGCTATCTATTTGTAAATAATTTATTTTTTATTGAAACACATAAGAGTAACAAAACAATTTTAAATATATATTAATAAAAAACAAACATTATTGCTATTTCACTTACTCCAGATGGTAAAGAAACAAGTATAATATCTTTAATATTTACTAAGAAACCACATCTCAAAAAGTGTTTATTCAATAGTTAATCCATTATATATTCTTTAATTTAATATCAATTCTATATCTGTAGCTAGGTAAAGTTTTCCGATAACTGCGATCCGAAAGTTCCACGTTAACTGGCCCGCCCCATTGGTTCATTGTGTTATTGTACGAAACCGAAAGGGCTTGAAACCATTAAGTTCGAGATAGCCCCTAAAAAATGATCTTAGATTTGTCTAAGAACCTGTAGAGAGTGAGGCACATTCTTTGATTAAAAGTATGGTTACTTAATTAAGAGGTCCTTGTACTGAATTGGGTTCAGTATGTTTTATAGTACATTTTTGATCGTCAAACCTCATTTATCTAAATGAATCATTTATCTATATTCTTCGTATATAAACTCGTTATTATCTTGCTTACATTTTTCACCAAAAAATATTCTATCATGCAACGTTTTTCTGTATTTACCCCCTTTAAACCTTGCCTACTCACTGCTATTTTCATTCAAGACATAAAATTATTAATAAATACTCATACATGAACGCAAATTTTTGCTTTTTTGCTGCAAAAATACTATAGATAACTTACTTTTTGACAATACTTGCAGTCGTATTTTCAACTTCTACTGATAGCTTTTACTGTATCTTTTTAATAAAACAGGTATCAGTTACTGCTTCTATTAGAACCGCTGGAAATTTTCCACTGTTATTATATTGCAAATCTATTAAAGAGCATCATCCATTATTTGCTGTATAATACTACAAAACTGGACATTCAGATATCTTTGATTATAAAATATTACTTCATCTGCACTTTTATAGCGAGAGCTGATGGTGGTGATCAGCACCACCCCATATACCTTCCTTGGCTTCATCTACCCTCACATTTAACTCAATCCTGCAAATATTTTTCGTTTTTATTATTATCGATCTTAATCAGTTGCTATGTAGTGTCTACCATGAACATTTGAAAGTGCAAAGGAGGATATTTACTTCGAAAAAAACACAGTAGTAAAATATATGATGCTATATCACTAACTTCAAACAGATTCTGTTGTGTATCACGCCCACATTTTTTCTTATAAAGCTACTTAACGCATTTTTACATTTTCATACACATTATATGATTTTTACATGTCATTTATTGTGTTTTTAATCAGCGTGATGTCTAGTTGTCAGTTTCAATTTTTCACACTTGCCGCCACTGTAAATACTGCAATATTTTTCGAGCCCCACTTCCGCATAAAAATTTCCACACAATTTTATGACACCCGTCAAGATGTCACACAAATGGTTTATAACATCAACATTAATAAATTTCCAAACAAAAACAATAGATATTTTATAACAACAAACTGTCACACACAATATCATTTCATATATATACTTTATATAATATTTACACAAATACTAACGATAAAATTATTTAATAATATTTTCTTCTTTTTTGCAGGTAAGCAAAGGAATTTATTAAAAATTTCAAATATTTTTAAGATTTGTAATGTAAGTACATTTTGATATACGAGTAGATATTGATGTTTATATCTATATATATAGATATATAGATATATATAGTTGTATAGATTTAGATATATGATGTATGATGTATGATGTTTGATATGATGTATGATATATGATATACGATATAGATATAGATATAGAAATAGATATAGATATAGATATATGGTATATATATATATAAATATAGATATAGATATAGACTGAAATATTTGATATAGATATAGATATAGACTGAAATATTTGATATAGATATAGATATAGACTGAAATATTTGATGTAGATATAGATATAGACTGAAATATTTGATATAGATATAGATATAGACTGAAATATTTGATATAGATATAGATATAAATATAGATATAGATATAAATATAGATATAGATATAAATATAGATATAGATATAAATATAGATATAGATGTATAGATATATATGGTTGTATAGATATATATGGTTGTATAGATATATATGGTTGTATAGATATATATGGTTGTATAGATATATATGGTTGTATAGATATATATGGTTGTATAGATATATATGGTTGTATAGATATATATCGTTGTATAGACATATATGGTTGTATAGATATATATGGTTGTATAGATATATATGGTTGTATAGATATATATGGTTGTATAGATATATATGGTTGTATAGATATATATGGTTGTAGAGATATATATGGTTGTATAGATACATATGGTTGTATAAATATATATGGTTGTATAGATATATATGGTTGTATAGATATATATGGTTGTATAGATATATATGGTTGTATAGATATATATCGTTGTATAGACATATATGGTTGTATAGATATATATGGTTGTATAGATATATATGGTTGTATAGATATATATGGTTGTATAGATATATATGGTTGTATAGATATATATGGTTGTATAGATATATATGGTTGTATAGATATATATCGTTGTATAGACATATATGGTTGTATAGATATATATCGTTGTATAGATATATATCGTTGTATAGACATATATGGTTGTATAGATATATATAGATGTATAAATATGTATATATATATATATATATATATATGATGTATGATATATGATATATGATATAGATATAGATATAAATATAGATATATGGTATAAATATATACATATATATAAATATAGATATAGATATATGATATAAATATATATAAATATAGATATAGATATAGACAGAGGTATTTGATATAGATATAGATATAGATAAAGATATAGATAAAGATATAGATATTGATACAGATATAGATATAGATATAGATATAGATATAGATATAGATATAGATATAGATAAAGATAAAGACATAGATATAGATATAGATATAGATATAGATATAGATATAGATATAGATATAGATATAGATATAGATATAGATATAGATATAGATATAGATATAGATATAGATATAGATATTGATAAAGATATAGATATAGATATAGATATAGATATAGATATAGATATAGATATAGATAAAGATATAGAATAGATATAGATATAGATATAGATATAGATATAGATATAGATATAGATATAGATATAGATATAGATATAGATATAGATATAGATATAGATATAGATATAGATATAGATATAGATATAGATATAGATATAGATATAGATATAGATATAGATATAGATATAGATATAGATATAGATATAGATATAGATATAGATATAGATATAGATATAGATATAGATATAGATATAGATATAGATATAGATATAGATATAGATATAGATATAGACATAGCTATATAATATGGAAAGTGTTCGCTGCGTACAGGAATTCTAAATTTTTTTTTAAATAGTCGTAAATAATTTCTTTTTGTTAACTTGGCTATTATATGTGACTATTTTGTTTACAATATTTGTTTTTTTTTCTATAATTTTAAATTTATTTAACTCAATTTAATCAATTATCTTCAATTAATGAATTGAAGTCAGCCATAAACATAATAGCGTAAAATGCAATGAGTATATACACATATCGGTATGCATATATTTTATTGATATTATTGGATCAATGCTTAGTTGTTAATTGTTAATTGTTATTATACCATTTAAATACACTTTGAAAAATGTTTGAATTTTTATATCTGCGCTGCGGTTATGTTTCTTCTATCAATTTCTTTGCTTAAAAGCTCAGCGATTTATTTTCATTATAGAAAATTACAATATTTTGTTTACTGCTCAAGTATTTTTTGTTATTTTTATTTATTTATTTTGTGATTATTTTTTTGTGATTTCTTATTGTTATACAGTTTTTATCTTTAACCTTGAATTTTTCATTTTTTGATATCATGTAAAGTTTTAATATTATTCGAATTATTTTCCTATAGCTGTTCGTCATTTTTTATTTCAGATATTTTTATATTATTGTATTTTTCTTGGTTTTTTCCATTATTTAAATTTATTTATTTTATTTATTTTATTTTTGTATCTTTGTTCTCCGAGCCTTTTATATATTTACTTAAGTGATGTCCAATTTGTCTCACTTGGTTTATTTTTCTGAATTGTTATAATTTCGTCAATTCGTAATTATAGTGTAAAAGTCAGTTAAATATTTCTTTTATTGAATTTCTATTTTCTGAAATTATAATTTTTCAATAAAATATTTATTAACAATCGTGAAATCATCTTAGAATTATGGGAACACATCTATTACACATTTTAACAGTATTTATTAACGCTTCTGAGTATTCGAACAATACGAATCTCATTTCTCATCCACCTACCCGTGATATGGACGGGAGATATGACGGCGATTGGTGAATGTTTTATATATATGTGTTATACGATATTATATTTTTTGCCAAACCAATTAAATATATTTTCGGTCTATTGCATGAAGCATTGCTTTAGACTGCAAATGCTTAAACTTTTTTAATAACCTAGCACTTTTAAAATTGCTAGAAATTTAACGCAAAGCTTTATGTTTCATCCTGCAATTATATACTGTAGTGAATAAATATAAACGAAATAACGCTGAGGACTTAAAATACCACGGTGCTGTCACGATCCTTTTAAGCCTTCGCTACGCACCCCAGAAACAAGGCTAACCTTACAATAAGTGGGTTAAGCTTGTTACTACCTAAAGGCATGCGGATATATTTTTATAACCTGAGCTTTTTTGGATGCGCATGGGAAACTTTCTGACGAATTTACTATAAGGTCGATGTATTTTTTCCCCGCAATCTATGTGACCATAGATTATTTATATATTGTTTGCAGTGCTTTTTATATACTGTGCGTGTGATTTTCTCATTAAAGCTTTTTATCTGAAGCAAGCCCAACTTTTTATTTCAGGGTATTCCCAACTGTATGTGGGGTTTATATTTATTATTATATTATTGTTAACAAATATTTATGTACATATTTTGTTGCAGTGTTAAACAATATTTGTTGTATAAATGTGTGTATTATAAATATAAAACCAAGCACAACCAGAAAGACTGATGATGGCTATAATTGTTAGATTTCACTACCAGTAAAGACTGCTCTGGCGCTCATAAGTCTTACCCATTTCCTATGTCTACTTCAATAGTTTGATGCTCATTAAAAACTTCTATGGAAAGTCAATTTCTAAAGTATTGCTAATTACATTTAAAACAAACTTTAAAACTGGGCGCAGAAAAATGTCTTAAACGAATTTTATGATATGTGCATTTTGTACATCTAATCACTGCATGTAAGATTTTCAAACATTACATATAATATTTAATGAGCTACCCATAACCTTAAGTAAGTGGTGAAAGTGAATCACTTTACGCGGTACGTGCAGTCCGCCTCAAGTCGTACCAAATTTTAAGTGTGACAAATGGCAAATACAACTATTTAATAATACTTAAAATCAAAGAACTGTTGAAGAAGATAATAAATATTTACACACCTTTTCAACATTGGCGTAAAGACGTCTTAAATGCTCTTTAGCGTACCAGGAACAAAATGGGGGAAAAGTAAAAAATCATATTCTGTGACTCTAAAATTTTCCGTTTATACATAAATAAAATACTTATGTGTCAAAAGAAAATAAAATTTATACAAATACATTTAAACTATTGGAAACCAAGGAAGCTCAAAAGGTGTTGATAACTTTATAGCCTATCAAAAAAAAAATAAGTAAAAAATAATTAAAAAGAAAAAATTTGCCACATTGAAATTCTATATGCAGATATTCTATTTTCAAACTTTCTTAGTTAACCCTGTATGAACCGTACAAACAAAACAAAAACATCAATCAGAGATCTACGTACCTTTAAGTGATACGAATATATAAATATATAGATAGCTTGTCATGGCAATCGATTTTAAAAAGGGAAAAAAGCCAATTTAGCAGACGTCTTTTTGCGTAGAATTCACTTTAAAAAAACATAAAGAATTTAAGTTTATAATGTATAAGAAAATATAAAACAAAAAGAATGTTCTTTGAAATAAAAATATTGTTTTGTCTAATATTTATTTAGAATCGAAATTGTCGCTTTCTTTTCATTAATTATTGATCGACAAGTTCACAGAAACTCATGAATTTAAGATATAAGATTTTTCAATAAAAATTTAAATGCAGAAAATGTTTATACAAAGATTTTTTTAAAAAAATTCACAGATCTAATGATACTACTATTTTAAATTATATGTTTTCAGTAACTTTCATTCGTACTTGATTTTAAAAGTGCACTTACTCCATTGCACTTCAATTTACACTTAATGCATTTTCCTAAAGTCTTGGGTAGATGAAATTAAATGAATTCATCACTCGAATTATCGTCTCAGCAAACTTGATATTTGCTTAAGTTCATAATTGCGCGTACACGCATATATAAATTACAGCAACAATAAAAATGATAATATTTATATAAATAACAATATTTAAATACAATAGCATTAGTAAAAAATAAGGAAAAATAAAAGTAGAAAGCAAATAAAAGTACCGTTGAGATAATAATAAATAAAAATAATTTCTAACTGTAGAAAAACTTACAAAAAACGTTCTCAATGCAATGTACAATACACAATATGACATTATAAAAGAGTTATAAGATTATCAATTAGAATATAATTTCTGTTAAGACTACCATAACTTATAGTCTTATTACATGTTAACTATTATTATTATTGTTAGTGGATGTGCCACTGCGACCGTCGGGTCTATTATGCCCCCTTCTAGGTTTAAAGTACTACTAACTACTTTACAGAGTTTTATTGCCTCTTCTGTAAGAATACACATTCCCAGGAGTATATTCCGTATGTGCATTAGCGCATTACAGTTTGCATCCATATGTATACCCAGTCTAAGGTGGTATTTTAGTTTACAGTGCCCTGTTAGAATTCCTGTGATGATTCTAAGTTTTTCTTTTGGTAGGTTCATACAATCCTGATAAGTGATTTGGATTGTTTTAGTCCTGCTGGTGTATTATCCCAGTAATCCTTTTTATTCTGGTTCTCCTTTATTTTTATGAGAGAAAGGAGCGTACTATGTCCTAGTCCACAAAAAAGTTCCGGCCCCATCATCGATGAGACTGCTTTTTTCTTGGCTAGTTTTGCATGTTAGCTAATCGAAAACATAAAAATGCTTTTGAACATTGAAAAGAAATTTTATTGTCAGATGCGTACAAATTTTTAGTCTAGTTGTGCTAAAAAGTATTGATTGAAACTTAAGATTAAGTTAATAAAATAAAGTTATTTTACTAGCTTTGAAAAAATGGATTTTCACGATCTCGAGGATAAGGTCCGTAATTGAGTAAATTACCAACAATAAAAAATTGTTGTTGCCACTTTACACTCCTATTCCTCCTATGCTAATAGGTTATCAAGATCGTGAGCACCACTTGTACCAAATTTGAAATATGGTTTTAAACGAGTTAAGGAGTAAATATTGCATAATAAAATGTAAAAAAAAAATATATATACCATAATTAATCAATTTTTTGATGAGACCGCAATATATGTTAGTATTAAATTTTTTTGTTTACGTGTCACTTTTTTTTAATATATTGTAATTATTTTTTTAATTGTTTGTAAAATTTTATTTTTCTATAAAATTGTTTTTTTTTCGCTTAATTGAAATACTTTATCAATTAACATTTCCTTAGCTGCACGAATCACGTATTTACACAGTTGTCAGCATTTCAAGTGATATTTTCTAAACTTTTCAGTCAGTTTGTCTACAAGTTCTATTTCTACAAAATTTTTATTTTTTTAAATTATTTATAATGAATATCAATTGATTATTAAGATTGCACATTAATTAATTCCTCTCTACCATTTCCCAATACAAATCAAATACGAGTAATGTATGTATAGGAAACACAAAGAAAAAAATTACGACAGAAAATATTTATATAGACAATAAAATATTTGCTGTTGTTACTGTAAGTGCATATATAATGAATAGTAATAATGAAGGGGCTTGACCCCCGCTTGAAAGACAACAGCACAAGGGCACACTTATAGTCTAACGAAAAGAAACTATTTACTATATGCAAAAGTATATATAAACAAATTTATGTACATAATATAACATTTATTTACTTATTAATCAATAAGTAAATTTGAGAAATGATAAGCGAGCTAACAGTTCAGTTCACAGTACGATTTTGAAATGAAAATGATTATACTAAACAAAACAGCACCATTTAGCTTCAACGGAAATTATGTATCTAATGAATGACTTCTTTTTATATGTACTAAATATGTACTAAATATATACTAAATTTGTTTAAATTATATAAAGTTAAACGCTTAAACGGTTTTCGAAACAGGCATGTCAGTCATCCCATCAGTCAGTCATTCAGTATAGAAATATTGAAATGTTTAGAAATTATGTATCTAAAGTATCTCAAAGTGACAAAGATATTTTCGCGAAGAAAGCCAAAATAATTTTATGCGCAGGAAGTCCATTAGTAATATATATAAATAAAAGGAAATTATGAAAAAAAATGTATTTTATCAACGGTTCAAAGCAACTTTTTAAATAAATAACTGCTGTTATACTTTGACCAAATATCACTAAACATACACTTTGAAAATATCTCAGATAGTTACATATATATTAAATGAAATTTTCAAATAAATGGCAAGACGCACAAAAATATTTCAAATAATTAAATGCAAAAGTTTATAGAAGCGCGCAACTCTTGACAGCTGTCAATTTGATATTTTAAAAGTAAACACATAACAAAATGATGAGACCACCCGCCGGAAAACTATACGCTATATAAAAAATATACAATAATATAGCATATATCACACAAATATGGAGAGTTAAAAGTATAAACTAAGTAAAGCAATGACTACATCTTTCAAAAATATAATTAAATTTTATTTAAGAATTGGAAACAAATTTTGTACTACGTCATTGGAACTGGGATGGTTATATTTTGCCTTTGTCGTCTCCATGAAATTTCCTGAGTGCACAGGCGATTGATTGTACGAAATTATAGAAAAATGTGAATGAAACCGTAAATTATGAATATAAGCAACTAAGATAATGGATTGTCAAAGCGCATCGGCATCTTTGAACTTCAAACGAACTCATTTAAGACTTTCGTCAAAGATAAATAATGAAGAGATAATTGCAAACATTCAACCAAGTTGTCGGTTTGCTTATACGCGAACCGACAAGACCAACAGGCGCAGAAAGTATTGAGTACTTCAAAGTAAATAAATAAAATTGAAACTGGGAAAATACCAATAAAACTTTTAGAAATCTTTAAGTGCACATAGTATTGAAAATTCCATATTCCATTGCTTATTTACAATATTTTATGTTATAGTGCAGATATGTTGTCTCTTACTACAACTGCGTAACTTGGTTTATTTCTGTGACTTTGTGATGTGAAGTCAATTATTTATAATTTTGTTATTTATTTTATGTTGACTGATGACGACCAACAACAGTGCAATATATGGAACTAGCGCAAATGTTCCGACCATCCATACTATCCATTCTATTTTTATAAACGCAAAACTATTTCAGTAGAAAAGTGCACAACCTTAACCCAAAAATCTTTAACTGAAAGATTTTTTAAATCAACAAATTTTGACAATAAAAAAAAATTGACAACATTATGAGATTGAACCTAGAAATCTATATTCATTTGGAATATTTTATATTGACTTAAAAGCTAAATGTTACAAGGATATTTTAAAATTTATATATTATTGAGATATTTTTCTAAGAATTATACATTGATTTAAAAATCTGTATCTATATTTGTTTAAATGAAAGTATTAAATGGAAATGTTAGGAATAGTAATAAACGGAGTACCAGCTCCCAACTGAACGGAGCACCCCGACCATGGTTGATCTTTTGTACTGCAACAGACTCTAACCGAATAGAAGACATTCCGCCTTCCGAATGAAAGCTAGAATGTCAACCGTTGAGGACCTGCAAAACATGAAAATGTTATAAAATAGTTAAATAAGTACAAAATAGTTTAAAATGTATAATATAACAATAAATCATTATGTCGAACCATATATTTAGGTTACACACCTAAATAAAATAATTTTGATTGCAAGGGAAAAACCGCAGTTATATGAAATTAAACAAAAATTGAACTTAAATGGATTTGTGGTATTTTTCTAAATTCTTAAAAAAAAATATAGTGTAATTTTCTAACATTCATACTTACGTATACAAGCATATATGTATTACAACATCAAAATAATAATAATAATATAAACAACAAAAAAGCAAAGCAATGAAGAAAAAAAATATAATGCTGTAATAAAGCATTTTTCATATATATATATATATATATTTTTTTTTTTTTGGAATGAGAATGCCTTATACACTGTCGTCGGAATAGTGTGTCGAACTCCCTAACATTAATATGTAGTATACAGACTAAAACACCCCCAGACCTCGACTTTTTCACCGCATTTTCTTGATGTCTGCACTAATTATTATTTCAGTTTCTGATTCTTCTTTTTCACCGCATGTTTTCATATAAAATACAAAAAATAAATGCAATTAAAATTTTTAAAATTTTAAAAAAACCTTCGAAGTACATGTGATTTTCACAATATAAGTTCCAAATTGGGCTCATCTTCACGTGTCAGGAATAATGATTGTTAACAATTTTTACTCTGATTTTTGTTGAACTTGTTTTTATGTAGGGGCTTATCAGCACATTTTATTTCACTAAAAATGTGATTACCTGCATATATCTATCTGCTCCCAATTAAAATTACAAAAATCGCTTCAACTGCGACGAAACAAAATATGTACTCGAATTGCATTTTAATATCTCAGATCACGTTCAAGGTGCTCGTAACGTAACGTAGCTGAGGTGAGCTGAACTGAGCTAAGCTGAGCTGAGGTGATCCATTTGTATGTACACGTGCTTATCACCTTAGCACATCGTGATTATTGTCTAGATAGTGATTAGCAGAAAAAGAAGAACAAAAAAGCAATTTAGAACTACACAAATACCCAACCTGCTGCCCGGCCGGAATTGGGATTGTGTGAAGCGTACGGCTGCCGACTGCCGGCTGATGGCTAATGGCTGATGGCTGATGGCATGACACATCGATCGTACCATGCGGCCTGCAAAATTTGTTTACTTCAGCACTTGTATTTTTGCCAATTTTCTAAAAATACAAAATTAATTTCGTATAAAAAATCAAAAAAGTCAAAAACAATGATTATAATATGGTATAATAAACCTTAGATAAAACAATAAAAATATACTTTTTATATCTTCAATCTATTTATTCATAACGTTTTAGTACATTTATTTATGTGTTTACCTGGTTAAAAATATCTTAAAATATATATGTACCTATATATACATATGTATACATATTTTTTTATTTAAATCGTTGAGAGGAATTTTTGCCCAAAACGAAATGTTATGAATAGCAAAGCCAAGCAAAATAAAATTATAATAACATGAAGACATACATAGATACAATTAACAATTAACTCATATATACTTTGCATATAGTGGTTTCAAAATTAATACATATGTACACATATTAAGCTTATAACAAAATCAGTATTTACTGAGTTTTTGGACTTGTTCTCATATGACATCACATTTTTTGTTTAATTTTTAATACTGAAAATATTTTTACATTGAAACTTCAGAGAAATTTTTAAGCCTTACAGCAAAAATGTTCATTTAATTTTTATTCGTCCTGATCTGTTGTTCTTCTTGGTCGATTCTTCCTAATCCTTTTTCTACGACTGACTACGAGTGATGTTTTAAAAAATGCTTCGTGTTTCGAGCTTGCAAAAAAAACACGAACAAATTTGCAACAAAAATATATTTGTGAGCTTAATTGAGCACTGTCTGTCTGCATGTATAAGTGAAGCGAAAAAGAAAAAGTTTAACTCATTGTTAATGAACGATTTTGATTTTCCGATTTTCCGCTTCGTTGAATGTCAATATAGCTTAGTTCACAATATTAATATACCAACCATCAACAATAAGGACATACGGCAGGTGTACTTGTTACCCGTAATTCACATTGATCAATGTGTAAAAACTGCATATATTAGTTCACATTACGTGTAGTTTATATGGACTGGGCATATAACATAGAAAAAAAGTTGTTAAAGTAACTGATCCTACTAAAAACCACCATAAATACCACCTAAAATCCGAATAAGTCTTCATACTACTAGTTTTTTTTGATGGAATCTTCAAAGCGCCGATCAGTACGATATTGGTATTGAATTGGTGCTCAACTTAAGTCAAGTATTAAGTGTGACCCATATTTAAAAAAGTTGCTGCCGGCTGAAACGTTATTGTCAATGAAAATTGTTATATAGTAGGACCAAAATTAATCACTGTTTTGTTTTTGAATAAGAGGGCCTTCAGAGCAATAGGTCTGATTTAACGAGAGGGCGTGTAACATGTCACCCATCTCACAACACAATAATATTATTGTAAAAACTATTCGATGAGCAAATTCTTTCACGCTGTCATGTTCATATAATCTCATCGTTCTGCATTATTTTCCAAGGGAACTTATGCCATCTCTGATCTACTCATATAAACTAGAGACATGAGAATACTTGGAACAAACGGTGATGGCATAATATCAAGAACACTTCTTACAAGTTGTTAGAAATTCATTTTTGCTAACTGATAATGACTGTGGGCGATCACTTGGACGATCCACCCTATTCAGGTGAATTAAAATAAGTTTATTATATATATATATATATATATATCTGTTTCAAGACTAAGCGACAGCAAGCGACTTGACTGACCAATTTTGATTGTACAAACACGCGCACGCAAACATCATACAAAACAGCAAACAGACACACATATATTGGACTGAGTGTTGTGTTGTTGCTGTTGCTGTTGCCGCGGTGCTGTTCGTTCGCATGTAAATGCTGTAATAAAAAACTGGGTGAATCGACGGTGTTGACGTTGGTGCGGTAGTTGGGGTGGTAACAAACAAGCAAACATGTGTCGGCTGCGTGAAAAATCATATTGAAATTTTGCGCGCGTTTGGCGGTAGTTTTCCATATTTTCTTATTTTGTTTTTGTTTATTCTGTTATTTTGTTTCGCCTCCAATTTGATATTTGTTTTGGTTTTATTTTTCTACGTGTGAAATTTGTAAATTTTTTTAGGAATATTTATTAGCTGAGATGTTAGAGGAAGAAATATGATGATGACTTTATACTCATTCGTTGTTTCTGTTATCGTTTCTGTTATTGTTTCTGTTATCGATGCTGTTATCGTTCTGTTACTTCGTATTAACAGTTTTTAGTCGCTTGTTTACAATAATATTACTTAATAGTTTTATAGCCTTGTAGTGTATTTTTATCAGTTTAACTGTTTGCTTGCTTAGCGTACAGTATATTAGAGATTGTAGCAAAAACATAGAAATGTTTTCTATGTTTTTGACTATAGTGCTACATTTTACAGCAACAGACTTGTTGTTGTTAAGTGGAAAATTTTATGTTTTGGTGACAGTTTTCTTGCTATCATTTTTGACGTTATATGAGAAATGTGGTATTAGAGACTGTAACAAAAACATAGAAATGTTTTCTATGTTTTTGACTATAGTGCTACATTTTACAGCAACAGACTTGTTGTTGTTAAGTGGAAAATTTTATGTTTTGGTGACAGTTTTCTTGCTATCATTTTTGACATAATATGGGGAAATGTGGATCAAAGTTCGGACTTAATTGTCTTTGCTCATTTGCGAATTTCTGACAAACAACATCAAGTGCAACGATTATAAGTGCAACAGTACTGAAAGGGGAGCTGTACACTGTACATAGAGTGCCAAAATATTGAAATATAAAATTTAGTTTCTTCAATTCACAGAAACCCAAGTACTATTAATTTCTTAGTATTATATTTATAGTAAAAATATTACAAATAGAATCGCATCACCATTTTTCTTAATGTTTTTGAACATGTCAGATAACAGAAATTGTGGTTGTATGTAGACTTTTTCCAGCTACTGTATGTAGAAATGTTTATATTTCGAATGCAAACATGATCATTTGGTAACCAACTGTTAAGTGCAAACAGTTTACTCACCTCTGATGCTATTAAGATATGCTCTTACGTACACTGAAACCTTTTAAGCATGATAACCCTTTTCGTAAGGTGTTCAAAACTGTTTAATCTGCTACTTTATAATCAGTCGTTGAGACAACAAATCTTTGTTATGTCTATATACACACATATATATATATGTACTCTAGAATAAATGGCATACATATATACATAGTTGTCTACAAATTAAATGAAGATTATATACATGTCTTATATTAATATGCTACGTACGTTATGGATTGCAAGCGTGTTTCTATTGCAGAATCATTTTATACATACACAGGGTGCTACATTGATTTGTAATTTTTGAAAACAAAGAAATGTTAGAAAAGAGTTATAACAAATATTTCGAATACACTTAGACGTGAAACATAACTTTGAATTGGTTGACAAAAGAGTCTCAGCCATAGTTTTTTTTATCGAATTTACCTGCTATTAAGTCTTAACGCTACAGTGCTCTTAATAAACTAATCATTCTACCCGCGTATTTTTAGATTTTAACCTCAGCCACCACGGTACACTCATAAAACGAACCAATCTGAATTAACCATGACAACCGAAACTGTGCGTCCTGATCTCTGTGGTACCAGATCACCGCCTTCGATCGAGAGCCTCGGTAGAACTCACTTACTATCATTTATACTCCAAAAAGTATCGGGTGATTCCTACTAGATTTTTGTTGTATTTTACGACAAGACATACCTTGCCACCCGAATATTCAAACCCCTTTCCATTGGGCGCGCTACAGATGTTTCTATATGTTTTACGTGATTTCCTGTCAGGAAGGCTCAACATCACGGTGCTTTCAACACACGTATTAATTTAAGCCTCAATCAACGCCCCACAATCACCACAATCGCGTTGGTGATTCCGCCGGTACCAATAAAGAAATTCATGCAAATCATAACTTCTACCTTGGTAAGATGCGAGGCCTACCAACTACCTCTGCTACAATTTGGGCTGCAGCACCCAAATTAAACTTTTAACTTGTAAGGCTTTACTTAAATTCGTTTTTTAATATCCATCGAATGGTTGATTTCTGTATTTTCTGTCGAACATCTATTTCTCTTCGATTGTGATGTTAACTCAAGCGTTAAGTTTCCAATCCAATCCTACCATTTCCGACCACCACCAGAACATTCTTTGATTAGGGACACTTGTGATTTTCTGCACAATATACAAATACAGTGAGACAAAAGTGGTTCCATATGATGATGAATAATAAAATCAGCTATTGCTGGCGTTAAACGCAATGTAAAAGCAGTGTTGCCATCCATTCGAAAATTATAGTCGAATGAAGTTACTTGCAATTCGTGTTGGTCACCCTTTACTTATGTAAATTTTTATTTTCGTAATTTTCCAAATATGTGAAATGTGTTTTGTTTGTCTTTATTTAATTAATTTTTCTTAATGTTTCTCTATTTTGTTTTATTACTCAATTTAAATATCGTAATTTATGCCTAAGGTGGTGTGTGGTGTAGGTGGTTTATCAACTTTTTTATTTTTATTTATCTACAGTTTGATCTACAGTTTGATCTACAGTTTGATCTATAGTTTGATTTATAGTTTTACATCTAACATAAAAGCCTCTGCAGAATTTGTACATTCAGCTTTTTATAGCCTTATATTTTTTAATATTCATGCAAACAATTAAGTGAAAAATATATGCATTAGACTTTAATTAATAACATTTATTTAAACTGCATTTCCTTTTTTATTATAAATTGTTAAAATTATGATAAATAATTTGTTTACGGTGTTGTTGTTTAACTGCTAAAGTCGTCATTGTTTTTGTTGTTGCTTGACTTCTTAATAGCAGTGCACATATGATTTTAATTACTTTTAATAGCTCTTTGTAATATATTTTGCTTCCTTTTATTATATACAGAGTTACTAACAACACAACAACAATCGTTACTTATACTACGTACTTTACAACATTTTTAATATTTTTTATTTACTTCCTTAAATTTATTATGCATATTCTTGAGTTCTGGAATTATCTGGTAAACGTCTATCTATCTATATAACATATCTCATTTTGATGTTTTGATATTGTATACTTTAGACTTTTCTACATTTGAATAACGCGCTCTCCTTAGAATTTTAGCGAAGGAGAAAATGATATCATAGTTTTGTAAATCACCATCTAATGTCTTTTGTTTTCAGTTTGTTGTTTCACAAATGCCGAGTGTGATCGATCAACATTTACAAAATCCCCATGTTTTGGTATCCTTAGAATGATAATAAATATGGGCTGTCGAATATCCATTGTTGGACTATTTTAACTGTTAACTAATTGTAACATTTTAGGCTGACTTTTATGAGAAATGAGAATCCTGCAAAAAGTTGTGATAGACATACACACTAAACTCCTCTTAGATTTTAGAATTCAGGACTTGCGAATTTCTGACGCTGTCAGTGTCTTATTTTTAGTTCTGTATTTAAATTACTGAATCCAGTTTAAATCTATAGAGGTCTATAGAATCTATAGAGAAATGAACCATAAGTTTACATAGCTGCTTTTGAGTTCAGGATTTGTTTTGTTAGTTAATTTAGTATCCTTTAAATTAATATACTTGAATTAGGCCTATGGGCTTATGGGCTTTTAATATACGTTTTATAATAAAGATATCTTATTTCGAAAAGCGCTTAGATGATAAAATTAGGGCAGGTTTTTTAGGTAAAAAACTGAATTACACTCTGATATGATATTATTACTTTGTTATAACATTGATCCAATTATTAGTGGTAAAATCTAACAAATAAACTGCTGTTTCCGTTGTGTTCCCTTGGTTATTAACATCATCTTCTAAACGGTCTAAATGCATTGTATAATTGCGGGTATTGCTCTGTTTTTGGTGTATGGAACTGAAAAGTCATTTGAGTGGGTGTCCGTCCTAGTCGTTACTCACTTTTGAATCATTTCATATTATGACGCAGAAACTCCAAATTGCTTGTTAAGTTTTTCTTCTGAAGGTAATGGTTCCTTTTTTTTTTAAAAAAAATTATAACAAACAACTTGCAACATTTTTCCGTCAATAGTTTTGTAAATTTAACAAAATATTTGCGTATTTAGCAGCTACTGAAATAAAGGAAGCGCATATATCTGAAAAAGAATCTAGAGTTAAGCTTTAAATGTTCCCAGAGTATAAAAAAATATATTACAAAATATATATGTAATCAAACTTTAATTCACTATAAGAAAAATTAAGAATGTGTTCAGAATTGAGTGATGTGTAAAAAAATTCTGTCTAAATTATTTATAAATGCGCAAAATACTTTTCTACCACTATGGCAGTCTAAAAATTTTTAGACGAAAGTGAGCTCCAAGAAAAATATTCTATAAAAATCCACCCTAAAGTGAAGTTGCGTTCATAAAATATTGTGGACGATATACGATACACGATACAAGATACAACAATCAAAACATCGTAAAACTTTTGCGTCGCAAATTAATATTTTTTTGTGGCTACCTAATCAAAATAAAAGTATCTTATAGGTTCTTATTTCGAGTTATACAATGATTTTATTTTATTTCTGTACAATTCAGATATCGTTTATTACTATTTCTTTACTATTTTTTTTCTTTTCGGTTCTTTTATTTTTTTATTATTTGTTGATTAAAGTGCGTTCATTGATGCGATATGAGAAATAAAATTAAATTTTTTTGCTACATATAATTAATTTTGTGGCGTTTTTATTGTTATTTTATTTTTGTTTTCTTCTCCAAATTATCTTCATTTACTGGTGTTTGCAAACATTCAATTTAAAAGCATAAAAATACTTTTTTTTTTTGTTATTATTATACATGCTACGTCACCAACAACAATTTCGGCTCAAAAATGAAAAACTCAAAAATAAATAAAAAACCAAAACATACTGGTAGATACTTTTTGCGTATCTATGTATGTGTGTATGTGTATACTTCATAGCAGCGGCACTGTGAGATACAAAATTTCAGCGCTACAATTGTTGCGCAGTACTTTCGTTTGTTCAAAAGAGAGCCGAGCACGACAGGAGAGAGCAACACTCAAATTTTCACGTTTACAGTGCATGCACAATCCGTAGTTAAAGTGACACTCAATTTTTTGTATGTGAACGAAGTACACATTCTCCTGCCAGTATTTGTAGTTGAACATGACACTCAGCTGTGTTTGTTTTGTGTATCTACTCTACCCACCGAGAAAAACTAATGTCCGTGGTTACACATTGCCCTTAAAGCCGATGCATTCCAGAACACATTCTTTTTTGACTTGCTTACTATGTCCATGTGACATATTATCACATGCATTACCAAGTAACGTCATAGTGCTTAAGCATTAGTCGAAGTAATCCATTATATGATCGAAGTGTTCGAATTCGAGTCTTCTGGATCTGCTCGAGCATCGTAAAACTGCGATATACTAAACCATTTCTAACTCTATATAATATCTGTTACAAAATATTATTATTTTTCTAAGTTCACTTTTAATATGAACTTATGTCTTAAAATTCGAATATGATTTTAAATATAAAAATTCGAAGTTTCCGTCGTGACCTCTCTTGAAAAAATATTTCTATAATCTAATATCTAGTTATAATATCTAATAATCTAATATATTATAACAATATTAAAAATAAAACAGAAGCAAAATTTATGACTTTATTAATGTTGTCCACTGTGGTTTATCTAATGTTTATCTAACAATAAAATAAAAGTTATTAAATTTAAAGATGTATTAAGTATTGTAAATATAAAGCATGTGATATATATTTTCGGCTCTAAAAACATAATTCTTATATATAAATACGAAAACGTTTACACAAATTGAGCGGTAGCTCCCTGTAATGAATCGAAGAAGTATATATATATTTATATAGAATTCATATGTATGTTTACTACCAGCAGTAGATGATGACAGAACTGAATGATAGTTAAAAGTGCATATATTTCAATTTATAAATTGTTTAATTTCTTTATTCATTTTTCAAATAATGTCACATATATATTTTCTATTAAGTATTACTTGCGACTAGTCTAAACATTTAAATTCATACATTAAAGCGATGTAAGACAAATAACAAAAATAAATGAGAATTTCCAAAAGAGAAAAAATTAGCGTTAATGAAGGTATATTAATCGCGTGTAAGACTTTTTCATTACAGTTGACCGACCATCATGGCATAATGTATAACCTCTTCGATTCTATTTGCAGATATATTCTTGTAGAATTGCTTTCATATGTTAATTTATAACGCACTGTATAACATATAGAATGAAGAGTGACGGGGTATCGCACCGATTCCCGGTGGGTAGTAGCTACTTTCGTTGCTGCCACATATACAACAAGCACTTGAACGTGTTTTTCGTGCTGAGTTTATTGAGCTTCGCTTTCGAACATGAATTTTCTCATTTTATGCACATTGTTCGGTTAATGCAATCTTCACAGTTTAATTATTTTGAGTTCAAATTGCAATACATACGTTCATTCATTCATTATCCTTGCAAATGCAAATTGATTCTTTTTTATTGAAAACTGAAAATTGAAAATTTCCAATTGTTTTGAGCCTCTTTGTGTAATGAGTAATGTGTCATGTGTAATTTTTGTGTAATCACTACTCCATATATTGCATATGTTGTGTGAATTTTCCTTTCCACTCAAATTGATTGATTCATTTTTATCGCTACTCTCTCTCTGAATTTGTGAATTTGCTCGGCATTTTTTGCTGTGTATTTTGGTTATAAAAGACTACAAACATTGCTGGCAGACAATCAGTCGCCATACAAACCTGCTACCAATAACAACAACGAAGTTCTTCATATCGTCTATAAAAACTAATTTGAAAGAAAGCACTATTCTGCAGAACTAAAATATTAAACAATTAATTCTTAAAAGTGATTTATGTAAAATTTTAGAGATTCTTCTTACACACATTATTGTAGAAGTAAAAAAATTTACTCATTGTTGTTTTGGTACTCAATCAAGTATTGTACAAAGCAAAAAAAAAAAACAAACTGTGCTCATTCCAATACATTGATATAAAGATTTGAGATACTTTTCATTAGTGTTAGTGCTGTACGGTGCCGATATATTTTAACAATACCAATTGCTGAAGCGATTTTAAAAATCAGTTATTGCTGAACTTTTGTAATAAGAAGAACACAAAAATTGTTTTGTTCTCAAAAAAAAAAATAATAATAAGAGATTTTATAAATATCTTTAATTTGAAAGTTATAAAAATTTACATGAAAAAAAAATATTCCAAGTGAAAATCTATCTTTCTTATAATATTAAACATTTTTTACTGTGATTATAATAAAATTCGTAATTAATCGTAATTAATCGTAATTAATCGTAATTAATCGTAATTAATACAAAAAATCTGAAAGCTAACCAGCAGCAAATTTCACTGAGAAAATTCGCAGTCAATAAAAATTTATGAAGCACACATATCAATTGTGAGACAGAAATTGCGAAAAGAAATCGGAGTTACGCAAACTATTGCAAATCAAGTTTAAACTTAAAACATTTCATAAAAATATCGAAACTTTTTATATTAAAAAGTTTTACATTACCAACCTATTTTATTCTTAATATATATAGTAATATAACTAAAGAAAAAACCAATCAATATGGTGAGCACAATGTCGATGCGTCAACCTGAAAATTGGCTCTATGAAATTTGGCAAAAAGGACAAGATAGTCCTTGCTATGTTATGGTGCCCAATGCAAAAGTATGTATACATAGTAATCATAATAATAATAATATAAATAATACTATTATTTTTTTATCAAACTAATATTATTGTGAGTTTAGGACCCCAAGGGTTCCTTCTATAGAGACACCTATAGAGAAAAGTAGAGGTTTTAGTGTTCTCAATTATTGTTCACTTACTATTCAAATCATTAGTTGCATTTTTGTTTAAAATTAGAAGTTATATGTATATATATGTACAACTATTAGGGCGTGTTCTTTTTGATACCAACGATTATTGTTAAAATACTGCCTTTTCTCGCCGCATATCTCAACTATTTTAATCAATATTTGAGAACAGATTTATTCGCCACCCACAAACAAAAAAGTGTTTAAATTACTTTAAATAATTATTTAATATATTTTACTTGTTAAATATTTAATTAATATAAAACATGAATTTGATGATTTTTTTTTAAATGTCATAACTTCAAAAATCACACAATGTATATACATACAAGAATAAATGTATGTTGTTAGTATAAATATGTAATAAAATAATAAGTTTAATAAGAAACACTGTTTGAATGTAATAAAATGTACATAAAAATGTTTTTATTAATATAATAATATATAGAAATAAAAGAAAAATTAAAGAAATAAAATTATAAAATAATATATATAAATAATAAATATAAAATGTACATAGAAATGTATTTATTAGTATGATAAGATATAGAAATAAAAGAAAAATTACAGAAATAAAACTATTAAATTTAAAAAGAAACATAATATAATAATTTATTAAAATTAAACAAGATAAAATTTGTATGTAATAATGTATAATCAAATTTTATAAAATGGCTAAAATAATAGTATATGATAATAATAATACAATATCTAAAGTAATAATGTAAAACCATATAAACATATAGTATGTATGAATATTGAGGAATTTGAACTACTACTACGCTTTTCTAGTCAAAACAGATTTCTTGTCATAGGACATAAAATTCTTAATTATAAATACATAATAAAATCATAAAAGAATAGCTTGTTTTATAACAGTTTATATTTTATGTATATGTGGTATAAAAATTTATATATATACACATATAAAGCAGTTTGTAATATAGCACATATACGCATTTTTCATATTACCTACCGTAGTCATTCAATTTTAAACAAACTTTCTTCCCCAGTCGTGTCTTTCAGTACTTCTGTTACTAATATTAGATATAGAATTATTTTTTTTAAAACCTTGATTTCATTTCTTTCTCAAAACAATAGTCGAAAATATCCATGTAATATTCATAACCACTTTTTTATATAACATATTTGTACCTGCATTCTTTAGTCCCAGTAAAGCACACAAGGCCTATATTTTAATTTCCGGTTTTTCAAATTCTTAAATGTAGAATGTAAATGTAGACTGAGAAGTTTTTACTGTTTACAACAAAAAGTTAATAATGCAGACAACAACAAATTCTTTCGTAATCGAATTTTTCAATAAGCTCGAGTTTTTAATTTTTTTAGCTGACATAAATTCAGGTAAAAAAAGTAAAAATATTAAAAATAGTTATGCAAGTTAATTTACTGATATAATATGCATAAAATGCATAACAAAACAATTTTTTGACAGTAGAGGAAATCATTCGATGTTAAAAATTGGCATACTTTTGCACAAAAAAAAAAAAAACAGTAACAATACCTGAATCTAGTTATATAAATAAATTAATTGGCTTTTATTCATTAAAGGTGCGAATTTTAATTGAAAATTGAGAAGTGTGAACTAATAATGTTTTTTTTTGATTTTGTTTTGTACAATCCAGTATACTTATAATTACTACTATTATATTCAGTTTTAACGTCTCTCCATGCCCCTTTCCACTCCCGGGTTGGAGTTTTAAATTCTATGAAAACAAGTACAAAATATGAACAAAACAAAATCTTTTTTTCTGATTAATTTCCATAAATCATTTAATGCTTATTATGGAGTTTCTCAAAATCAAGCCCAAAAGAATAATATATATTTTGAAGTACCTAAAAATAATGATAATCCTTTGTTTCTGGAGCTTTCTGTAGAACAAGCATCTATTAAGCGTTGTGCTATTAAAATTATTCCTACAATATGAACAATTTATCTTATATTATCTTATTCTCCAATACTGGTATTGTACTTTATATTGTACGTATGTGATATTATAAACATCGATCTATCAATCAAGACCCATAAATAACCCACAAATTAGTATGCTAATACATTAAATTTATTTGAAAATGTAATAAGATGTATTATTATAATATTTTATTATTATAAATAACATATATATATATATATATATACGTTAATATCTTCTGCATATAGAGCTCTACATAGTCTATGATGAAGTCTGTTAGTCATTGTAGTTTTTTAACTTTCATGCACTCACACCATAATTTTACCTGCATATCATATTCTGAAACTGAAGCCGCCGATTCACTAAAAATGCTGTGATATGCGTTACAGTACCATAGAAACAACAGCAATGGCACTCATTAAATATGTACATAAATGTATGTATTTGTATCTAGATATGTTGATATGTTGACAATAGAATGCAATATTTTTGAGTGATGTCATTTTCGCTACCTTTGAATGCATTGTCTGTATTAACATAAGAATTTACTAATATTGGGAAGCAAAGTAGAGCGCATGTATCTGCAAATATTACAACGAAATGAATCATCACCTCAATGTGAAGTACTTCAAAAATTGATTTTTATATTTCACTAGTTCGTCCTTTACTAATACCTGTTTTAATACTAGATACTTTTGTAGTGATAATAATTACTATATATTGGAAATGGACACGCTAATGAGAAAGAAGTTAATTGAAGAAAGATAACTAAGGGAATTTACATTATTTTGCATGAGTTGAATATTATTTATTATATATTCTATGCTTGAAATGTAATTAATTAAATCTTTTTAAAATAATAATAATAATAATAATTATAATAATATTAATAATAATAATAGTTTCAACAATTTTTTATAAAATTACTTTTGTATATTAATATAGTTTAGATATCTTTACATAAAGATTTATATTATGCGTCGAAATTTAGTTTTATTGTTGATATTCGTGTTCAATTTTATTATTTAAAATATCATTGAGAATGGCAAAGAAAATTTTACTAATGCCATTCAGTTTTGAAAATGAATGTCAACCGCTGTATAAGTATCTTTGAGATACTCGAACGGATATTATCGCCTATTTATTCAAAAAGACATATCCTCCCACGTAGGCCTGTAACGACTTACTATGAATACTGCTAACAACAACAACTAATGCAGACAGACTATGTAATCTTAATGACAGCAGCAAATATATTACGAAATGTTTTTAAAAAATGTACTATTAAAAATTAATATTTAAGAGAATAACTAATTGGCGGCTACGAACTCGCAAAACTGCAGACATAAATGAAGCACGCACTTAGCAACAACGTAAAATATATTTTTATTATCTCAATAAAATTGCAGCTGAAACGAAAAAAGCTCATAGTAAACTGAACTGAACTGAACTAAACTGAAGGTTACGCGAATGAATGAAATGCGAAAACGCACTAAATATATAGAAATCTTATATACTAAATATCATAATCAGTCTTAAGAGTCTTAAGTTGACTATGAATGCATTTATGCTATTGATAGTTTGCGGTTGCTACCTACCTACCTACGCTCTACATAGACACAACAACTATAGTTAATTCTTTACCTGTCCAATAGATACTATATACACCATATACCATATTATGACATTAGATAACAAATTCCCTTAACGGGATGCGTAGTCTGGAGCCTAGAATTTAGAGTCTAGACAATATCGTCGAAATATTAGTTGTTCTTAAAAATCAATTAAAAACGAGCAATTATATTTTATGTAATATTAGTTTTTAACTTCTTGAGTGTCTTATGTCTAACGTGTGTCGTCTTATTTAAATTTAAAATGGTTTTCGATTTTACTGTAATTAGTATTTGCAGACATTTAAGTGCAACATTAAAAGTACTGTGGACGGACGAGTAGGCAACGCACTCACTATTGCGTATATTGAAATCTAAATTGAATTGCACACAAATTCTGTGCAGTTACGTTAGAATGTTAGAATGTCAGATACTAGATACTATATACTGAATACTGAATACTGAATACTGACTGCATACACATTTGATTGATGTAACAGCAATAACAGAAACAAATGGACACTACATGTGTCGTTGCTGTCTTATGTGCGAGTATCTTAGAAAGTGTGAGATGCTTTTTTAGCTGACTGACTGACTGGCTGACTGGCTGGCTGACTGTATTCGGTGAAGGAGAAACGCCTATCTATCTAGGTATATGTTGCACCTGTTATATGACATTTGTTGTGTTTTGATGCTAATTGCTTCTTGCTTTTCGAAAATGTTTTTACATTGTATTTACACTTTTGTGTAATAATAAGTTGAATGGATATTTGTGCAATTAATTGGAATTTTATTATCACACAAAAATAAATGCAACTCTCGACGTATCTCATCTTGCTTTTGTTCGTTTAAAATTAAAATCTTTTTAATAAAATATTTTTTTTATTTTCATAAAAAAGTGTGCTTTTCTGAATGTTTTTTTTTTCTGTTCAAATTTTTTATATTAAGTCAGAATTCTACCAGAGCACGACTATAAAGCTTAGAACTTGTAAATTTTGTGGGAAAATAATGAGACTGCTAAAGAAGAGAGAAATAGTCTAAAACCATGAAGGGGACAGAATAGATGTTTGGGTCGCAGTGCAATATTCCACAACTAAACAAAAAAGTTTTATAAAAGTGATGATATATTACTCCCGAATTTTTGAAAAATTGGATTTTCATATTTGTGGAGGATAATAAGATGAAATCCTGAAATTAAATAAAGCGATATGAATTATTTACTATAATGTTTTGCTTATTAAAACTTATTCTATTATAAGTTATATGTGATATATATCAAACTAAGCACAACTATTAGGTTGTAAATTGCATAGATGTTTTTAATATAAGGATTTCTCTAAATGAAGGCAAAAGCGAATTTGCCGAAAATAAAAGTTTAAATCCTAAAAAACAATACTGATTTTAAAACTATTAGTGTTAGAATTTAAATACACGAAAAATTGTTATTTCTTATAATATAATATTTCTTATTACCATTAAAATTATTCACTTAAAATTATATTATATATATGTCCATAAAATAAGTGACTGCGGTTTCATGTTTATCCTGGAAATAAATGTCTGTTAATAAACTACTTTATTAAACAAAAGGGATCAGAATAATTGCAATTAATGTATTAAATAAAATTATCTGATCAAAAATAATGAAAATCCTAAAATAGAATAAAAATTAATAATTATTGTTTTTTTTTTAAGATTGTATGTGTCTTCAAAAAGAAAAAACTAATATATAAATATAAATATTTAATTTTTCATAACATAATAATTTTTTTGTTATTAAGTTTCTTTCATATAAACACTAATGGTATAATACTCAATTACTCAATTAATTTTTGTTCCAAAATACGTACAAAAATTTTATGGAAAATTATAGAAAATTTTAAATTTAAAAATTTGTATTTTTATAGATATTTGGCAAAATTCCCAAAAATTATTTTTAAACAAAAAGTTATTCTTAAAATGCTCTTTGAATATTTTTCTTTTTATTTATATTGAATATTTTTTTGTGTGAAAATCTTACTCATTGTTAGTTTTTTTTTTTTTTTTGTGTAAATTTTTTTTTATAATATATTTTCTTTTTTTATAATTATAAAATGTTTGTTAATTAAAAAAAAATTAAAATTAAATTAAAAAACAACCACGACATTAAATTTAAATAAATATCGGACACACACCCATCTTCAAATCCTACAAAATTATTCAAAAAGTAAAAAACAAAAACCTTCGAAAAACATTAATGATAACATTAAAAAGACATATATATACTTTTATAAAAAAAAAGGCAATATTTAACAAAAATTTACAATGTTTTTCGGCATTTTTTGGCCTCTTTATCAAGCCATTTTTTATATTTTTTTATTTGTTTCTGACTTGGCAAGCAATTTTTTTTTAGTACAGTTATGATTTTTTTTTTTTGATACCCTATTAAAAGATATTACTGAATATATGGTGGGTACCATAAAAACTTACAATTTTTATGACTTATTTTCTTTTGTCATATAATATGCATATATGTTTTTAAAATTCTTTTGTGTATAAATTATATATGCACATGATGTGAAAGTGACATATTACCGTATGTAGCGTATCAATGTTTAATATTTTTACTTCAATTTGCTGATATAATTTTATGTTATTGCTTTTTTGCTCGTCGTCGTAGTATATAGTATAATCCTACGTCGTCGAGCAATTTTTACTTCTTCCATTTTAGGCACTTGATTTTATTATTAACTTTTTTCGACGTGTTTTTATTTTTAATTTTATCAAAAAAAAAAAACAAAATCAAAAAATAATAATGAATCCAAAAAAAATTAATCTTTATAAATTTTATTTTGTTATTATGATTTGCATTTTTTTGCTGTTTATTATTGTTATTTTATAGTATTTTCTTTGATATTTCATTTACCAGATTGAACTGGATATGGTGGCTGCTTTCAATTTATTTATAGCACACTTTATATTATTAAATTTTTTTATCAATTTATTTTTTATTAATGTTTTTTTTATTAATTATTTTTTTATTAATTTCTTTTATTAAATTTTTTAACATTATATATTTTGTATACATCATTGGACAAATTTTATTTTTTATTTTTTTTTGTTTAAATTTTTGATTATTTTTTTTACTTGTTTGTCGGTAAGTTTTTAGGCAAAAAGTTCAAATAATTTCTTTATATTATATATTGTATATAAACTTAAAATAATCACCTCAAAATTTGAGTATAATGAAAATAATAATGTCAAAATATCCTAGTACATGCAATTTTTATATACATACATATATATTAACGTGGTGTTTCCTAACCAATTCCTTTTCTCTACGAGACGAAAAACATAATAGTTCCATTTGTTAATAATTGTTGTGATCTTGTATGGCTGCGTGCCAAAATAAAGTAATAAAAAAAAAAACGAAACGAAAAAAACCATAATCTAAATTCTTTATTTTAATGGCACTATAGGTCAGATATATGTACATTGACTTGCCTATAGATCTAGCATAACATAGTTATACAAATGTGTGTGAGTATCTGCGCGTTTTTTATTTAAGAATTGTATAAGATTTGATCATCAAGGAATTTAGAGCCAAAATCCCTGTCCTCTATACATTCTTTTACTATAACTAATAATAAAAATATTATTTTTTTTTGCAAGTTTTTAACCGCAATTTCTGCAATGTAGTAACGTAAAAGTGCAATAAACTGCTATACAATGTCCTATTTTTGATTCAAACTGTCGGTCTTTTCGGCTGTCTTGACTGACTGTCTGTCTGTGCATTTACAACGTTGTTTTAATCGGATTGCCTTACTTTTGAATCAATATTTAGCATGTGCTGCTCCTGTTATCTTTAATATTTATTATAATTTTACACTGTCGTAAATGAAAAACACGGAGTGAAATTTAAAAAAAACTGTAAAAGTAAAAATGAAAAAATATTTAATCAGAAGAAGTCATTTACTGGCCGGCGTGCCTGCCGCCTTATTGGTATAGCTAGACTATTCTGTCAGTCAGTTTTTTCAGTGTTGACTGTAAGATATTTATAGCCTGCAAATGTTACAAAGCCTACAAGAGATAGTCATAACGATTCACAGTCTGAACGTAGATACTTTTTGTTCTTTGCACTTATAGTTTGCATTACTGAACTGTTTTATGCATGTCAATTGTCTATCTGCATACGTGCCGGTTGTGTGGCACATGTTCATAATCAATTTTAACCACAGAACACAAAAGAGTAGTAAAAGCAACCTTAACAACCTTAAGATTGCCATCAACAACATCCATAGATAGTCATAGTTCTGCTAGTGTTACCCCAGAAATTTCTTCTACTTACTACTTTCTATTCCATGTTGCGTTGTTTGGGTCAATTGCCTCTTTGGAAACATTTTTTTTCTTTTTTTTTCTATTAAGTAAAATTTATATATCATAATTATTTTGTTTGTGCTCCATTATATTTTATTTTAATATTTTCCTCGCCGCTATATGCGTCTCACAAAATTAAATCAGGTCATAATTTAAAAATACGAAAAAAAAAATATTTTTATACACAAAGAAATCAAAATATAAATAAATTTTATTTTTCTTCAAATATAAAAGAAATTTTACAACAATGACACACACACACAACAGTTTCAGATGACTTCCATACCCAAAATCAGTAAGAGTAAATTTTTGATTCTGTTGAAATATTTTTAGAATTCAATTTTTTTTGAATGAAGATTAGCAACAAATATCACTTATTTGTCATAAGTCAGCTGTTGCTTTCATATGACTACCGATCAGGACTTACACCTACATAGGTATCTAAACGCCGCAAACCTTCACATTTAAATTTTAATGAAAAAATATAGAACAGAAATTAAAAATAACATGAAAGAAAAATTTCTTTGATTTCTGAAACATGACGTGTGTTCCATTTGTACTATTTGTACTATAAAGCTTTAGACACCTTTCGGCACCTATCGGCTTGACATCATTTTCAAACTGTCAAGATAAGAAGAAAGTATTTTTACTAAAAAAATAACAAAAACTTTTTTTTTTTTGAAAGAAATTAGTTGTTATAAATTTATTAGTCATCCATATCTGCTGCTTACGAAATGCTATAGTCTCCCTTGGTCTTACTAAAAGTACTCTTTTTATACAATATAAAGAATGTCGAAAGAATGTTTACAACTTAATAAAATACTATAAATTAAATCTTATAAATGAAAAATAAAGTCAGGAATATGAATAGAAATAAACAGAGTACCAGCTCCCAACGGAGCGGAGCACTGCGACCATGGTTGATCCTTTGTGCAGCAACAGACCTTAAGCCATCGGCCGTTGAGGACCTCCTAGTGTCAGAAGAGGAGAGTAGTTCTCGACCCAGTGACCACCTTCTAGCCCAGACCAAGGCTTGGGCGTCACAGACCATATGACTGGAAATCTCGCCTGCTTCTAGGGAGAGTCGACTATCTATCACTTCGGACAGACCCATTTTGTTAAGTAAATTTTTCATTTATCTTCCATCCAAATTAATACTTCTAATAACTAAACTGTTTCTGGTTACAATAATATAAAGATTTAAACGTGTGTGATATCAAAAATTTATGATAGTTGTGCTCAGATATTTATTAGCCGCTTTAATATTTCAAATTTAATATTTAATATTGTAACATCTGCTATCGTTTGAAGTTAAACATTAAACATTTTGTAGTAAAATATTTCGTCAACATTATTTACGTGTTATTCGACATGAAGCTCACTTATGTACATGATTTGTACATAAAAATACCATAAAAATCATTTTCAAAAGAAAAAACATCTGAATTATCTATAAAAATTAAAGAAAAGTCATGCAGGTACATTACCAGGTATATCGCTCACGTCAGTCTATGTGAATCACAAAATGTTTTTAAGTCGTCATAAACCAAATTACTAAAAATATATAACAACCATTTGGAGTTGTCTGTCGTCTTCGTATATCTTTTGCCTATATAAAATTATGTCTATTAATTTGTGGTATTCCTATTGATTCCTATGATTTTGGATTTTATCACGAACTTAGATTGATTTTCTGTGAATTGTTGTGGGACGTTTTGGGACATTTTGAGACACACTTACTGTTGGTCTGTCATTTCTGCAATTAATTGCAAAGTAAAACTTTAAATGTGAGTTTTTTATGTATTTTGTATAAAAATGAATAAATTTTTATTTGTTTTTTATATATTAAACATTTTTATCTAACTTTGTTTTGCTTGTATGAGACAGGAAGGAATTTAACGAAAAAAGGACTTATGAATAATTTTTACAATGCATGCGCCGGCGTCATTATAACACACGCCATCTGCTTCAATTAGTCAGACCTATAACCAAAGGTTATAGGTGTATTCCTAGAACTATTTCAACTATGAAATCATGTAGGAATAAATAGGAAGCTACGCCTTTCACGCCTTTTCACCGCTTTTTGCTCTATTCAGAAGGTTTTCCATGGCGCAATAAATTAAGCTAATTTTTCTACTTATTTGCCGTTTCGATTTACTGCTGGTAAATATCCTTTGATAGTGTAAAACAAAAAGTAAATACTGTACATTTTTATATGAGTTAAATTTCCTCTCTCGTGCAACAACGTTAATTGTTTGTTTATGTTTTCGGTGCTTGTGAACCAATGCCATTCAATGCCATTTGGCCATTTGCATTATTTTTTAATAAGTGTTCAGGGACCGAATGACTCAGCGGAAATTTTAATTTGAAATGAATAGCAGTCACAGCAGTAGTAACTGTCTGCAGGCTTCTACCCATACATACCTATATATAGTATATTATATGTGAATAAGTTAGTATTTGTAACTAATGTATGAAAGTTACTAGAACTATGTAAGAAGTTCTAAGTTTGAATTTTTTGTTACAAAGTGTGTTTACCTTAGAGGGGTTATATATAAAACCAAATATCGAACATATTCAGACTAAAGTATCAATACTGAAACTTCCAATATATGTACTCTGAAATGATCTAATAAACTATACTTTTTAACTCACTTTAAAAAATTAAAAAAAAAATTTTAGATCTCTAGATTTCTTTTTCTCTTTTTAGAATACTATCTTTGTTTTTAAAGTTTTGCCTCTTTTATTCATAAAGTTATATTTTTTTTAAGATCTTGTCTTTTTAGTTTTCTAGAGATCTTAACCTTTTTCTTCAATTTCTTGTCCTTCAAGAGTTTTGTCTCTTTTTATTTATGCCTCCGTTAAAAGTGTTCTTCCTCATTTTAGGATTTTGTTTTAGGTTAGGTTTTATTTCCTTCTTTCAGTGTTTAGAGATCGTAAATCGATGTTTGAGCCCAAAATCTAATTATATCAACTAATATTTAATCATATCTATTATTGTTACTGTTGTTGTAGAGTTTTAAACCATGAACCATTTTGAAGATAGTTAATAAAAGAAATTATTTTTTTTAATCAAATAATTTCGACATTCCATAAATTGAAGTTAATTTGTCATTTTTCTAAATTTTATTATTGATATTATTTAATATTTTATTTTAAGTATAATTATTTTTTTATAATAATTGCGTTTTGGATTAGTATATGCAACAGAACACTATTGTTTTTGATTATCTTCGTTTATACCATATACGTATATATATATGTTTACAAGTATAATAGAATATAGGTATGTCGCTTTGCACTTGAAACGTCAGTTCTTAATGGTTTGGTTATTCACGTTTATTGGGTTCTTCATGTGAATTGAGAACTGCATTTTACATATTTGTATGTACATACATATTTATTAAGTTATTAAGTTCACTTGGAACATTTCGTCAAATTCTCAATATTAAATAGATATTATTTCTATATGTTATTTTAAATAGTGTGAAATATGAGTTGTTTACAACATATCGTGTTTCCAATCCATGTCTCAGTAAGAGCGTCAGAATAAATCGCATAGTACATCAGTGTAAAATGCGATTCTGTCATTACAGTAAATAAAAAATTAAAAAATATAAACATATCAAGTGTCTCATATAGAAAAAAATATATTTTCAGTGTAAATTTTCAAATTTTCTAAAAATAATTTATGCATACATATGAAGTTCCATTCCATTCCTATGGAAGACTGCTTAAGCGACATATGGGTGTGATGAAAAGTAACTTTGGGACGTAGATTTCCCATATTTGTGTGAATTCTATATAGAGAATGTTAAATAAATTTTTTCAAATATTTTGTGTTGAAAAAAAATATATTTCGTATTAAAATATTACTATCTTGACCAAGCTACTTTGCTAAAATGTTAATTGTTTGCTATATATGCTAAGTATCTGCAATTTAAGTTACTGCAGAAACTACCATCCGAATTATAAAAATTCTTATAGAAACGTTAACTATTTTTTTTATATAAAGTTTAATTAAATGTCAACAAAAATATATGTTTAAATTAATATATTTAAATTAGTATCTTTATGTTAAAAATAAATTTATTTGATGATCTTCTTATGTGTGTACTTATTCTTTGAAAAAGAATAGAAACATTTAATAAATCTTCACTATCAGCAGTTACTATGTTTTCATGTCTAAATTTTAAACATTTTTTTCGTTTTTGTGCTCTAAAAAAAATTAACAAATTAGATTATTTAATTTATTGCTAATTTATTTGTTTATAAAATCTTCATTATTTTAATTTGCAAATAAAGAAATACAAAACAAATTTTTTTTTATTTTCATATCAACACCAACCAGCCACACTTGAAAAGTCCATTTTTAATTTTAACATTATTCTGTTTAATTTATTAACATTTAATTATATTCTTTTTATTATTTATTTATTTCATTTCCACAAATTTGTAGATGTACTTGTATATTTATTTTATTTAATTTATTTACATATTTACGTATATGAGCAGGAAAGTTGTTAAATAAACAACGAAGGCACGGTCGGTCGGCTGTATGTTTATATGTGGGGGCACATGTGCGTTTGTTTAGCTACTTTTTTAATATTCAATTAACGCATTCATGTTAAAAAATAACAAAAGACAATATATATACATATATATGTATATAAATATGTGTTAAAATTGTTTAATATTTTTAAAAGTGTTTCACTTTTTGTCAATCAAAAATCCATATTTACGAAATTTTTTTCCTCATTTTGATAATATTTTTATGAAATAATTTTCTTATATTTAAAAGATATATTTTATTCATATATATTTATTAAAATCATTTAGGAATTTTAAATATGTTTATTTGTATTTTATATAATTTTCTTTATATATTATTTATTTAAATTTATAAAAATTAATACTCATGAAGGTTTTATTTCTTAATAAAATATTTTAGAATACAATAGTTTATATAAATACATATTAAATTTATCTTTTTTTTTTTATTTGGATCAGATATTTCATATTTTCAATTTAGTTTTCGATTTTCAGTTGGATATGGTTAAAGTCTAAATTCGTATGTCAGAATCCACACTTCCACCTTTGATGCTGCAAATACACAGGACTCCTTCATTATATTACGTTAGGACTCCTCATAAGATATACTGCCTTCTAGTGATTAGTAATTCATGTTCAAATTCTAATTAAAGAAAAACTTACATGACTTCAACAAATTCATTTTCCTTGAGAATTTCGTCACGCTTCTGATATTAGTTTTTGATACTTATTCGGGTTCCACGCAAAAGGATTTTGTAAGAATAGTAACCTACTTAGATCTAGGTTTCTAAACAAAATAGGAGAAACTGATACTTGTTCGTTTTCTTTCTGGCAGATGTCGCAAATATCATCACTTAGAAATTGAAGTATTTCGGTTAAGCCTATTTCTTTCAGAAAATGACCTAAAACTCTATATAAAAAAAATGTTCCACAAACTTTTAACATTACACAAAAATTTTTTTTATAGGGAAAATAGGTATGAATAGTAATGATGAATACTTGAAATTAAATTACATATTAAACTGAAATTTCTTTTGATGTTTCATTCAGGATCGTTCAAAGAATCACAGTCATTACAAAGTAAAAGTACCTCCAACACTAACTCAAATACCACAAGTACTTATGTTTATAATGATTTTTATAGTTCATTTTTTTAATAATATATTTGATATGTATTTAAGTAAATGTTTAAACATCCTTTAATATCTCTTCATTTCTTATTTTCAGGATCTCGTCAAATCCCATTTGATGATAGCTGTTCGCGAGGAGGTCGAAGTCCTCAAGGAGAAAATCTCTGAACTAATGGACAAGATCAATCAGCTCGAGGTTGAGAACAGTATTTTAAAGGCAAACTTATCGCAAGAAACATTAGCACAATTGCAAATGCAGGCAAAGCTACAAATTGCTGGCAATAATGCCGCAGCGGCGGCCGCAGCAGCTGCAGCTGCTGCATCTGTTGTTAGTGGCACTCAAATGCAACAACAGCAAACAGCGGTCGCAGGAGGCATGGCAACAGCAGTGCCAACAGTTGGACAACAAACCATAAATGTTGCTTCAACACAATTAGTTGAGAATATAATTTTGCAACAGCAGCAGCAGCAGCAACAACAACAACAGCAGCAGCAGCAGCAGCAACAGACCACCATCAATGGACCAATGATGTAAACTGTCGATTGTGGTGCGCATAGAAAATCAAAGCAAAACAACAAGAAATGGTTTTGAACAACTTTTCAAATATTAATTTAATTAATTTAACCAAAAAATCAAACAAAAAAAAACAAAATTTTCAGAATCTCTACTACAATTAAGCGAAGAAGAAGCATTGGAAAGAAGAAAAAGAAAACAAAAAAAATATTTATTCCAATATTTTTTAAAATTTTATTTTTAGATAAATGTGTGTGCCGCCTGTCGTTTGTTACGGCCTAAAAACTGTAATTATTTAACAATAGTTTGTTTTTTGATATATTTTTCAATCCAAAATTATAAGAAACTATAAGTAATTTTTTGAGTTAAAAAAGAGAATTCTTTTTTCATTCTCTTTTCTATTTTCTCAAAATCATCTCAACAACAAGAGTCACACACATTTGTCAAGCAAAAATCCAACAAAATTTATGTTAAACTTTTATTTTGGTAAAAAATAAATTTAAATGTTTGCACAATAAATTATGAACTTAATAGATATATTACATTATCATTAACAACAACAACAACAACCAAAACCAAAACAAAAGCAATTATTTAAAGAAAAAAAAATTGTAGTTAGTACTGAGATTTGTGTGTTAAATCAATTAAAAATATATTTAAACTGCTACTAAGTAAACATGTTGCTAAAGATTTAGCAACACTCACAGCAAGCAACATCTGTACGTAGATGAGTTCATTTTGTAAAAACATATTATGCAGAATGAGTATAAGTTTGCGCTGCAAAATAAAAGATAAAGATAATAGAAAAGCGTAGCTGTGTAGCTGTATTTTTAAAGCAGCTTTGGCTAATTAAACTTCTTAAAGTCTTATGTTGCAGCAACATTTTGTTGTTGTCTACGCCACATAAGTATTAATGCAAATTGTTGTTGCAACATGACTACAAATTTTTTGTGATTTATTTTTAATTAATTAAAAAATTAAAGAATTAAAAAAAAAACTAATTAAAATAATATATGAAAAACTAAGGAGCATAAAGAACTCCCGCTGCTAACTGTTAAATACTGCATCTTTAACAAATACACATACATATAATGTATATGCGTGCATATATACAAGATTATATACAAATGAGCATTCACATAAAAGCAATGTAATATGTGACAAATAACTAAGCAAACGAAGTTGCAAAAAGATACAATATCAAATGTTTTGTTAGTATTTTTTTATTATTTTTTATTATTATTTTTTATTATATATTTTATATAATTTATGTACACACACACAACATACACAGTTTTATTATATATAAAAACATAATTTATTATATAAAAAAAAATTTTTTATACATAAATCATTTTCAATTTACGCAAATTCATATTACAATAAATCCATTATTTTATATATATGTATGTAATAAAAGAATTTAGTGTAAAAATAAAAAAAGATGAAATACAAATTTAAAAGAAGTTTTTTTTTGTTACGCATTGAAAACATTAAAGGCATGGAGAATTGTAAAATAATTTATGAAAATTATTGAATATGGTTGAATGGATATGGTTGAATATTGATATTAATTTGGAATTTGAAATTAAAAATTAAAAATTAAAAATTAAAAATTGCAGTAAAGAAATTGCAATCAATTACAAAGCATTATTATTTTTATGTAAAAAAAAGTATATGCAAAAAAGATTATTGTAAAAAAATGTATAAAACTTATATACAAAAAGTGATTATCATATTAGTTAAATTAATATTCATATATTTTATTCATCAAGTTAAAAAATTAACATTAATTATGATTATAATATAAAAATACTACAAACAAAAGAATATAAATGTGATTATTTGCTGCATAAAAAGTAAAATAAAAATGTAAATTTGAAAAATATAAATAAAATTATCATTAAAGAATTATCATAAAAAGAACCAGGATGCATAATATAACAATTGAAAATTGGCAAACAAAAAAAAAAAACACAGAAAACTAAGCATTACATATTCATATATAAATACATATATATACGTATATATAAATATGTGTAAAAATACGTATTTATGTGTGTATAAAATTAGCATATGGCACTTGCTATATATGCATTAAATTTTGTGTAAACAAAAGTATAAACAATATTTAAAAACAAAAATTAACTAAATAATAAAATGTTTAAATTCCAAAATAATTTTTTTATATACAGAAATATAATTTTTTTAAAATAATATTTTTGCTTAGCATATATATTTTAAATTAATTATAACTATAATTATAATTATGATAATAATATAAACAAAAATGACTATGTAAAATATAGAACACTCCCTATCCTCCTACACATACTCATGAATAATAATTATAATATTATGTATGCAAAGAAAAAGAAACTAACAAGTATTTGCGTAAATCAATATAAATTCTTAGAGGTTTTTCAATATAATTTTTGAAAAGCAGTATATGTGTAAATATAAATAAAAATAAGTATGACATTATAACAATTCAGCATGGTTTATTGCTTACAAATCGAACAATTATTAACTGTTATACATAAGTTGTAATCGTTAGTGTTATATGCTATATGCTAGCATTTATAATAGTTTTTGGTGTTTGCATAAATTTGCATAACAGTTCAACAGTACAGTACATATAAAAAGAAGTGTAGCAAAATTGAAGAAGAAGAAAAAAATTAAAGTAAATGAGAATTAAATAAATACAAATATTTTTTGTAAGTTATATTATTTTGTGATTTTTAGATTTTAGTTATTTTTAACAAAATCACATCCGAAAATATTAAAAATTTAAATTGAAAATCTTTTTGATATAATTTAAAAACTGTTGAATTAATAATAATAATAATAATAATAAAATGTTACCTTTCTTGAAACTAACATTTTCTGCGTAAACTGAACTGCAAAAAACTGAATTGCAAAAACAAAATTATTAAAAAATAATTGTAGCATGCAACAAATCATGCTTTTAATAATATGAAGTATATTTTTTTCTATTGTTTAAAATCTATATTTTATATATTAACAAAAGAGGAGAAAACTAACATCTAACATTGAAGAGTTCACTACTTCACTACTATACTGTTACGCTTGATTTATTTACGTTATTTATCATTTCAAAAAATTATTCATTCTTCTACATCTACATTTTTAAAATAATATCTCAACACAAAATCTTGTCGAATATATCTTGAATATATATCTACAACTACTGCAATAACAATAAAAATCAGAAAAAAGTAAAGAATATTTTGTTAAGAAAATCTGTAAAGAAGATGTATTACTACGTATCAGTTAAAATTATAGTTTGTTGAGTTATTTGTATGGGATAAAATATAAATATAATAAACTAAATTATAAATATCATATATATAGACAACAAAAAATATATCAACAAACTATAGCTTTAAATAATATACATACAACATTTCTTCCTTTTTTAAATATAACAAAAAATCTCCACAGAAATCTTATAACAGAACAGAACAGAACAGATCTTCTTAACTTGATATTTTTAACTTGGTTACTTTTTTATGATTTTCTATTGTTTATATAGTTGTACTTACATATAGTGAGTCTTCAAGGTATATTTAGCGAGTTATATGTACATACGGCGAAACGTATGATTTACACAAAATATATAATTTTATATTAACAAACTTGAGAAGAAAACAAGCACGATTGCTTAAACATTTATAGTAAATGTTTTGTCCATAAAATAGTTATAATTTTTAAGTTTAATTTAAGTTTTTATGCATAAAAATGTGAAAACATGCAATAAAAATTTTCAATTAAAAAACTGTTAGAGAATTACACAATAAAATTCAATTAAAAGAAATGTTTGTTATATATATATATATATATAAAATAATAAAACAATAAAACAATCCTGTAGAGACTCTAATTGTCTAAGGATATCGGCACTCACTTACGTGCCAAGCGAATAATGACAAGATTCTTTCATATATATATATGTATGTATATATGTATATGCATATATATATATATATAAATAAAAGCTGTATGTACTACCATTTGACAGTTTGTTTGTTACTATATGTCTTTTTCTAATATAAACATTTATTAAGTCAACATATCGTACAAAGCTATGCAGTTCAAGCTCCTTCTATAAATGGACCCTAAATCCTTTTGTAGGCTGTGCTGTGCCTGCGCCTGTGCCTGTGCGTGTGCTAACATTTAAGTACTTGAAAAAAAAAGTACGGTCAGTTGGACGTACTTGAGTGTTGTACATTTTGTGTCGATATCGACTTAATAATTTGTTAAGAATTAATCACTTGGATATGTATTTGTGTGCATCGCTGTAAATTGAATTGTGCGTGTGTTTGTTTGTATGATTGCTGCAAGTGAATGGATTTGTTAGTGTATTTTATAGTGCCAACTTTTCAGTTTATTGCTTACAAATGATATACGCAAGGGGACTTCCAGAATATTGTTGTCATGTGGTTGCTGCTCGTTGAATATATGTATAACATCAAATATAAAATATCAAATATCAAATATAAAAGAAAAAACAAAAAACAAAATTTTAAAACAAATTTAATATCAAAATAAACTGAAAGTCTTCTATATCATATATCATTTGACGGTATTTAAACTGCATTATTTATAGCATTATTATTAAAGATATTTTTTTTATACATTGACATTAACCTTATCATTAATATTAATATAAACATTATTATTATAATTACTATTAATTTGAATGCAAATTAATAAGTATACCTTAGGGAAGTATGTGTGAATGAGTACAAATAAACAGACAGACGGTTAAGCATACAGCAATTGCCTTATTATATACCGAAAAAATCTTGCAACCTACAGCGTTGAGTACAAATATCTTATATCTATCATCTATAACTGGCACTGTTACATTGACATTGGAACCAATAATAAAAAATTGTATTAAATATTATTTTTCAAGCATTATTTATTACCTATATACTTCATAATATTATAAACAATAAGAATCGATGATAAAATAATTAATTTATATTGATTGTGGATGCCGTATTTGTAATAAATAAAAGACAAAGTCATTGATAACTTTGTTAAATTTTATAATTTTTTTCTTAAATATAGTTAAATTTTTTTTTTATTATAATTATTATTTATTCCTAATTACTAGATTTATGATTTATATATAAGCAAATATGAAATGACGACAACAACAATTGTAAGCACTACTATACATTATTATTACATAAATATAAATAAATATAAATAAAAGTAATAAATTTTAAAAGAAAAACTAAAAGAATTGTTTTTTTTTCTTAAATAAAAATTTTAAATTACATTCTGTGTAAAAAGTATCCGAAGTTTATATGTTTTAAGAAATGTGTGTGTACTTTTCAAAAAGTCGGGGTAGCACTATACTTTATAACTACGCAATATATGAATACAATTTATAGCGCAATATTTTCATACAAGGATCACTGCTGTTGCCTCTTCAATTATACTTGTGAATGTTCCGTGATGCAGCAATCGAAAGTTGAGCACGATTGGTTACGCTCAGGGACCGAAAATATTAGTTATTTCAAGAATTAAAAACAAAAGCAGGAACAAACAGTTGTATAAACATATATATAACTATATAGTAATCATTCTAACAACTTTCATCTGTAATATTTGCATACATCTTATATATGAGCGTTTTAAAATAAAACTCATGTTGTCTTTTAATTTTTCACGCAGAAATAGCTCTTTCATTCTGCTTTTTATTTACAAACCCACAAATAAGTGTTATTTTTACCTTAAAAATATAAAAATCAAAAATAACTCTTATTTTTCAAAAAAAAATACAACTCACACTGGCCTGGCTGATATTGGTAGTTGTTTTTGTAATTTCATACAAAATGTATTATAGACATGGAGTTTATTTTTTATTCTATTGTATATAAATTGAGGGAGGCCAAGGTTCACACTGGACTATAGTGCCAAATAAAACGAAAAAGAAGAAATATATAAATTGTGAAGAGCTGAATTCAACCAAAATTTTTTTGATGGAGCGTTAAATTTGGGACTACATAGATTCTCTTACACACGTATTATTGGTGAATGTAAGTATATACGCGGTGTGATTAAAAACGAAACTTTAAATCTCACGTCCTATACCTTGTTTATGGGATCGAGTCTTTTTTTATGTTTTTGCTACATTGACAACGAATCAGGCAGCTGTTGCGATAATTATTTTATACTTTTGGGGATTTTACGACGTATGGCAAAATGTTGTGTGCGATTTGAACAGAATTTTCACTCAGAAATGTGTACAAATATAATGCAAATATTTCCATAAAGGTCGAGAAATCATTGAAGATGACGCGAGGTGTAAATATCCTAACAAGTCATCAATGCTGAGAACACGGAAAAAATTTAATAAAATCTGTTTGCTAATAGGAAAATTATCATAAGATCGTTTGCTAGAGAAATAGGATTTCTAAAATCTTTCGTTGGGAATACGCAAAGTGAGATCAAGTTCATATCTAAAAAGACGTTTCAACAGTGATTCTGACACATCTAATTCGACAGGGCTCACTTAAATCGGCAGCGAAGTAAAACAATATAACCAAAGACAAATCCTACAAATGTCGTCAATAGGTATACAACTGCTGCCCTCTTCACTATATTAAAATCATACTTGGTGACTTAAATGCCGTGGCCTTTGCCGCTACTACAAACATGGAAGTAACCAGTATTTAGAACAGAGCTGGTGTGGTATTTGACGAGCTTTGCTCTACAGATTTTATCGCTATAGCTGACCAGTTTTCACCAGTGTATAAGATACTATAGTTTAGCGTGGTTTTAAATGTAACTGTACAAGTTTATAAAATCCGTTCCCAAGGTGACTCCTGATTTTTCTTACTTAAGTTGTTCTCGTTTTCAATTAGTGAAAAGGAGTTTACATAATTTCATTTTGCGATTGGATATTGAGGCTTGGCAAAAGTCAAATATACTTTTTTTCATCTCTGTTATGTTTTCGATAAGAAATCGTAGTTCAGTTAGGAAAATTTAAATTTTATGCTCATAAGAAGTGACAAGAGTTATAATATAAAACTTTATTTCATTAAAATATAAACAATACATTTTTGTTTTATTGTAAAGAGCTTAATTGTTATTGTTTTGCATCTTAAAAAATAGTCTTAAAAAATAAATAAGATAATATATACTCAATAATTGAATTCTTATCAAATATTTAGGTGATCTTGAAATTCAAATAACGATCTTGTGAAAAATGTTTATTATTCAAAAAATATATTCAAGTTAGAAATCGGTTTCTGGACTTTGCGGACGTACTGTATCCAAATCTGTTTCAATCGGTGCTGTTTTGCTTGACGCTCCACTACTTGTTGCGTTTGTTGTTGTAGCAACTGCTGGAGTTGTGGGAGAAGTAGTTAAAGGTGTTATAGCAATATTAGGATCAGTATTTTTATTTTCAGGATTAAAGGACTTTAATGCGCCCAATTGTGCTCGTACATCCTGTGCTGATAAATGATGAAGTGGAACATCGGCACGTGCTGCCATTCTTTTAGGACTTGTGGTTCCATCATTCGGTTTATGTTTATCTGGTGGAAAAACTACTTGTGCGTAAGTAACGCCTGAATTTGGATCTATACTTTGTTCGCCAGAAGAAGTTGTAACTGAACTGGGATTCCGGAAAACTGTAATTTCTGGGCGCGGTGCTGCACGTGCAGGCAAAGATTTTCTACGTTGCATCGGTGAAATATTTGTACTGGTAGTGGCAGGGCTGCCACCAATTGCTGGAACAGCGATAGCAGCAGGAACAGCTGGTGAAGGGTCTTCACGTGGAACTGGCGAATATAAAGAAGGTGTGTAATTAACATCAGTTACTTTGCAGTTATAAAGATTAAGTCCTTTTGCAAAAATAAAAACAAGTACATCAAAGAATAAGCCTACAAATATTAATGACGCCGTAAGTATATTAAGTATGTTGCCATGCTTAGGCGTTTCACGCAGCACACAACGTTCATATTCTGGCGCCCAGTAAAGACAACTGGTGCCTAAAAAGAAAGTTACTAATCATAACAGCAATTCTAAAGAAAAAAATGTTGACTTACGAGTTACAACGTCATATGCAAGGTGTACTGGAATATATGCAAATAAACCAAATAACATTACTTCCATAGCTAGGGCTAACCCCTTATCCTGAGGCAATACACTCCTCAGACTTATTAAAATTTTTCCAATTGCTGTCATGCCATAAATGCTAGCGCCTAGTAAACTTAACACTTGAAAAACCACCAACATAGCGAAACATGTGTCAGCACTACATGAGCCCTCGGTTGCCCGTATATTTTGTGCGGTGTGCATATCGTAACCCTGTCCACAAGTGCAGCCTTCATAGAGCTGTAAATTACAACAATATTAATAAAATCAAATAAAATAGCATAAAAGTATTCTACTATACTACTATAGTTCTTAACAATTGCTGTTCTTACCTCAACATTATTTATATTTGATTTGATTGTACAACCCGCGTAACATGGTGAATAATAAGTAACAGTAGAGTTCTCAGGACATACTGGTAAAAATTGTGTCGGCTGACAAATGCATTGTCTTGAGCAATATGCCTGTTGCACCTTTCCGTTTGCCGTACCTCCAATTGGACCCACTTCACATTTGATGAATATAAAAGCAACATAAATACCCATCAATAGGGTGCCTAAAGTTATATTGATGCCCGAAATAGTTCTAAGAAGTTAATTCTTAATTTTGAATATTTTAAGAAATCTACATCACATCTCTCACCTGCCAGATAATTTTAATTTAGATATAACCAGTCCACCAATAAGCATACTAATCGCTGCTACTGGCGGCTTCAAAAAATATGAAACAAAATGCGCTCTCCATTCTTGTTCCAGGCCGTCTTCTTCACTAAAGGGCAAAAAGAAACGTGATTGCAGATATGCTTCCTCTTGAGACATGTAGTTTATAGTGGCCGCTTGTATAAACATAATGCTCAAAAGATTGAACATAAGCAATTTATTACCAAACAAACGCTTTATAGATGGCCCAAAATTTGTATCATCTATATATGTTGAAAATTGACTACCAAATTGTCGGTTTCGAGATTCTTCAATTATACGTTGTGCAGCTTGATGGATTACGGTTTTTGGCAAACGCCTCGGAAAGAGACTCAGCATCAATCCAGTGACAAATATAATAGGAGCCAGTATAGCCCAACCTAACCACCAACCAACTGATGTAGCACCTACACCCAGTATCAGTATAGAACCAACTTGTAAACCGAAAAGTTTTGCTCCAACTGTGGCAGCTATGACAGCAGGACTATCGATCGATAATGAATTGTCATCTATATATGTTATACCAATATTATAAAAGGCTAAAGATCCCAAGCCTATTGAAAGTTGTAGTACAAACAGTAATACAAGAGTAAGTGTAAAAGTTTGTTCTTCAGTAAGTGCTGATTTAGCCATTGGACGTATTAATGAAACTTTACACACCTCACTTCCAGTACTTTGAACAGCTGGCACAACTCCATCAGAGCTAAAGTTAGAAAAAAATAAGTTTGAATCATACGGAAATCTACATTGATTGTTTAGTTTATACTTACAAATTCATAATTGACGGTATGATAGCTACCAGACTGGTAACTCCTTGTATCATAATTACACCACCCATCCAACTTATTGGATGTAATTTATGCGCCCAGTATGCAAAAGCCAATGCAAACACAGCTTGAAATAAACCACTACTTACTAAAAGCCAATCTACAATAAAATATAAACAAAAGGTTTTATTAAAAATAAACCATGTTTTGAACCTCCAGCCAATATATCGCAAAGTTAACACCTAACAATCCAACAGCAAAACAAGCTAGTCTGTTTCAGATGATAATATCAAACCTATAGTTAAAGTTCTACTTAGACTTTCACTTAGGAAGATTTGAAAAAGAGTTTTATACTTGTTTTAGAATCTACAAAACTACGAAAACTACAAAACAGAATCATAAAACAGATATTGGATGGCCAATCCAATGTGAAAGTAAAACTGTTCGATATCGAATGCTTTGTTATTTATAAATTTTCCACAAAGAAAATATAATATTTCATCTTAGATTCATTGTATCCAAATTTTCATTAGTGTCATTGAGATATAATAGTTCGAAATATGTTCCTGAACAGCGTAAGAGCTGATGTGATTTTTGGCTATCTAACTTCACTGCCCACCTTTGCACCACCAACTGTAGCTACAACTCCACCAAGGAGCTACAGTTGAATATACGCGTAGAATATACTTATCACGTCGTTGGACCTTATGGAGTTTATTTTAGAGAACTTTTTTCCACATTTACTTTACGATTCTGTTAAGTTTGTCTTGCGTATCGATATGATGAACAGACAATAAGCAGACGCACCACTACAATAGAGATTTTTCAGCTAATCCGTGAACGTCAAACTTCTGAATTTGTTCTTTCATCAATAATGATAAAAAATAAAATGAATGAAACACAGAGTATTTATGGACTCTAGAATTCGAAGAGAGCTGCTCTGATAAATGTCAATTATGAAGTTCCAATCTTTAAATTGTGATGACAAATATTCGCAATCGGATAATATGCAAAAATTTATGAATAAATAAAAGATCGTTTGCTAACTAATATGCATAACGTATATAACTGCGGTTTAGTTAAATGGAGGACGGAATCTGAAAAGGTACAGATATTGGATTTATGCATCTATATCTATTGCACATTGATAATTAGATCATTGGATGTCTTTTTGAGATGCTTTCCACTCAGTATTCAGAGACACTAATAATTGCATTAAAAACAAAAGGCGTACCGTTCCAAAAGAGTGTTTTGACATCTTAGATAGAATCATATCTCCTCTAAACGATTTTCTTTCTTAAGATCGGGTGTTGTTTGCTGATGTTTCCATTTGAAGAGGCTATAATAATTATATGATATAAATATCGTCCACTGGTTACTGGTTGCGACATCTAAAAGTGACCATGGGTTTGTTTTTTGGTTGTATGTAAAGTGACAACTTATTTTGAATAGTTCTTTGTTTTGAAGTTATTGGGTCGAAGTTTCTACCTTATATGTAAGAACGTCGATCCTGTTCCTTTTGTTTATTTTGCAGAATATTTTAATAAGTTTTTTGAGTTCGTTTAAAGTATTAGTGTAGTCTATGACATCACTTCAAATTTTTAAGCATCTTTTCAATTCTCCTACTTCCCTCAATTTTCTTATAGCTGTTGCATGTCATCTACTCCACTTGGTTAAGATAATGACAATAACATTCTGAATACTGTTAGTGTCATAAAACTGGGAATAATTGTGCTTTGGTGTAACTGTCAAGATTAGGTTAATTACAAATTTTTGCGAATATGACGTTCACAAATGCATTATGTATTATTATCAAATCAAGTTTCTTAGGATTAAGACTTTAAATATTCGATTTTTTGATGGTAACACAAATATCCTCACACACGCTAGGCAATGACGCTAGGTCTTGATTAGGTACGATATATCCATATCCGTACGATTGCATCATTAAATTTTTATTACTATTCTTTTCTCTTTTTTAGTACTGTGAGTAAGCACTTCGGTGATACTCATTGTAGTATACTAGGTGGATTGATAAGTATCTGCATTCACAACAGGTGGCAACGTCAGAACAAAGTCAATCATATTTTGTATATCTGGTAAGTTTGGTTAGCTTTTTACAAATAATTGAAATAATACACCATCCAGATACCGACAGGTATGTAAGGATATTTTTCACATCAGGCCTAATTACTTTAGTAAATTATTTTTAAAAACCGTGGTTGAAGTGATTATTTTTTTTTATTAATACTTAACTTTTGCCAACTTCTTCCTTATATTTGAAAACCATTTTTAAAAACTCATAACAGAATTGAATTGTCCATTCAAAGTGACTCATATAGCTATTATTATAACACTATTTCATTGATTAATATTCTTGTTTCTAATAAAGTAAAAAATATAAGTGTGCAATAATACTTCTAAATATTACATTAATTACGATAATAAAATAAAGGTGTAGATAATATGATGAAATAATGTAAGAAGATAATAGAATCTTCACTTTATAGTATGCAATAATACAAGCCGTAAATAAGTCAGATTTGAAAGAGTTTGTTGACAGCTTTATTTAGATCGAAAAAAAGATTTCCCAGCAATATGTATAATGTATATATGCATGGAAAAATATCTGCAAAATTTTGAAATTTATATCAATGATTTTGGTGATAGTTCTTTGGTATCTGATATTACGCATACCTTAACAACCTCGATGACTCTTGTCGAAGCAGATAACATAAAAATGTAGTAAATCTATGTACAATCCGAGTATACATATATACTAGCAAATATAGATATCAACGAAAATTACAACAACACAAGCAATAACAAGAATTGAGAATGTTACTAATCGTATCAGAAAATTGTAGCTGATAAACGAAATTTATACTACGAGTTTGTGATATCATAACTATTGTGGTACGAATCTGAGCAATGTAAAAATTAACTTTTTTAAAGTGGGAACGAAAGCGTAAACAAATAAAAATGAAAATATAATTCTAAAATATCGCTTGAACCACTCCCCCCACATGTATGACTTATTCTCTAATAAAGGTAAGAACAATATACAATATGTCAAATTACGTTTTGAGAAAACCAATGTCATACTGCAACGCCTCACTTACCTACTACAATTGGGTCATAATCATTTTCTAATGCAGCCTGCTTAGCCGATATCCGGAAATATGTTTCACAGGCACCTTGTGTGATGCCAGCACAGGCGAGTATAATAACGAAAGTACGTAAGCGTGCATATTTCTGACAACCCGGACCACGACACCAACCCAATAAACGTATACCACAATCGACGCTATCTGAAATTTAAACACAGACACTTTAATTAGTTTCGGATACTACGCCCACCAACGAAATATTGAAACTCTACTCACCATCCGGGATGTTATGAGCATTCACAGCTATTTGTGATAAATCCGAACCACGATCCGCGGGCGCCATTGATCTATATTTTTCTAATTTTTTTTATTTATATTCAATTATTTGATCGTTTTTGCTAATTTGCTAATTTTTCTAAACACAATTCAAATGAAGTGCAATTTTCTTTTAAACTCAACACCTTCGCTTCACTTTTGTTTCATTGCAAAACATTTTAAATTAATTTTTTGTACTCTTTTGAATAAATAACAGTAGAATTTCCTCTGTTCGCAACCTCTGTTCAGGCTAATATACTCGTTATACGCCAGTGAGTGACTAATACTGAAACGCAGGTGTAATTGCTTGCCCGTCTTGTGTTTTACTCCAATTCCAGCAACATATTTCCTTGCTTTCGCCGACAGCGTTTTTTTTTCATTTTGTTGTAGATAAGCTAAAATTTTATCAGTGCTGATAATAAAATTAAAAAAGTACAACGAAAATTGCTTCAATATGTAGACTCACCGATCTTCTATAATAAATTCTATTGTACTCGTTAAAAGTCCGCAACAAGTGCCATTTCAGTTTGTTGATACGATAGTGTCAACATGTTGCAGGCAACATGTTGCTAGCTTAAGCTCCGCAACTGCTGCAACAAGTTCACATAAAATTTTTTTTTTCCACTGAATGTGCTATTTGTATTAACAGATAACCAATATACATAAATAACAATTCGTTGTGAACACATATGCACGGTATTTAATTTAAAAATGCTCTCATGCCGGAAGATGATTTCTTAATTCTGGCAACAAAAAAACTCGTATTAATCGTGGATCAATTTTCAATATTTACTGCATATATGGTAAATATGTTTGTACTTAGGGTGTTCTCAAAATGTTGTGCCTGGCCATAAAGCAGATTTTGAAAATTTTAGCTGTTTTAAATCTCAAATAAATTTATAATAATTTTTTTTTTCATCGGTCGACGCAAATATTTGCGAAAATAGAAAGGCACCCGCATATCGTTGCGATAGAATTGTGGTAAAAAATAATATAGTATATAGTATATATATAATTTATATAATTTATATAATTTATATAATTTGTATCTTGAGTATTTAAAAACATTAACTTCTGCCGCAAAGTTCTGGGAACTTTGCTTCATCATACGCAACAGTGAAAACACTGAAAATCTATCAGCCTCGTTAGGAAATCCCTTCTGGAGAACCATGAATTGCACTTATTGATTCAAACGCAGAAAATGTTAATCAAATGGTGTTTATTGAATGTGGAATATAAATTAGAAAGCTTATAAAACTTACAAAACATTGTAAAAAGGTTTCTTTCCTTTCCGCACAAATCAAAATTCTTGAAAAAAAAAACACAAAAAACGGTAAGGATCTGGTAACTTGGATTTTACGTTTAAGTTATACAAACTTTTATATGGAAAATACTATACACAGAGACTTAAGAGTCTGAGAGTGTGCAAAACCACATCAAATACAGAGTATTCACTTATTCAGAATTGTACTCTGTTAAATCAACTGCAATAGTACATATTCCTTCAGGACACTATACTTCACCTGAATATAAATTCACCTGAATAATATATTATCAGAATTGAAAGGAGCTCTTGTTACAGTGGATCACACAAATGGTCGTAGATACTATTGAGTAAAAGTGCTTTAAACACTAACTTGTGGTTTATGAAACAAAGAAGAAGAAGAAGTAATATAGAATCGATACCGGAAGCGTTTATTTGATCAAAGAAATGTCAGAATATATCCTGCAACATACTTGGCTAATGTCTAATGGATAAATTTAGCGGCTGCTTCGCTGCACACAATAAAAGGAAAACTATTTTGCTTTCAGAATAATAATGTATTAATATATGAAAAGTGACTGAAAAAATGTATGAATATTTTTACATAAAAATGTTCTTCGGCAAAATAACTAAACATTTTTTAAAACAAAAAAAAAAAATTATGCATATTCGAATGGCAAAGAAAAAACAAAGACAAAATTTTATTTAATTTAACGCTGTTTCGAGTATTACCAAGTACTCATTATTAGTGGTCTTAGGAAATAATCGAATTTCTTTTTAATTAGTTTATATGGTAGTTGTGGTGGAGGGAGGAACGAGTCCTCCTCAATTAGCTAGTAAAGCCTTTTTGAATCCACAAAACCTCGTAATAGTGGGTAGTAGAGAGAAGGTCAAGCTACAACCAACCAGAGGCATTTATAAAGGCAAGAATGCTGATGCTAGAGATATCGCCGAGTGTGTTGAAAAAGGGAGCCCCCAGAAACATAAGGCTAGTTCAGACCAAACTTGGACAAAGACACATCAGGTGTACTGGTGTTCTGTTTCCGAGAACTGGTAGACACGCATTTAAAATATGTAATGCGACTTCTATTGTATTAAAGTAAAGGAAATAATTGCTTTATGAAAGTTAAATGATATTCGAAACTTATAGATAGAAGTTTTAATTTAGATATTATAAATCATACATCAAATCACATTTGTTGCTATCGAAAGTTTAATAGTTCATTACAAGACAAGGTGATCACGCTCCACGATTATCGTATCATGCTTGACCTATTGAGTGGTGGAGAAACTTGAACAATAACTAATAGTGTTGAGAAAGCATTAACAGCAATCGACTGGAAAACTCTTTACAATATTCATGATTCTATACGCATAAATAACAAGTATCAAATTATATGAAACGGGCAGCTATATAAGCAGCGGTTTTGATAATTTGACTTTTGATAACTCTGACTAGACAAGTGTTTGATTTGGTACTTGCTTCTGGAAAATGTGTTAGAAGAGATCCGAATTTTCGGTAGAAGGATCGGTTGACCAACGATATGAAGAAACTCGATACTACCAACTGGTGACAGGAAGCCACTGATCCGGTCGACTGGGGATGTTACTGGATATGACCAATGACGACTTACGTCTGCCAAATAAGTAATTAATTTAGGTTGAGGAGTCATAATTTAAGGTTTCAACAGAACGTACATTTAAATATATATTACCTAGAGTCACGGAAAATATTAATATTATACTTGTACCATGTTATGGACCCACTGTTGTGCTGTTTGTAGTAGAACTTCTCACTTTCCTTTTTCTCTTCTCTTCTTTTCAGTAAAGTTTCGTATTAGTCGACAGCATTCTAAAATTATATAATCTTGAAATTGAAAATTCGTAGGACAGTGACATAACAGATGACAACAGTTGGAGTTGTCACATTTAACCACTTTGCTTGAATTTCTTCTCCATAATTAATTAAATCGTTTTTTATTCGAAGTGGACTACATTAAGTAACCATTCTGGGGACTTCAAATATATATCTTCCTTTAAATAAAGAATATTTATTAGCAGCTAGTTTCGCTAATATATTAGTAGCCTTGTTTCCCAGAATTTCCCCCGTATTCTGGGATTTGTCCTGGTACCAACTGTTAATTTTATTTTACATCACATTTGCTATTACCCATAGATCAAATTAAGTTGAATTACTCTAATTCCTAACAATTTTAATAATTATATTTAAATAATAGCTGTTTTTGGCATGTATACACGAATATGTTATATACAATGTGTGCTATTGATAAATAGTGAAATGCTATATACGCTATATACATACTTATGTGCGAGTAACATTAGTTTATATTTTACTGCTAACTTAGAATACTGAAGAGAACCTTTAAGCGTAGTTTGTCTGTCCATTGGTTTGGCTGGTATAAGACCATATATCTTTCACAGGAACAATTTCGGACCTATCGAAGTGTAATGCTCGATATACTCAATTCATGGTTTTTCAATAACCCAAGTAAACTTAGTAAGCTACAAAACTACATACAAATTTATATTTCGTAAACTGTCAAAAAAGTTGAAAGTTTTTATATTTTGCTATAAGCAAATGTTTCTGATAAGAAAAATCCTCCAAAAAGCTCTAAATTCAATTCTGAAGTTGTGAGATTTTAAATTGTGTCGGACATCACGGCTGATATTTCACGAACTCATATAATGGTCCCACCATTATATGTACTTGAAAGGCTACTGTTGTTAATGACATTTTACGTCAAAATAAGAGCTTCTTATTACAGTCCGGTATACGTGTGGGGTGCTCATTGGTTTGAAAATTTTACATTTGGGATTGACATTTCATAACCTCTTTTATTTTAAGCACGGAGATACCCTCATTGACAGTAACTGAATCTTACTATTTCGGAACAAAAATGACACCACTGCTTAAGAACCACTGCATAGTAGCCTTTGTGGAAAAAAATGTAAACATAATATTATTCAAGAAAACTCTAATATATTATTTTAGTGTTTTGTATTAGCTAACTCAGAACGACTTTCTTTGTACTCAAGCAGTTACAAGGCAGCCATGTTTTCAACATATGAAACAATACACTCCAGCGACCTATATTAATTTAGTCGAGGATCCGATCCAAGCGCTGCGGACGATATCACAACAGAAACTGAATATTTGGATTAACAATACGGGACAGAAAACATATCCGATTGACTGCACTCCTGGCATAATTAATTTTATATATTTTAATGATACCGTCCGAATGGAACGAAATCAGAGGCTTATTCATCATGGTGACTGATTTATAATATATATAAAATGGGTGACCCATTTCATATAAGTTTATATATAAAATAGATTGGTTGAACTGGCTTAATATAGATCCTTAGTTGCATTGATCCTTAGCTACCTATTAGAAATGTTATTTGAGAGAATCTAAATTACTTAATTTTCTTAGGTGATTGCAATCGATAAGCAGAGTATTTATGGTGTATAGTATAGTATAGTATAGTATAGTATAGTATAGTATAGTATAGTATAGTATAGTATAGTATAGTATAGTATAGTATAGATATTAGTATAGTATAGTAATAGTATATATAGTATAGTATAGTATAGTATAGTATAGTATAGTATAGTAGTATAGTATAGTATAGCGTATAGTATAGTTAGTATAGTATAGTATAGTATAGTATAGTATAGTATAGTATAGTATAGTATAGTATAGTATAGTATAGTACAGTATAGTATAGTATAGTATAGTATAGTATAGTACAGTATAGTATAGTACAGTATAGTATAGTACAGTATAGTATAGTACAGTATAGTATAGTACAGTATAGTATAGTATAGTATAGTATAGTATAGTATAGTATAGTATAGTATAGTATAGTTAGTATAGTATAGTACAGTATAGTATAGTATAGTATAGTATAGTATAGTATAGTATAGTATAGTATAGTATAGTATAGTATAGTATAGTATAGTATAGTATAGTACAGTATAGTATATAGTATAATATAGTAATAGTATAGTATAGTATAGTATAGTATAGTATAGTATAGTATAGTATAGTATAGTATAGTATAGTATAGTATAGTATAGTATAGTATAGTATATGATAGGGATTCCACTGCTGCTAACGATTTTCGTTATTAATTTAATATTTTATTACAGGCATAATTTTAGAAAATAGTTGCAACAATATGGATATAGCAATGTTTATATATTTGTTTATGTCCCCAGTTCATGAAATTCCATTACCCTGAAATGCAGTATGTTTCATTCACCGTATATCTCAAATAGTGTCCTGTTATATATTTACATATAAAAACAGAGGGCATCTCAATCAAATTACACAACATATAATTATATGCAACATATAATTCTTTAATCTGAAAACGAAAAAGATCGTATCAGAGAAAATTTCAAAATTGCCAAGTAGAGGGTGTTAATGAAAGATCAACTTGAAAAATCCAATTTTTTTGTACATCACATATTCTTTAATTTTATTTACTGATAATTCTACTTTAATGGATTTGGATTTTCGTTATTTTTTCAGAAAACCTTAGTTATCTCAGAATGTTTAAGAATGCTGTATTTTATCTACCATATATCGTATTCCCACAATCGCCTTCTAAAGTAAGCTACTTACTGTTTTTTTCAACGAGTACGCACTAATTTATTTATTTTAATACTCATAGGTCTAATAATGCCATTAGTCTATAAACACAAATGATGCTCCCAATCAGTAGCTGATGGGTCGCTTTTGGATCTTCTTTACTCCAATTGTGACAAACTTCTTATGAGCAAATCTATTGATACAAAAATGAAACTCATAGTGCGGCATTTTGTTAACAACTTATGAACGCTGCTCGGACTTAAATCGTTGTGTAACTATATGCTAAACACTTAAACACACTTACTAAATAACAAAATGGTGATACATTTTGTTTAAAATATAAAAAATATCCAGAAATTATAAATTTAAACGTGTAATAAAAAGCTCGCCACAGTTTTTTTTTAGTAAGTTCGCAGCACTGTACCAAAAACATAGAAATATTTCAATGTTTTTGATTTACAGCATCGGTTTTGCTTTCATCACAAAATATATAAAATATTGAAAGGAAATGTTAGGATATATTAGCATATATTGAAGGAAAGAGTAGCACCATGCAAGTTGGCAGCACTGTACCAAAAACATAGAAATATTTTAATGTTTTTGGCTTACAGCATCGCTTTTGCTTTCAACATAAAATATATGAAATATTGAAAGGAAATGTTAAGATATATTAGCATATATTAAAGGAAAGAATAGTAAGTTGGCAGCACTGTACCAAAAACATAGAAATATTTCAAAGTTTTTGGCTTACAGCATCGTTTTTGCTTTCAACATAAAATATAAAAAATATTGCAAGGAAATGTTGAGATATATTAGCATATATTAAAGAAAAGAATAGCACTATAACATCCTAATAGAAAAGGCAGAGAAAGCTTAATAAAAATTATTTCCCATACTTCAAATACTGATCACGTGAAGTGAATTAAATGAAAAAATTGAAAGATATTGGTCTAGTCCAGCGAAGACGAACCTTTTTATAATCGCGTACTAAATATTAGAAAATATTTGTTGAACTTGTGGCGATCCCAGGCCCTGATGACAAAAACAAAAAATTTTTTTTAAAGCAAAAACGGTCTTTACACTATTGACCGTGCCATAAGACTATATACGCTATAGTAAAAACGATAATGTGCATGCTATAAAACTTTTCATATATATCACTGGTGACATGCGTGTTAAAGGTTCGCCATCGCTAGTCTATTTGAGCGTGAGCTTATTTATTCCACAATTACTTTTTAAATATTACAAAAACTATAATATTTCAGTGCATACACATTTCAAGATAAATATATATTTTTTTTTTCTACAGATAAAATAATTGCGAGTATAAATTGCGATATGAAATATGAAAATAAATCTGCTGTGTATATCTATATGTCAAAAGAAAACCCGGAACATATCAAGTTAATAGATACTATTCATAAACGTGAACGTCGCAATGCGAGTGAAAGTGATAGTTCTGCTCCAACTGATAGCTCTGCTCCAACTGATAGTTCTGCTCCAACTGATAGTTCTGCTCCAACTGATAGTTCTGCTCCAACTGATAGTTCTGCTCCAACTGATAGTTCTAATAATAGTTCTAACAATAATTTTTTTTTTGCCTCGAAAGAATTTGTATTGGAGTTTACTAAATTGGAATTGAAGTATAATAACAATAGTGCGAAGAACTTAAGTATCTCCAATATGGATTGCACCACTTCTAACATCTTATTATTAGTAACGCTGACAACATCCAATTCATCAAAAATAATATTTAATATATCGCTTATTCAGAACTATAATATCGTAAGTAGCATAGAGTACAACAAATGCAAGATACATCCATTCCTATTTGAAATACCCAGCCAATTCTCGTATCTTTGCAAGTCGTTGGAAGTTAAATGTAAAGATTTTGTGATAACGTTCGACAGTGTGCAATTTGAGGTTCTGTATAGATTAAAAAATCCTCCGACCAAAAAACCTGAATCCAGAGAAAAATTTCATTTCAAGCCGCCATGGAACTGCGTTGGATTCGTGACGCCGGCGATTGCATCCGGAATTTTCGTGATCATTTTCATAGTATCAATTACTCTGTGTGGAATCAATTGGATAGCTAACATAAGCGGATGTGACCTCTATGACGACCCTACGAAGCCAACAATAACAATACCACTAACCGCGCATTGACATCATTTAGTGTATATGATATCATATACATATACACGGATTTAAGTATGCTGGAATTGTTGAAAAACTAAATTCTGTAATTAACCTGTGTCCATTAAACAAATAAAAATAAGTGATATATATTTTGTTGTAATAAAATTTGTTTAGCATGCAATCGAGTGTGCAACTAATATAAAAGGTATACATACATCACTACTGTTATTGCATTATATATTGTTTAACGATTTCATCCATTACGCTGAACTCTTAATATTTGTCGAAAAACAAAACTTTTAATTAACTTTCGGTTTACTCATAGAGCAACTGATCTATATGGTGATGATACCTAAGTTTTTTTCTATGTATCAGAATATACTCATATATATAAAGAGAAATACAAACCGACTTTAACTTTGCCGAAACATCAATTCACTTTTCATAGATAAATCTATTAAAAATCAATTATTTACTATTTATTTTCTAGGTTTTTTTCAAAATTTCAACCCAAAAACTGTGTCAACACATGGCAGATTTATTCAAAAATTTAACTGAAAATTCCATATATACGCAATATGTAAGATCCTATGAAAGACCATTCCAATTAAGTGAAAATAATACTCATATATTCGACGACAGGAAACTTATCTCATTTGACGCAATATCCTTTTTCCCAGCAGACCAATAGACTAGGCTGCAGGTGTTTCTCAAGAAAGGTGTTACTGTTCAATTGCCATTGAAATGAAAAAAAGAAACTTTCATGGAGATGTCAGAAGGAGAAGGTGTTATATTCTCAAACAAAGGGAAGATCAGCTAAATATTTTAATAGAAAGTATTTCAGGCCAAATAATGAGAAAGGCAAGAAAAACTCTTATCTACTCGAAAAATTCACGAAAGGTGAAGAAGTAGAGGACATATTGACTTATTTTATCACAAAAGTGTTAAGACACAACATTGAATTTAAGTTAAATTACTATTAGAAACAAACGAATTCTGGACAATAAAGATTGTGTTAAATTTATTCATATGAGTGTTTAATATTACCGATTCAATTGTCCATGATGAAAATGTGAAGGTTTTTATTGATAAAATAACCAACATCCATTCCCAGATCAAAATTAATAATCTTTGCTAAAAAAACGAAAACCACCAAATCGGACAGTTTGCAGAATATATATATGCCAAGGACTTACCAAGGAAAATCAAAATGCTATAACATAACACTTCAGAAAATATCATTCAAATCAATATTACTTTACTTTGCATAAGAAAAAGACTAATAGACGAGATGGATGAATATAATTTGGTATATAAAATCCCCTGTGGAAGTGATGCAAACAACGTATTCCAATAGGTATATTATGTTGGTGTACTAATAACCAATGAGCTGTGAACAAGAAACGCTGGAAACAAACATGCTCTGAAGAGTCGTCCTGCCACACCTGTTAACCAAAGCACGGCGAGGTGATCAACAATTCTACTACAAAAAGGCTTGGTACAAATTTAAAGGTCACCGGTTCAAAATTAATTGTTAAACTTATATTAAGATTATTTAAAAGAAACTCTTCAATTTGACTAAGGACAACACTAATAGCCATTTAATATTTTTGTAAACAGTACAATATACTATATACTCTTATGTTTTCTTTAACTGTTAACTATAAATATCAACCATCTTCCCTAAGATGGTCTATAGAGTAAACCGAAATATCTGTAAATAAATAAAAACGAATTTAATTTTGTTTCAATTTTAAAGCTAAAACAAATGTTTTATTTTCTCTTATATAACATAAATTCTAAAAAAAATCCTTAAACCCGAAAATAAAATAACACAAACGATTGTGGTAGATACCAACATTTCTAAAAATATTTAAACACATTTTTTTTAATTACCGTATCTAACGCAGCAGATGCAAAATATTAAATAAGTTAATTCGAGTCTAGCAATCAGATAGACTCAGATCAGAACTGATCCTTGAAGATAATTTTGTTACATTTCACTTTATCACTAACATGTGTTGCCCTGTTAAAATCACGTATCTTCCCCACTCATATCTTCAATTTCAGACTTAAAAATCAATACTCGGGTAGATGTTATGGTCAGAATTAACAATTTGTTTCACATATTCGTCATTAACAGAAATTACGTTCGCAACATCTCAGTAGGTAATTATACAATTTTCTACAGAAATCTCGAGTTACAGAGAAGTTCTCCAGTACCCCACTGGATTAGAAGGCGTTGATAACACCAGTATAGGAATTCAGATACATAGGGACTAAGATTTCACAAATTTGATTTTAATATATAAAACCACGAGTCATGTCCATCCCGTGCAAAGCAAATTCACAATCATCAACCTTATTAACGTTAACTGGCCTACGAATGACTCCCTTCAATACGAAGAGGAAGCATATAATGAACTACTCGAGCGAACTTGCTGATACAACTATTAATATTGCTACTCGGAGGCAACTATTGCTCATTAAGATGTTCTTCAATATTCGAGTTACACCAAGTAAGATCTTTATTAAGGCTTTCGATCTGCCAGATGTAGTAGGAGATATCCCAAAAGCCCATTTTCATTATCTTTGCAAGGTTAGTTAAGAAATTATCTTCATATACGTCTGCATAAAATCCTAGTGACTTCACTATTAGCACAAAAGTCATTTGATACGATGAATTTTTACTAATTCATAGTAAACACATTTATATCGATTTATACCGAGTTGTTGGCCTCATCATATATATTTCAAAAACTCTTCTGGACATCTCGACTGCTCCCTTGTTCCGTTCAATATTCCGATGTCCACTATATCAATAGATAGATATTGCGATGTTCAATGTTGATCAATGTGTCTTGACTCAATTTCATCTTTTTGGGTTCGATTGCTGTCATCGTTGTATAATTGCTTCAAAAAATAATTGTATTTGAAGAGCGAATTAATTTGAATTAGCTTTGCTGCCTTTTCGATTGTGAATATATTAGATGGATGAAAATACAGCAGAAAGTCAAGTAATAAGACCGAATATAAGCATGAAGACGTTAAGTATTTTTATAAAAATTAGTCACAGAAAAAATTATCTACTATTAGATATACCCGGAAAAGCTGTACGTTTATTTGAATCTATCAAATAAATATGTGTGTGCGATTGATCTTGAAATTAAACTCAACAAAAAGTTACTTAGAATGAGATAGAATAAAAACTAAATAGAAAATGCGAATGTCTACTTTTATAAGATCCTATTAAAAATTGTGAAATTGTGAAATTGTGAACGAGTTTCAGCTCTAACAATCAAGAAAACCGTTACATGTTCTCCCTTCTCGTGCCGTCACTGTCATTCTTCAATGGAAAAAACGATGCGCAAATTACAGTACAAAATAGATTATTTAGAAAATTGCATGAAAGATGTTGAAAAGCCCACAAATCAGATTTGTTATAATTTGATATGATTTGATATGATTTGATATGATTTGATTAGCATTGATATTTAAATGTTTACATGAGCGCTTTAGGCGTTGCTTTTCAAAATTTCTTCAGTTGCAGTGTCAACGAGTAAACACGTTTACGTGTATATGGAAATATACTGACGATGGGGTCATTACGGCTGCATTTTTCGAACACACAGTCTCTATTTAATCACCGAAAGCTTTATTAACTATTTACAACTACAAAACACTATAACTTTTAATAAAAGTCATAAAGAAGTCATTGTCACAGCATTGCGGACTTATCAGCATTGGTTTATAGCCACAGTAATTATTTAATAAGTCGACTAGACGACTGACTGCTAATCGCTCGGTTAGCTCGGAAGACATGGTGTGGTACACGCTATTCAAATTTTGAATGCTCTTCCCAATTAACTTAGTAAATTTTAATTATTTGAGTAGAATATTGCCTTGTAGCGTTAGAATTCGTTGTGTATTATCTACAATTATGCGAATATCTCCCTCTTCAACATCAATCGATATATGCGAAGCAACATCACTATCTATACGATCACAACGCATTTAAACGCATGTGCTCAGAAAACCATTAAGTTCGGATAAATTTAAGCTGATAAATACAAGTAAATACAATACTTTTTTTGTATTGGTTACACCGATATTTTGCTTGTGTTTTCCCAACGTATGAGCGAGACGTACATAACACTGCATCTATACTGTGGCTACACTAGCTAGACTTTGGCAAGATGTTTAAAGATGCCGAGTTAGGGGTTTAGTATGCTTGGTGATTTTTGTGGGACCAAAGAGTTCTTGTCGAAATTTGATGTCAAATACGGATTTAAGAGGATCACTCCATTTAGAACGATAAATAAGGCCTTGGCAATCATACAAATACAATCAAATTTGGAATTTTTAAAAGGGCTAGTATCACATAATCATAGCTAAACAATTGCCTAACAATGTCGTTGATAAACCAGACTTGCTCAATCGCGATAAAACTGGTTTTTAAGCATGGTGACATCTAAATGAACACTCAATCGTCTTTATGAAAGTATCCTCAAAATTTAGCTCCACTGAAAGTAGATCTAGTTTAGAATGCAAAACTGTTGAGAATCATTTTTCTTTAATTGAGAACAAAAGTTTGTAATACTCTTACCGACAGGTTGTCAATAAAGAGAACGCAGCTTGTGAGAGTCAATTCGGCAAAAACGCACTGAATTTTGGAAAAACAACTCCGATTGAACGTCTTCATTCTCTTAATTATATGGATTAATAATATGTACTATATAATATGTTCTATTCTATATATATAATATATGAGATATTCATTTTGTGGTTTTAAAAGTAAATGTGAATAAAGTTTAATAAACTTATAATTTGGATCAAATTTTTATTTTAATTTTATATATTTATTATAATTTTATTTATTTACTTAGTTATTGCTTGGTTACTATCATTAGGTGTAAAATATATTGTCATTCAAATTTTCTACACGGGACGTCTTTTAGTACTGCTTTCCTTTGTGGTTACTTGCGATAACTTGTCGGCACGTCGAAGTAATATCTCAACCAGAACTTGTTTATCAGTGCTGTAATGAGCAGAACTGGAAGCTTGTAACATCTGCATCATACCCTAAAAAGTATAGGTTTATCATATCATATATGAAATGGTACATCATTATATAGCCACTGTCTTAGATGTGACAATTTAGTTTGTTGAGATATCCACGCAGCGAAAATGAATCTCATTACTTAACAAAATTCGATTTACTTATACAACAGTTCGTGTTGGAACGGAATATTACTATAATGTTGCAAGCACCTTTAACTTCAAATATCTGATACTCTGTAACTTTCTTATTTCCCAAACTCAAATAATCACTTAAATGATAATCTTTTAATAATATATGAGATAAAGTTCAAAGACCATATTTAGGAATATTGCTACACATATTCCTATATTGCTACACAGTGGTATAACTGCATAATATCAAAAGAAGTCGACAATGAAGGGAGTGAAACAAACGTTGGTAATAGAGTAAATACTTTGTATCCTATTCACACTTTGTATCCTATTCAGTGAAAGAACCTTTTCTGAATATCTGCCTGTAAATAATTGGATCAGAAGGACTGACGGAATTATAATGAAGTTTTATCTGCAAGGCAATTTACAAGGTAAACAAATTAACCTCAGTGAACTTTCTAAGATCCAACGTTTAGTGGCTTCTCAAACCTTTTCATGGCACAAAATATTAAGAGCTAAAAGCATGGTAATTTTCTTCTCTCTCTCTCTCTAGAGCCTTTCTCTTTGTTTTTTCCTATTCGTAGTATCAGTGCAGTTACAAATACCATATACAACTACATGCAAATACATTTACTATTATTTTCAGATCACAGTCAAAGTTGTTTAACTAAAAAAAGTTTATGTATTAATTCTAATTGAGGAAAAGTAAGCCCTACAAAAAAAAATGTATGTAAAGGTACAGAGATACATTAAATTATGGAAAGTAATACATTTCCCTTTTCTACGTCCTTAATAGTTCTTATACTATTTATTATTAACATTATTATATAATTAATTATATATTAAAAAAGTTTCAAAACATGTATATGTGTAACGAACATTTCCTTTACCTCTCCACGTCCTCACTCTCCCTTGCCCCCATCTGGCAATGTACCTGACTATCGGATAATCAAAAATTTACACTAAATTTACTTTTTATACGGAAAATTTTTGTACTGATACAATTATAACGATTCTTAGATTTGATAAATATATGTTCAAACTTCCGTCTCTCGTTCCATTTCGCTATCTCTCTGTCTTGCTGTCTCTCTTTCGCTGTCTCTCTTTTGCTTTCTCTTTATTTATTTCATATCATATATTCAGTTTCATGAAATGTTTTTGAGAAATTTGCGGCTACCATAAATATTTCGTACTTTTATTGTTGCCTGATATCGATATGGCCGATAAAGTTTGATAACGCCGAGTCCATTCTTAACCTTGTTCACTACTAAAGCGCCGATAATGTCGGCGGCCGAATTATCTTTAAATGTGTGTGGGCGTTGAAATTAGTGTGCGTTTTTTGATATGTATGTGAAATGGACTTAATCGGTCTGTCATAGTCGCTACTACTAACCGCCGAACTAGTGCTACTTGGTTAGGCAGCTAAGCGGTTACAACGAGTGGTGTTCAATTGAAAATTCAATTTAATTTCATTAAAATTTCGGTCGATGGATATTTTTCCGCGTTGATTATTAAAACGACTTCATTTGTGTATTTCGAATAACATTATTTTGGCACATCAGTGCTGACAAAAACAACAAAACAAATAATTATTTTACATAAAATTTTTATACAAAAGCAAACCATTTACTATATTGAATTGTGAGTTTTCCTGATATTTAATAATTAAATTTTTATATATACATATACTTTTATAAAAACTGTAACTTGGATTTCTCCGTCTGCTTCTTTTATTATTTCTCGCCGATAAGATTTCTTTAGTGTGATAAATGTCTTATGTATTAAAAATTCTAAAATTTTAGGCGGTTTTGTTATTGTTTTATTTATAAATAAATATTTAAACAAATAAATAATAAGAAAGAGAAATTTAGGTATTTAGGGAGGTTTGAAGTTAAAATTCGACAAATAAAACCTCAAATATATTCATTATATTCTCTGGAATGTTACCTGGAATACAACCTCTTGGTATTTCTTTAAAATTATTGTACCGAACAAGGCTTTAGCGTCTTCAATGAAGTGTTATCCAAACGTGTCTAGATATATTTATATAAGTTGGCAACAATTTTTTGAATTTTAAAATCAATTCCGTTCATTTACACAGATATATTCATTTTTTGATTCCAAAAGTAAACGCAAATAACAAATTTCTGATTCAGATTTTTATCAAATTTCTATTCCAATATATTGTTTCGACCATATAACTAGATTTGAAATCAAACAGCTTAAGTTTCAACTAACAACTGCTCCACTAACTAAGTAGGGCAGTTGGGATATCCTAAGCACTCGAACCATTTAAGATAATTATCAATGACTGCAGCCAAGTTATTGCCTTGATTGGCTTCAAAACATCTGATCAGACAAAACGGTGCATTGAATTCTCCACTCGATCCTTAGTGATTTCCTCTATTAGCTGCTATTCATGCAACCGTTTTAGCATTGCAAATTTCTTGCAGCCCTACCAAAGAAAGTTAATCAACTAACAGACCGTACACAGTGCTCACATAACAATACTTACAGTGACTTTAGTACTTGATAATATACTACTAGTTACAGAGGGTTTTTGCTTGCCAGCATTCCATATTTTTTTTAATATTTTCGAATGAAACAGTTAACACAGCAACTACTATCAAATTAATAAAAATTAATTAAAATAACCTAGTAATTAAATTCTTTTTTGAGTTTATCGCAACTGAAGCTTGAGTTATCTTATTGACTTCAGCATCTTCATTTTTCACCTTTGTCTCTCATTTTTCACCTTTGCAGCTACTAACCACTTTACTGTCTCATTATCTGTTTATCGATATGTCCTTTAGGAGAAGCTTTCTTCACATTAATCGAAACAGTTATACGTGTCCTAACAACTGCTTAGGATCCCGTGTGCGGTTGAATGGTTTTATAATCTCCATATTAGTTAATACCATCATACTGACTTCTAAGCTGACTCTAAGCAGTCCTAGCACCATCCGAAGGAGTACTGCAAACTGTCAGGATCAGTTTCCACACTTGTGTCGCCTCGAATTCTTATAAACTCACTTCGCCTTTAAAAAGCACTTAACAAATGGACAAACTACCGGGAAATTACTATTCATATGGATATCCTATCTAGAAGTAACGTCGCTTGCACTCATTGAATTCTTTAGCCGATTTCATAGCCTCTTCAAAGGAGCCACTAAACAGTTACCGACCGTTTTAAGTGTATATCTGCAGTGTTTATTATTAGCTCTGTAAGTTTCATCGCTTCTCTTCGTCAAGAAGATTTGCAATTTATTATATTAAAACAAATCAAGTTCTTGCTGGCTTTCACCACATACTAATGATCTTGGCTTATTCGAGGCTACTGGAATTAAAGCCATTATCGCATACTTAAGCTATACTTTTAATGACTTTTTTTTAATTTAATTTTATTGGTGTTAATTCTACTGCAATTATATAGAAGATAATATAATAATATAATTGCAATAAAAACACTGTTGAACTTCAAAGCACCAGAGTCCGACGGTTTAGCACCGGAAATACTGAAAAATGATCCACAAACAACCGCACACATTATCCACCCGCTAATAGAACATTTTTGGCAGACAGAGAACTTTTCATCTGAAGTCAAAGAGGGTATCATCGTAAAGGTTCCAAAAAAGGGCTACTTAAAAGAAAGAACTAATTGACGAGGCATTACTCTGCTGAACATGAATTATAAAATAATACCGCATGTCATCACCAACAGACTTTTAACTGCATTAACAGCAACGCTACGAAGAGAACAACTTGCATTCCGACCCCACATGTCTTGTATTGATCACATAAACAGCTTAAGAGTATTCGTTGAACTATCTATAGAATGGAAAACACCTTTCTGTTTGTTATTTATAGACTTCGAAAAGGCCTTCGATACATTATGTCACATAGTAATTTAGAACGCGCTCATCAAAGCAGTATACGAGGATGCCAGTTGCCGGATACTGCAAGAGAAATATCTATTTTGGCATTGGGCGAAGGTGGCGGAATAATTTGGGATCTTCAAGATAGCTTGAGTGATCTTGATTACGCCGATGACTTGTGTCTGCTGGCACATAGGTATTGTGACATGTCTCGCAACCAAAATCGTTTAGTAACTATGGCAAACACAGCGGTACTTAAAATCATTGTTACCAAAACAAAAGTTATGCGCATTAATGCTAACGTCCAAGATCCTTTTATTATAAACAACTGCTGTCTTGAGGATGTAGAGTCTTTCTACTATCTTGAAAGCGTCATATCAACAAATGGTGGATCCAGTGCTGATATCGAAAATCGTATCAAGAAGGAGATCAAGAAGGATACGAATATTTAACTCCAATATAAAACCTTGGCTCCTATATGGATGTCAATCTTGGAATGCTGCGGAAAACGGCATCAATGCACTACAAGTTAAAGTATTTTGGCCAAATACAATTCCAAATGAACGTTTATGGTCTTTAACTCAACAAACACAAAACCGAAATCAAAAAACCCAAATGGGACTGGGTCGGTCACACTTTGCGTAGACCGACTGGTGACACCACAATGGCGATTGAGTGGAACCCGATGGGAAGAGAAGAAGGAGCAGACCTGCACACACTTGGAGAAGGCAAATTGATATGGAAATGTTGCACATGTGGAATAGCTGGGAAGAGTTGAAGCTACTAGCCAACAATCCTAGGAGTTAAAGGATTCAAAATATATATATAATATAATAGGTATATCGTGCATCTTAAACTTTTGCTAACGCCTAACTTGCAGAAAAAACTGTACTATTTAGTTTATCTTAGAAACAAACTATTAAGTTTATTCTGGTATGTTTTATTTATTGTAATTACTATTCCTTAGCTGTTACTTACTCTATTTGCTATTATAATATCCAAATAACAGGACAGAAATGAATATCATGTGAGAGTTACAAATAAATTTTAAAAATCATTTTATTACACCTATTCTGCAAAGTAATCGTCTTACCACTGTCTAGCAATTCATGTATATATATAAATATGTATATATAAATATCTTATATACTAATACATGATCATAAAATTCTTAAGTTTTAATTTTTTATAAAGTATAATTAAAAATTGGTCAATAACAATAATAAAAATTATAAAAATTGGTTTAATCATAATACAATAATACGATACTTGCTCTGATACATATGTGGTTTATATACATAAGTACTTCGTTGAAAACATGTTGTTTTACACTAAATAGTCTATAAAAGATAAGATAGTGGAGACTGTGCCTTAAAGCAAAACTCACAGAAGTCCATGACAAGCAAAATAATTCTTCGAAATCAATTAAGTGCCCATTTAAAATTTTTGCTCTAAGGGAATTTTTTTCTTAAATTAAATATTAAATAAAATTCAGTTAATAAAAAAATTTTTTATTTCACTTTTGATACTAATACCTCTATTTTACAAACTCAAATTATCTGAAAATATTCTCAAGTTAATCCTCTTCATCCTATTAATTTTAGGATGTGCTGTATTTCAACACCTTATTCCAACACCGACTATCTCTAATTTTGATCTCTTTTGTCTGGTCCAGTTTTTTCTAATGTCCTGCTATTCTATTTATTTTTCACTACTCTTATTTGGTGCTATATCTGTTCGAAACGATTGTATCATGTATGACCAATTTATTACATATTTTTTTATATATAATATATAATTTTTGTTATTTAAATGTTTTGTAACCGTGTACGAGTATATATGTAGATTTACTTAATTTTCCGTACATGTATACCTGAACGTAAAGATTCTTCAAAGATACTACATAAATCATTGATGTGCGTCATTCATTCATTCACTCTATTCGGTTTAAAAGACTATAACGTTATATTCGTAGAATGATTACGTTTTCTATTATCATATACATGTTAAAATGTATAACTTGTTTATATTCATAAAACTAGCCTTTCGCCTTGATTCTTCTAGTGATATCCTCTATATTCAGTTTTAAATATATTAACAGATGTGTATAAAACAAAACTACAGCCGTAAACGTTAAAGTTCCTTTGGCCGAAAATATGTCCTACGGCACAAAAACTTTTAAATTTTAACTCTCTTCATCTCAGAAGAACTGAGCATATCATCATATTATAGACTTCCATATCACTGTAGTATTTTTCAAACAGAAGAGACTACGATAAAGGAAGCTTTAGCTTTCCTTTCCTTTCGAATAGATTATATACTCGAAAGGAATACTATCTAATATACTATCAGATAGTCAAGCTGCTTTAAAGTCATTTAGTTTAGTCCACTTTACATATAGGGCAGTCTTTGACTGCTGCACATCTCTAAATGAGATGTCGACGCAGTTCAATATCTCTCGAATCTTCCCGGTCATAGGGGAATTTTCGACAATCGCAAAGCAGACTAGCTAGCCAGACGGAGTGCATCAGTTTTTAATAATATGGTAGCAAAAGTGGATCTCCTGGAATAGCCGGTATAATCTAACCTAACCTAACTTTCTTCAACTTTCGTGCTTGAAAATTAAAAAAAAAACAGTGTTTAGTAGTCCCTTTTTATCATAGAAGACATTAAAGTGGACGTCTTCAGCACAAACTTTTGCAGAACTTTCTTGATAAGAATATAGACAAGCGTTAATATAGATAATTTATGAATGCTCTTATGTCTATTATTAAACCCAGATGGTTTAAGAGAGATACGTCTGGAAATTTTTTTTATGAAATTATTTGCAATTGTCAAAATCATATTAACAACTCTGTTATTAAAATTAGTAAAATATTTATAGTTTAATAAATTTTTTCCATTATGAATATGTGAAGTATGTAATTGTTTATATTTAATTAATGTATAATTACAATAACAAAGTATTTTCACTTTCAATATTCTATTCCATTTACATTCCGTTCAAGTTTTGAAGAATCACTTTATCGGTTATAATCAGTAAACGAACGACCAATAACCAATTTTATCTAATCTGTCTTTAATTTCGTTGGTCATTAATTGCTTTTTGCGTTTATTATTCTTCAGTTTCCTTAACTTTTAAGAGTTTTTAAATTTAATATTGATCAATTAGTTTAAGTTTGTTAACAGCCTCAAACGTCGTGCTCAGTAGTTGCGGCCTGCATACAGAAGTAGTCATAAAAAACCTTATCAAAGCATTTATCATTCCTTTTAAAACAACAAAAATTTCAAAAAAAACATTAGGCAAGTTTTTGTTTTAAATAATTTATAAATAATTAAAATACGTATAGGTACGTATTATTTTCTTATTAGATATCGGTTATGATCAGTGTGGTTTTTGGCAGCTTTTGATAACATTTCCAAACATATGGTTATGTTGCCTTTGCTTTTGTATAGCGGATTTTCCATCCACTACTCGTATTTAAGGGGCTTTATTACTTATTGATTAAAATTTGGTTTCAGTGTTTACTTCTTGTACTCTTGCTTTTATATTGTTGCCTTATAACACTAAAATTCGCCGAAGGGATGACAACGTGTAACATATATTACTTACTTATATAATTGTTCCCACCAATGGAATATATATCCTCTTCATGCTCGAGACTCCTCAATCTCGTACGAGTGGTATTAAAGGTCCCGACTGCCATATGAAACACTTCTTTCACATGACCAAGCCACAGAGCAACTGAATATTAATTCACTGGATATCGTGCATATAGTGCAAATCTCATAAAAATCATGGTTCTTTTGTATGTGTAAATCATCGTCAATTCATGGGGTACCACATAAGTTTCCTCTCAAACACTTTCATTGGTGTGCTATTAAATATACGCTTAGATGGGATGGAATATAACTTATGTCGGTTGAAAAAAGTCTGAATTCTAGTTTTGTAGCGTCTCTAGTAATATCTGTTGACTGGTGGAATTTGTTCATCCCCATGCTAAGATAGATAAGTCCTTTGATACTTATATAATTTGCTACCACAGTTTATTCTCTAAGATTTACGTATATTCTAAATTGAATTAAAAACCTGTAACAACTATAAGATTATAAGTTCTATGGTATATAATTAAATAAGCTAGCATAGAGAGTCATAATGAACTTGCGTTTAGAAAATTAATATCCAATTAATAATTTTACCAACGCTTCTCAATGCTTGTTGGCTGCTCTGACTATGTCCGCTCCGATATCTTCCTCCGTAAGCGAGCCGTCAATGATCCATGTGATTGTGCCATTCGTGAGCTGATAGGTTTGATTAATGACTTCCTTGCTCTTTTTGTTGCTTAGTTCAGTTTTAAAGAGCTTAGTAAAGCTGAACTTAGGATTCATCTGAGACGCGATGAAAATCCCAGGCATTGAAAATTCTGTTTAGCAAGATTTTCGAATGCTATGGTGCTATGGAGCCAACTGTCCATTAGGTTTCCTTTCTTCATTCTTAAAACTGCCCTTTCCGTTTGGTACCTGATGCATATCGGCAAAGGTGTGACTTCTAGAACAACCTCAATGGATACTGTTGGATTGTAGAAATAGTGTTCGTTATTTATTTTATCACGTTACAGTTTTTTATAAAAGCATTTTCATAAACATAATATGGATTCTGTATTGCTGTGATTGATAGAAGAGAAAGTGAATATTAAGGTGCGGTAGAGGCAACTTTCTTCCAAGTTGGCAGAAAACAAACGTATCCATAGGTGTTCTGTGAAGGGTCTGTTAGTGTACAATAGCTACGGAATTGTATAGCAGCGAAGTGCCTGAAGAGGTTTGAATTTTACCTTTGATGGCCTTTTGTGTCTGTGAAAAAAATAAAAAAAAATGACGTATTATTTTGTTTTTGTTTCCAATAAAATCCGATTGAAACACTGTTAAATTAAACATTTAAAGAATTATTGTATTACTGTATATGCTATAAATATATTTGTCTATTTTCTCTTGTAGTTTGAATAAATTATTTACTAAATCTTTAATTCGAATGCGGTATCAAGATGCCATCAACTGAAATTCGTCGAAATAACAACCACTTATGTGGCTTAGCCAGTTGGCATCCACTATGGATGCAAAAATATGCAACAACAAAAATGTTCATGGCAGTTTATGGATTACTGGGAACCATTCAGGCGATGTCGTATATGTATTTCATAGTAACATTAACAACGATTGAGAAACGCTTTAAAATACCAAGTCAAACAACAGGTGAGTAAAGGCCATCTTATCACAATATAGTACTTAGTATGTACAGGGGTATGATATAGTCAGAGAACCAAAGTTCTTAAAAATATAAAAGTAATAACTAAAAACTTATTATACATATGTTTAAAATTTAGAGGATGTTAGTACCATCGGACATTACTCAATAGATATCAGGAGTGGACTATAATCGAAAACTTTGAAAGTCAACATTGCTTACAATATTCGTAGGACACTTCCTCTAATGATTGCAAATTAAACCTCCAGAAAGTTTTTCCAGAAAGTTTTTTAGACTCCCTCGTAGCAGAAATATATATATTTAAATATATATATATATTTTTAATCCTTTAACTCCTAGGAGGAGCATAGGGCCGCAAATATATTGAAACAAAGTTCTTAAAAATATAAAAGTAATAACTAAAAACTTATTATACATATGTTTAAAATTTAGAGGATGTTAGTACCATCGGACATTACTCAATAGATATCAGGAGTGGACTATAATCGAAAAAGAGAGTCGACGTATAGACTACCAGAAATATTACCGTGGACTTACCAATAACAATGTAGTCAGGCGATGAAAAGGGCTGTAAAAAAAAGCACTTTGACTGGATCGACTGATCTTATATATTGTTTTTAAAGATCTTCAAAAAATCAGAACAAATAAAATAATTAAATATTGTTTCAATAATTTTTATATTCTAAACATTGGTATGTTCCAAATCGACGCTGTGAAAGATTTTGTGCAAAGATCTTGCCTTACGTCGTTACAAGTTTAAATTGGTGCCACAATTGAACCCACTCGATTATGGCTTGCATTATTACTGCAGTGAATATGTTAAATGCTTGAATTCATCATATGTTTTTCTGCAAGATGTTGTCCAGCGATGAGGAACTTTATATCGTTCGCTTCAGCAACTAAATCAAAAAGCAATGTTGCTGGCACTAGGAAAAATGTAGAGTTCGACTAAGTTTATGGGCTGTGGATGTCATCGGGTGATAGTGATCTTGAAACATTTTTTATTTTCAAAAGTGCGTGAACATTGTCAATAGGATGAAGGTAATTGTCACTTCTTAGGCAACCATCGACGTACTAAAGGAAGTTGTTTAACAACATAACGGATATGGTTAGACAACAAGATCGTGTTATTTGAATCGCTGATCTGCACGAAAAGGTCAAAATCAATTTCAACTTTGAAAGCCAACATTGCTTACAATATTCGTAGGACACTTCCTCTAATGATTGCAAATTAAACCTCCAGAAAGGAGTAGACTCCCTCGTAGCAGATATATATGTATTTAAATATATATATATATATATTTAATCCTTTAACTCCTAGGAGGAGCATAGGGCCGCAAATATATTGAAACCTGATTCAATTTGTTTATTTGTGTTACTTTTTTAAACTTAAATTTTTTAGAGTATTTAAAATAGAGTCACAGAGAGATCTAAATGATGATCTGAGGGCTACAATTTAATTTATATTTTAGATTTTATATATTAAAGTCGTCACACTCAATATTATTAAAAGAATTTTTAAATGAAACATAATCTGACATAAAAAACATAATCTCAAATTTATTATTTCAGGAGTTATTTTAAGTGGCAATGAAATATCACAGATTTTACTGTCTCTTATATTATCATACATTGGTGGACAACGTAATCGACCACGATGGATTGCTTGGGGTATTGTTTTCTGTGGCCTTTCCTGCTATATATTAGCTTTGCCGCATTTCATTTATGGTGCTGGTGAAGATGCATTGCAACTAACAAAGGAGTACTATGAAAGCATGGAACTTGGTGGAAATGTGACAAACACAATCTCATTGGTTGTAGGTGAACATTGTTTTCCTCCTAATAAGAATTCCTTAAAACTTTTCCATTTATTTATATGGTAAACACGAATATAATTTCATTTTCGATTTTATAGAATTTTACAATCAAAGACCCACAACACTTATGTGGTTCCATCATGTCTTCAAATGAATGCGATACTCTTCTAACAATCGTTCCATTGATATTAATATTCCTCTCTCAGTTTGTGCTTGGTATAGGAAATACTCTTTATTATTCACTTGGGCAAACTTATCTCGACGATAATACAAAGAAGACTAATACTCCACTTATGTTGGCAGTAGCGATGTCCCTGCGAATGATTGGTCCAATAGTGGGCTTTTTCCTAGGTAAGCTAAACATTTCTACAATGTTAATAAATCAATTAAAATTATTCTCTTTAGGTTATATTTCTCTTAACATGTTCATTGACCCGACAAAAACTCCGCTTATCGATAATACGGATCAACGCTGGCTGGGTGCCTGGTGGTTCGGTTGGATGTTTTTAGGCACTTTAATGATACTTTTTTCTGGACTAATTGGTTTATTTCCTAAAGAATTACCAAAACGTAGAAGTGCGCATTATAACTCCCACTTACCACAAGTTTTGCGACATGAAGAACTACAAGTTGATGAGGGGTTACCTTTAGGTAGTGGGTTCTCCTCAAATGCCGCATTGGACACACCAACAGCGGCTACATCTGATTTTCCTACTCTCAAGGGTAAACTAACTTCAGTCAATTTTAAAGAATGTACATAATAAAGTACTGTAATTTTAGATTTTCCCAAGGCATTAATGCGACTTCTGCGTAATAAATTGCTCATCTTTAATATAATTTCTGGTATTTTCTATGTTTTGGGCGCTGCCGGTTACATGACTTTTCTAACTAAATACATGGAAGTGCAATTTCATAAGAACGCACAAGGTGCTACAATTGTCGTGGGCCCAGTATCTATTATTGGTATGGTTATTGGATTAATCGGTTCTGGTTTAGTAATCTCAAAAAACAAGCCAAAACCGAGTAAGGTGCTCATGTGGAATGTTATCGTAGGTTGTATATATATTGTGGGACAAATCTCTTACATGTTTATGTATTGTGGCGATTCCCTATCTGTACTCAAGGATGGACAGTATGTTTTTTGTTGAAAAATATCAATTATTTAAATAGTTTTTTATTATTTAAACTCTTATTTTTAGAGTCAATCTTTCCTCTTCTTGCAATGCAAATTGCTCATGTGAAGGTGTCCCTTATTCACCCATATGTCATGAACCTTCAGATACAACTTACTTTTCACCATGTCATGCTGGTTGCTTAAACTGGAATTCAGAAGAAAAGGTATAACAAAGTATTTTATAATAAATGTTTTTTGTTGTTTTTAATAAAAATTTAAAATAGTTTTACTCTAACTGCTCTTGCCTACCTATTGCGGATACACATTTACCAAATATCGAACTACCTACTTCACCACACTCATTAAGCGATTTTTCCACTACAATGCAAAAGCAATTACCACATATATTGAATGTACTCCCTATCAGTACGGATGGATCTGTAATAACATCGTACCCTTCCGTAACTACTACAAAATCATTAAGTCACATGTCATCAACAACAACAACAACCACAACTACTACAACTCCTTCTACTACTACAACTACTACATCATCTACTGTAGAATCTCTTAGCAGTATATTTGACGAACTGACAACAGAACCGTTTATTTCACGTACTAGACGCAGTTTAGAAGAAATGTCAGACAACCTTAAGCCCGGTGTCTGTCTTAAAGGTTGTAGTACCAGCTTTTGGGCCTTTACCATAGCTTCCATGATAGTAAATTGGGTGGGTTCATCTGGTCGAATCGGCAATTTACTCGTGAACTATCGTGCAGTATCCACGAAAGATAAATCTTTTGCTCAAGGTTTGTCTCTTATGATGGTGAGCTTGTTCGCACTAATACCGGGTCCTATTATATTTGGACGGATTATAGACTCAACATGCTTAGTATGGACCCAAACGTGCAACGGTAAAGGAAACTGCCAATTGTATGATCAGACAACATTCAGATATTATGTCAACATACTGGCATTTTGTAAGTATAAGAAATCAAACTGTCCTTAAAGAAGTCATATCTACAATATTATAATACCATACAAACGGATGCTATGAGTTCTTTAAATTGAATCTTCTTTCTTTATATTTATTAAATAATTAAACAATATCACAATATCATTTTTTAGCACTAACTGCTTTCGGTGTTATTTTTGATGTTCTTGTCTGGTATCACGGCCGTGAGTTGGACTTATATGGTGACCGGGACACCCAACGTTCTCAAGAAATGACTCGTAGAAATAAGCCTATTACACCATTATTAGCGCGAAAATAAGAAATCGTGTAGTTATAATTTTCAAAGTGCAATTGATATAGCTAGGTACTACTTGAGTCAATGTATGCAGGGTGACATATTGTAACCCAGATACATTTTAGTTTTAAGGTTTTGAATTTTTAACGTTAACACTGTGTATAGCCACTAAAAATTTGCAAGTTATGGATGTGTTGCACTTATAGATTCCTCATTTCCTATTTATAAAAACTAGAAGAATTCTGTACTACAGGGCCCCATTTATTATATGTATGTGTAAAATGAAAAGAATTTTTATAATTTTATATAAAATAATATTTGTTAATGGAATAAGTAAATAAAATTGTTAATTAGTATGTATAAAGAATATAATTCATTTTATATTAAATTTTATCTTTGGTTAATTTATTCTTCGTTTTTAGGAAAATTGTGACGAATAAGTCTACAATAAAAATATAGATGATATCACTAAGAAGCAAATTTCCAGTAAGACGTTTTATTTCAAAGTTTTCTTCCATGCGTAGTGTAACTAAATTGTAACTGATTTAAGATCCTAAATGACCTCTAGAAACTGTAGAAAAAAATCAAAATCTGTATTCACTCTTTTATAACAACTGTTATATAAACTATACTGTAATACAGTATCTTTTTGTATCTTAAATATTCTTATGTAGTGACAACAGTGCCTTCATAAACAAATTAAATGAAGAAGAAGAGTTAAGAAAAAATTGGGTTTTTTATTTGCATATATATCATGATAGATATTAACTAAAACTGTAGAATCATTAAAATTACACTTTTCATCATCTCTCAAAGTACTCTTTAGAAAAAAGTTCTTTCATTAGGTCGTGTGAAAAATATGGTAGTTAATGTTTTGAATGATTTACAATTTTTGTGTCTCTCTTATCAACAAAGATAACAAACACATCTTCGGGCCATCACCACATGTAAATGTATGGTACAGGTATATCATATATGTATGTTTAATAAAAAACCGAATATTGGGTTGTTGTTATTCAAATCAGCTAAAAATCCTTAAAAATTATGGGACTCAAAGATCCCCGATTCAGTAGGAGAGGTTTACACCTAGAGTAGCTGCTCTCTGTCACTAAAAATAAATGAAAAATAGTTTGTTTTCATCAAACAGATGCATTTGCAGTTGAGATAGTAAATATTGAGAGTGAACTTCGAGGGACTTGTTGTACGAAAGTTCGTTATAACCTTCCGTAAAGAAGTATCCATGGCCGTAAGTTCTTTCCTTTCAGCAAGCCGTATAGCAAGTATTGACGTCTTTTTACTTGGTTATTGTACCAAAATTTTAATGGGAACTTTGAAAAAATGTCGTTCTATGCATACATTTATTTCATAGAAATAATAAACTGGGACGACTTGCCAGAGCTCTATCCAAGTGTTTCTATTTCGAATATTTATGCTATTATTGACATATTATACACATATTTCGGTTCATCCGTCCGTCCTTCCAAATGGCTGGTAAATCTCTACACATATCCTTAAATGGTTTTGGAACGGAGCCATGATAATTTTGATTGCAGAATAGAAACATTTTTTCATTAAGTAATTTAAAAGTCCAAAAACATTTAGAGACCTGGCAATTATGAAAGACCTCTGGAATTTTTTTGTAATTATTTTGCCTAATTTTTACATATTCCTTTATGCAATAAAGTAATAGGCCAATTTCCAATTTGCATTTTTTTTGTAGGCAATGTGGAAACAGATTTATTAGATATCAGTTGGATTGAAACTGATTGGATTATCTGATGGACCTAGCGAAATTGCAACAGTTTTGTTTTGAATATTAAAAGTTTTGGATTATTTAAAAATGTAGTACAGAGAGAACTCTCCAACAATACTAAATTCTAGAACATTCCAATCGAACACTTCAAAAGTTCGAGCTCCTCGAAGATGTTTGGAATAATAAGCTCTATGACAGCAAATATTAGAACACCATGTGAAGTTCAAACATTCGCGCAGTACGCAAATCGAATATATATATATATATATATATATATATATATATATATAAGTTCTGTGTTTTTTATGATTTATTTTCTTGTTTTTAATTAATAAAAAATCTTTATTTTTTAGTGTATTTTTTTAATGGTGTATAAATATTTCAGTTTGTTATATAATAATTAATTTTTTTTAAATTAATATATTATATTCCCATTGTTTTTTACTTTATAATTAAATATAAATATTCGAATATTTAATATTTATTTATTTTTTATTTATGATTTGAATTTCTTTTTTTTTGTTTTTTCTTAAATAAATTTTTTTAATTTGTGTTAAGTCATTTCCGTTGTTTATCCAAAACTTTCTTTCATGTAAGAAAGTAGTTCAATATTACTTATATATTTTATTGTACAATTAATTAATTAAAAAAACTATAGTGAAAAAAGCACTTGTCTGTTTTAGTTAATCAAATTAACTAATTTTTTTGGGTTATAATGATTTTTTTAGCAAAATTTTAATTATTTTTATATTTTGATTTTTATATTCAATTATAATATTTATTATTTTAGAATATGTTGTTTTGTTTTTTAATTTTATATTCAAATATTTCCCTTTCATTATTCTTTCAAATTTTTTCAATAATTTAACAAAAATGTATAATAACTTAAATAATTTATAAAACAAATATTTTTAATTTTATACATCATATGATTTTAAAATATTAAATATTTTTATCGAGAAACCTTTAAACATTAAAGAGATTTTGTAACGAAATTTTATTTAAAACACAAATTAAATATAAATAAAAATTTCCTCAAAACCGAACCAATAAATTTGAAAAATTATAAATCACTTTAATTAACCAATCAAGTCTCTTTAACTTTTAATATGAACTTTATTCTTTCAAAAATCTAAAGAAGAATCTAGAAGCAAAATTATTAATCGAAATCCTCCATTTCCTCCCAAATTCAATAAAATTATTAAATGTACACTTAGTTGAAGAAGAATGTAGATGTATCTGAATAGCTATTTTTGCATTTGCAATGTTGTTAATACGAGTATGTTAGACTAAATAAAAACTGATGAAGATTGAGAACTGTTTTTTCTGGAAACTGACACTGTTATAACATAGGTATATTATCTTCACAGAGGGATAACCTACTAGGTTTATCACATTTCAGACTACATAGAGGGACTACATATTAACTAAGCTGATACAAATATTATTAAAACTTAATGAAGAACTTAAGAATTTAGGTTATAGCAGCAGTTCTGACAAATTGGTTATTGGGTCTAACCGAATTCGCAACTTTCTTCGCAAAAGAAAAATAGGAAAGCTTTCCACTGATACATCCACGAAGAAATTATCTGGATGTATGCATTTCTTTCGATGTTGACTTTAAACCCTGAAAACACTAAGGACAAACACTATTATTTATGGAGCAAGTAAAACTTAAAAAATCAGTAAGTTATTAAAAGGACCACGACAAACATTGAGGCTGTGGTGCTTCATCTTCTCATAATAAAAATAATAATAATAAGCATAATGAAAATAAAAATAACAATAATAAATTAGCATTTTTATAATAATAAAAATAACAAATAATTACAACAAAATAATAAAAATTATAGTAATAATAATAATATCTAAATTCTATTTAGAATTTAGAGTAATAAGAAGTCGCATAATATTAATAATAATAATAAAAATAATAACAATTAATTTAATCATGAAAAAATTCCTTTATATTTATAGATATAAACTTCGAAACAGTAATAAAAAATTGTAAACGGAATCTAATTAATTAATTAATCTAATTAATTTAAACGAAATTTGCTTAAGACAGATTAATCAGTATTTTACCAAAATCTATTAAAAGAAACATAGAGAAAAACTCGAATTAATGTTCATTAATTGCTCATTTGTTTTAGGTTTCCAGTAGTTATCGTTGTAAACAGAAGTTCAGAAAATCTAGCATGATATCACATTTTCAGAAGAAGTATCAACCTATCTTAAGAATGCTCTGGTATCTTGTAAAGTATCTTGTTATTCGTCTAGTGAAAAAAATACAAAACACTTCATAGAATATACCAATGTCGTTACAAAGAGTACACTATTTTGTAAATAAGTACACTATTTTGTAGACAAAATAGAATCCGAATACAAGGCATATAATAAAAACAAATCATACATAACGATATCATAAACGGAATCATAAACGAAGTTTAACGAATGTTAGTTTCGCATGTTCCATATTTAGTACATAGAGAGTACCAAGAATATATATATATGCTTTCTATTGCACATCACAACATCGTGTCTTATTTCGATGAACATCTGCAAAGAATTCTAAAAGAGGATCATGAAGATTACCCCATGAAATGAAATGCATGCAGCATGCCAAACAAAGTCCCTTCACGAAAGACTGGTTTGTTTTTTTAGATAGTCATTTGCATTAGGACTACCATTCCAAAATATGTGAAGAGCGTGCTATATGTACATTCAAGCATTTGATGTTTTTATAAATAAATTAAAATAAATTAAAACGAATAAATTGTACTCAAATTACTTGCAATGGAAATAAATAAAACTCCGAAATTTATTAATTAAAAATTATTTTCTCCGAAAAATATGTAATAATTATAGCACACCTACGGATGTATCTGCAAAAATACTCGTAATTTGTAAATAATACGATTTCAAATGCAAATATTGTAATCAACATTGGTTTATACTCGTAGTAAAAAAATTGCTAATAAATTGTAAAATCTAAACTATATATACCGGTTTACTATATATGTATATATAGAAACAAAGTCTCAAAAACTGAACGACATATAGATTGATTCTGATCACTGAGGTTGATAATCAGCTTGAATGATAACCAGGTTTAGTTAAGAGAACACATACATTTTTATGGTCAACATTGTGTATTTGCAAAACTCTATTTATCTGCTACTCTATTTATCTATTAAGATGCAGTAGACAAAAACAACCACGAAAATTGCTAGAATTTATATATGTTGAATGTTGAAAATTTATTTATCTCATACAGTTCCTCTCAGAATAAAGAATCACGCTTTTTATTATTAATAATTTATTACGCCGATATATCTCAAATAGCTCAATATAATTAGTTTCTAAAAATGTATTTAGCTTCCTAAACGTTATGGGCTTCTAGTCGTTGATTTTTTTATAGATTTTCAAAGTAACATGGTAATATAAATGATACATCCAATAAATAAATACATCGAAATTAAAAAATACAAAAAAATGCCAAATTAATTTAAAAACATACTATTTAAAATCAGAAGTTTGGTACACCTACCTATACCAGTTTTACTTATAGTTTTGGTATAATCTATGCAGAATAGCATATTCTTAAAATATGTAGTTTTGAAAAAGTACTGAATATTGTTGGAAGAGTGGGACTTGAGCTTCCCAAATCCAATGGAAAGTTTTTGAGTTTTGAGCTGAGCTCAATATAACTAAAGAGAGCTTTTTGCACATAATTTCAAATGAATTAATTACAAATAAAAAAAATAATATTTAAATTAAATCTTAATTTTATGTTATAAATATTTACGGAAACTAATACAAATTATAAAAATATGCAACTTACATTTAAAATACATGTTTGAGGAATTCAAGTATTACGAATAATTGTTTTTTTAAAGAAAACTGCTTTTATAAACTTCATTCTTAGTTTTGAACAAATTTTCAATATTTTTTATAATGGCTAGTATTGTTAGTTATTTATATTAAGGCTACCAATTGTTTACTATATAAAATATTTAATAAAATAATGCTTATATAGAAAAATTTTATGTGCTGATAAAAAGAAAAATTAATTCGTTTCTAAATTTAAAATTAAAAGTTTTAAAAAATGATATATATAAAAAATTAATAAATACGATTTTCTATAGCTTCTCCCCTTTTCTATATAATCTTACTAATCTACCCTTTTACAATTCATTTCAAAAGTTTAGATTCTGGATATAATCGCAATCGTATTTAAACGATCTCTCTTCAACTAGTAGGGTTTGAGGTTTGAGTAGGGTTTAAGATCAAATAATCAAAGAACAAAGAACAAAGTAATCAATTATCAATTTCAAATTCAAAATAATCGTCAATAAAAAAGACGAACTTCTATTGACGTACGATTTCTTCCTTCTGAAGACGATTAAACGTTTTTACAGGACAAATTTTGTCAATTGCTCGACATATGGTTAGTGGACTCAACTCCACATGCAACAAGTATAGAAAAAAGAATAGTTAAGTCCAAACAACAGGTATTCTTCTATTCGCAGGAATTTGAACATAGGAATAAATTCTATTAATTATGTGAGGTAAAACTGCGCTTAGTTAATTTAGACTCAGACGTTGAATTTCTTATTAAATTTTATACAGTTTTATATATTTCTAAAAATCTATTTATTTTTTTATATATTATGTTTCTAATATTATGTGAACTAATATTAGGGCAACGTTTTGAAAAATGTAGAGTAACAATACAAAAAAAAAAAAACAGTAATTAATTATATATAGATAAGACTCATTTCACACATTCAAATTTTTTATGAAGCATTAAAATATACATTTGAATGGAATTACTATTATTCGTTATTAGTCACTGCCTATATTTTAAAACTTATTTCTAACTATATAACTCACATGAAAAAGAATGTATAACTCCTAGAAATTACCGGTACTTAATATTGCTTATTAATGTCATATTTGTTTGGTTCATTAAGAATTCAATTAGCTTATCATATATTATATATACTACACAATAAATTTGTATATAGTGCTTATATATTATTACTAAAGTTACTTTAAAAAAATTGTTTTTTAAGTTATCGTTTATTTCATACTAAAATTTTATTCTATAAGGACTCAGTTCTATATTTTCATTGTTATATTGTATATTAAAAAACTAATGTAGCTTTGAAATTTCCTATGAAACTCAACAAATCAAAAAGAATTTAGAATATAATGTAGCTATTCATATAATATATAGGAAACATCCGCCAAATGAATAATAAGTTCGTTTTAATGTTCTACATAAAAAAACATCATTTTCGTTTTACTTTTGAAAAAGTTAAATAAAATTTGACAAAGTATTAGTGTAACTATCTACGTCTGTCTGTCTGTCTGTCTGTTTGTCCCTTTATATGCAAATTAGTTATTTCTTTTACGATAGAGTAAAGAGATCATAATGTTCACATTATTATATAGATCTGTCTTATCGACACTGAGTTCATCATTATTCCGAAATGATCAAAATATTCCGTATGATTTCTTAGTTCATATATGATTTAATAAAAAAAGCTTTATTTAAACAGAAAAATTGCAGAATGTTGAATCATTTTCAGAACCTCAATAGAACCTTTATGCAATGGTAAATTTCTAAAAGTATGAGAAAGGATCTCACACGTTAAATACGTTTTGACTAAACAGTGTTTACTTCTCCTCTCAATTACGAAATAAAGTATTTCAAAAAAAATGGAAAGAAATCAATACAACTTGAAAAATAAATTACTAAAAATCAAATAATATAATAAAACAAGAGATATTAATCAATTTATACATTACGAATATGAAGTTTACATATTTTTTCAATTGTAGAAAACAAAATGAAAAGGAAAATCCTCAACATCATATAGTAAAGCAATAAATCAAGTAATACAGTAAAAATGCCACGCTGCATATGAATTGTCAACTAAATTGAATTCAGCTTAATTATGAAACATGCTCATGTAAGCAGTTAGTGCTCAACCTAACTCATATGTACATTCGTGGTCAGGCTTAAGGAAATTTTCTGAAGTACGAACCAACTGACTCAAGCAGAGTAAGCAAAACGAACGGTTGGGTATACGTCCCGGAGCCATTCGTAAATTTCGACAACCAAGTGTGGATTTCACAAGCTGATAAAAGTATGAAAATGATGATTGTAATGTTCGGATGATCTTGAATCTAACATGCTTTCTTTATTAGCTAGCATTGCTTTCTTTAGCGATTGTGCGGTAATACTCTCTTCTCATCTTATGCTCTCAAATCATATTTTAATTTTGTTGCATTTCATTTTTGTAAATCACACTTAAACACTCTATTATCATTTTGGACAGTGTCCCGTAACAAGGATCTCTTAAAATCTCTAAATTGTCTTTCTTTTTTAAGAAGTTTAGCTTTTATTTTAATCGTTTTTGTTTTTTCTTTTTTTTTAAGTATATTTCTTACATATTTCTGCAGAAATTTTTAAGAATTTGCTGAAATACGTTTAGAAACAAACTAAAAATAACGATGGAAACAAAAGCTAAAATTATTAAAAAAAACAAAACCGACTTTATAATATTTTTGACTTAATAACTCAAAAATGAAGAACAAAATTAAACGATCTCTTCTCTCATTCAATCGCCATTACCATTTTGTAAATTAACACCTTCGACCATAATTCTCTCTATTTCAGAAACCTATTTTACATGAAAATCAAACCGCAATGGCCACCACGTGGGCCATTGTCTAACGTGCAAGTGTTTAATTGGAAAATGTCAAGCGGTTCAATGCCGTACATTAATAGCACATTAAGAGAAAGTAGATAGATACACATCTCAGTTGTGTAAAGAAAAGTAAGTAGAAGGCATAACTATCCACTGATGAAATGAAAGTCCTATAAGGCTTAAAACATTTTTGTAGCAGTTTGTAGCAGTCCTCTGTAAAAACATCTTCATTGTTAGAAATGCGATTCTATTCAATTACAAAAAACGTTTGCTTAGGCTTTTATGGAAGTTTAAAATATACACTTTTAAAACCTATAGGATAATATTTATTATGTTTTACGCTAAATACATTGTTATAATACAATAATGAGAATTAATTTTTGTGTATGTAATTAAGTTTAATAAACGGTGATCGAGCCTAACCGTGTTTGAGCAGTTTAAACAACTAATCTGTATGGATTTGGGCTCCTATTGGAGTAGAGTACTGTAACTTTCTTGTAAACATCTTGTATTCAAATCTAAACATGTACATCTGAACTTTTCTGTTTTTGTTACTATTTGTTATTATTTTCTTTACAGTACAACAAGTTTTTTCTATTTTACTCATACAAATCACTGTTATATATTTTAAAGATTACACACAAAACGTGAACTATTTAAAAAATATTCTAAATTAACAAAAATAATATTAATATAAAATTTAAATAAAATTGAAAGTTCAAAAAAAAGTTCAAATAAAATTGAAAAAAAATTAAATAACATTGAAATAAAATATTTTAAAAAATAAATATTAAAATACTAACTTAAAAAGTTGTCTTTTTTTAATTTTTTAATCAGCACAGAACAAATTATTATTTGGGTTTTTCTTTTTTATCAATATCTTTTTATTCATTTGCCTTACTTTTTCAAATATTTTGTTATTTTTTATTTAGATTTCTTTTGTTTCTTTTTAAATTTGTTTTTAATTAAAATCTATAGTACGTATATAAATAAATTTTCATTAATGAAAACAATGTTATAAAAATATATATAAATGATCATTGTGTATTCACAAGCAAATTTGAATTTTATTTTACATCTTAAGTTTCTCTACCGAATGGTAAAAAATTGTATATATAAAAAGCTTTTAAATATTAACATTCTTTTATAACATTTAAAAAAAAAACACAAAAAATAAATCATTAATATTGCTAATAAAATTACGAAATAAAAAGCTTACAATTTATGACATGCAAATCCAATTATTAAAATTAAGTATAATCATTAATAAATATTTTAAATTATTTAACAATATTTTGTAGCGCTAGTTTTGTATATATGTATATATGTATATATATGTAAAAGAACACCGATTTAAAACAAATTCCTATTAGTTGTTTCCATACATACTTTCCTTAATATTTTCCCAGCAGCGCGATTTATACAATTTCTTCAGTTTGTATTAAGCAACGCTTATATGTAATTTAGTGACTATATTGCGATACGCGTTAGTGTGTTTTAATTTATTTTAATTATTTTTAATTTATGTATGCATTCTACATGCGTAGAAATAATAAAATTTCATATATATATATATAATTGTTGGTTTAATATTGATTCTGATATATGTATATACAATTTAATTTGCGTTTCTATTTCTCACTAATCGCACTGTTCCATTTCTATTTTTCTTTAATATCCTTTAGGTTAACAAAGACTAAAAAATTATTAAAATTAAAGAATAAAGGATTTCGTATTTATGTATATAAACAATTAATATAAAATACATTCATGTATTTTAATCATAGCAAATTTACGATTTTTTTCTTTTTTTTTGCTTTTTATTGCATTTATAAATCTCTATATGTCAGAAATGATCATTTTTAATTTCGTTCATTTGGTTTTTTGTTTTTTTTTTGTAATGTTTTGCAATTTTTTTAATAATTTTTTATATTTATTAAATCATAGTTATGATTTTACATTTTTATTTATTTTTATTTATGTATATTATGTATATTTATATATATGTATTTATATATTTTATCTTTATTTTCATTAATTTTTTAGTTTTAAGATTTTAAAAAAATCAAGGAGTTGTTCAAAGTTAGCGTTCGACGTTAACGATTGATTCATAAAGGCCGTTTACACTTTATTCGATAACCTTTAAAACTTTTCCAATAGCAATGGTTTTATCTGTGTGAAAAAATTTAAATTAATTTAAATTAATTTAAATTAATTATTAATTTACTTTAATTTGACTTACTTTCATCACGAAGTGTGAACCTTCCCATTTGTGGAAATAATTTAAATTGTTCAAGGCAAATCATTCCGGAACATTCTATACGCATAATCGCAACTTGGTCTTGTTTAACAAATCTTGGACGTGTTTTTGATTTTTCCCCTGTTTTTTTATCTACCAAACAAATCAACGCCTGAAAGAATAAAATATACATTATTACAATATATATACCTACTGATATTTTAATTTCATATTCACTTCACTTCAATAAATAAACACACACACGCACACAAGCAAGTAGATAAGATGAGTAGTAGATTGTCTAGTTATCAACGAAGCCAGAGCAGAGATGAGTGAGGCTATTGCGAGCCCACTCACCCGGGAAATTGAGGATATATCCGAGACTCTCCGTCCGGACATGAAGACATGTTTATAGCGGATTAAAGTTTCGCACTGACTTAGGCTTTCGATGCTTTTGAGTCATCGTTAAAAAAAAAAAAACAAGCAAGTAGAAAAGTTAACCTTCCTCGCTCTTCGTCAAAATACGAGTTAAGCTATGTAGGTGCGTGATTGCACACCAGAGGGATGTTCGAAAATTATACAAAGCAACACTTCAAAAATTTCGTTTTATAAAAACTAACGAAAAGGGTTAATCATATCTGGGCCCACTTTTTATTATAAAATAGTATGAAATGTTCCTTAGAACACACTTTTAGCGGGGCATACCGCACAATATGTTTCTTTGCAACACCCATGATTGCAGTCTAATATGGATTCAGAGAAAATCCGTATGCAAAGTTTGATTTAATTAGAAAAAGTGTGGCGCTTTATTATCGACATACAAACAGAAGAACAGTCCAAATTACCAACATCGTATTGACATGCTGATCAAAGATATAAATTGTTTATATGGCGTGACGAACTGTATTGAAGAAACTAAAATACCATTTGGGCAAAACTTTGAGATCATTTACATATCGTAATTTTACAAAGAAATAATTAACTAATTTTATAATAAGTGATGTTTAAACATAATGTTACTATGTAAAATAACGGCTTCGAACCGGAACTAAACCGTAAAACGGAAAAAAGCCCTATATTTTGGCCGGACTAAAAACTGGAACAGAATTGAAAAAAATTAGTAATTGTGACTGGCATAGTCCCTCCTTTTGGAATTATACTCGATATAGGCGATAGATCTCCACTGGTTTCCATAACATTATCCATCCACATCGTAACCCATTTATTCGTCGTGTAATTCTTCTTATGTTATCTGTTTTTCAGATCCTCGCGGGTTACCACAACAACAACAACAATTGCTTATTAATATAAGCAATTTAGTGTATGTCTTTAAACCACTTCCGCTTCGAACGGTTTTTGTTTAATTCACATAATAATATGCATGAGAAAATATAAGTATATTGGGAAATAAGAAAAGGAGAGAAAAGAATGGGGAAGGGAATACAGGGGGGAAGGGTTTCAAAGAACCAGAGAATGTAAATGATCGAAGTGAGAGAATCTCACAATTAGGTGAAACCACAAATTAATTGGGCTCGATGTTATATTTAAGTTGAAAGTTAGATTAAACATATGTTGCAATTGACCTGTTTTGGACCATTGCAGTTCTTACAGCACGTTAAAGTCGTTCATAACTTCTAGAGATTAAAAGCGGTGGTCTGTTCAGAACCTTATTGTGGTGCAAATGTTGTCTCGAAAAAAATACTACGTCCAGATATGAAAAGCATTTAACAATAGTTCATATTTGACCTCACTGATGTTGCTGTAGATTTCGATATATTGATATGAAAGAGGGGATCGATTAATGAAATAACGAGGGATCGTTATTAAGTAGCAATTTAAAAAACCATTACAAATAATATTGCATCGATTTATAAATTAATGAAATTTATTTTCTTTGATCAAGGCGTAAATACTGCACAATTTGTCGCAACCTCATTCAATACAATATGTGACAACAAAATCAGTACCGAAAGTTATTCTTCACGTTTTTAATGGCACTCCATAATTTCATGCTGTAGATTTTCCTTATACACTATATGTTATATATACTCCTTGGATAATAACACATATATCTTTTAAAAGCACAGGTTTGACATATATTTGTCTTTCACAATCGTACATTAGTATTGTCTTTACATTCGAATTGAAAATGTGTTTTTCGTTTTGTTGGGGCTGAGTCCCCAGATGTTGTTTAACTGGTCGAAGATAGCATTTGCTTAATTGATTTAGGTTTGAGCACGGACGAGGTATTCAAAATTTTAAAAGAATCGTTTTTTAAAAAGTAGAGTCTGTTACATATGGCCTTGCGACTAGTCTGGGATGTTTTTAGTAAAAGTGTTAATGTTTTACTGGAGATCCTCTAAGCAATGACTCACCGAACACAAATCTGTATATCATAGAGCTTTTAAATAAAAGAAAACTACTTAATTTTGTAATTATTAAGTAATGTTTATAGCATTGTATTAAATCACAATATGAATAGTACGGTGCGAATATACAATCTTATCTGACTCTTGTATTCACCTTAAAAGCTTGCGATATTAAGCCATTGTGTAGCGATTCACATTAAAATTACTTGCGTTTTGTAAACCATTTAACATATCGTGGACGTATCTCGTTGTCGCAACTGATTCCAAACATTTGTATTTTCAAACACTCTTGAAATCGAAACAAACTATATTCCAAAGTTGATCTCAAACAATGTATGGACGATATTAAATCCGAATAAAAAAAATTAAAGTGTTTTTCTTCCAACTACTACCAAAAAACCCGAGACTGCTTTTATTTCAGGGAAATTTTGAATAAATAAACCAAATATAAATGCTTTAAATTTGGGATCACTCAAAATATAGTAAGTAACTTTTAAATTTACTTTAGTAAATTATCTGTACTTAATATATCAGAAATTAACACAAATCAACTTTTAGTTAATTTCTATATGTTTACAGCAATTTTAACTAATACTTTAACAAGTCTTTAAAATTTGTAATGGAACTTTTTTCCATTGATAATAAATACTAACTAATTTTCTTAATTAAATGCTTTAAATTATTTTCACAACTTTTATATAGCTTACTTTAACCGTTATTTCCTCAGCTGCGCAATGTATGTGCATTACCGCCGAATAACCAGCGCAAATGATTGATTTGTGTTCTAATATGACAACCTGAGCGTCAAATATCTTTCCAGTTTTGATCGGATTCGATGCATCACATAACACGAAACCTGGTGAAACGTCTTCCTCTTCAATTCCCTGAACAATTAAAACAATTATATTTCATCATTTTCAAATTATTTAAATATTTAACAAACCTTTAACTTAATTTTAACATTTTCACCAGGACTAACAGAAGTGACCTCATCATCATCTGACCATAATTGATCTACAGAAACTTGAGTCTAATATTGATTAAAGCAAAAAATGACATAAATTATTTTATAAAAAAATATCAGTGTTAAGCTTACTCTATTTGGCATTACAAGTAAATTCTGTCCCTTACGTGCACACCCTGACTCAACTTTACCCATTACCACTGTGCCCATATCCTTATATTTATCAACAATAGGCATTATAAATGGACCATCGAGTTTACGATTGAGTGAAGGCAACTGATCAATAAATGGAATGAATGCTAGTCCTCTGTACCACGGGCATATTGATTCTGGTATTTGATCTCGTATACCGATACCACTTAATCCTGAGCATGGCATAAAGGTTAAATCCTTGGCGGGATTGAAACCTAATTTTTTGAGGTAAGGTAATATCTTGTCTTTGCATTCGTTGTATCGAGCTTCATCCCAATTTACAGTAGGATCATCCATTTTATTGACTAGCACTACAAGATGTTTAACGCCCGCAGTTTTTGCTAACATAGCATGTTCACGTGTCTGCCCACCACGATCAAAGCCCGTTTCAAATTCCCCTTTACGCGCCGATATAACTAAAACAGCCAAATCTGCTTGTGCAGCACCACCAATCATGTTTGGTACAAAACTTTTGTGTCCTGGTGCATCGAGTATAGTGAAATGTTTACGTTCTGTCTCGAAAAAGGCGCGCCCTACTTCTACTGTTTTGCCTTTGTCACGTTCCTCCTGATTTGTGTCTAGAGCCCATGAGAGATACCAACTTTCACGTGATTTTTCACGAGCTTCACGTTCATATTTTTCTAGTGTTCGCTTATCGACCATACCAGTGAGAGACATTATTTGGCCACCAATTGTTGATTTGCCCGCATCTGAAATGAATATAATTGATGCAATTTAATTTTACTGTGTACTGTGTATGCGTATTAATTTATGTTTATAAATTTATATACATACCAACATGACCAATAAATACTACGTTTACATGCTCTTTTTTGCTTTTAGATTCTTCAACTTTCGGTGCTTTCTTTTTCGAAACTTTTTGTGTAACTTCGTTTTCGGCATCCTCCACTTCATCGACTTCCTCCTCTTCAGGTGTTATAACAGGATCATCTTCGGTGTCCCAACTGTCAGCAGGATCATTTTCTATTTTTAAAAAGCAAATATATAGTAACGATTTTGATTATATTATATTTACTGCACATTTTCTCATATGCAACTTGCTTTGTTTATAAATGCACTCCACTCCACTCCACTCGTTTGCAAAACAGTAAAACCCAATAACAAAGCTTACAATAAAATAAAAACTTAACATTTAATCTCCGTTACTAAACAAACTTGAGACAAATTAGACTGAGTGGATTTACTGAGATCTACATTATATTTCATCTTTATTATATTGGTACTATACAAAAATCACTTTGATGAAAATAAGTTACATTTTAGCGTTGCAGAGCCTTAAATATTCTATATATCAACAATGGGTTCATAGTCGTCATCAATTGGAGGCTTCAACACCTTTTCGATCTTTCTGAAAATCACAAATAAAAACAAATCTACAACAACAACACAGAAACACTCTTTAACAGCGACATATATATGTAAATGTTTTTGTAATGCCCTGGGCTAGCTAAACATGTAGTATGGAAATGCGAAGCAAAGGAAAACACCCCAAGTCAATTACCTAAACACTTCTAAATAATCATTGTAAAATATTTTTCTCATAAGAATACTGATGGGAATAATTTTTGTCAGCTACTCACAATCGGTATTGAATGAAAATCGGACACAATGAAACATTTCAACTCTTGGCAGATATAATAAAAAAACTAATACATTTTCTGAACCAACCATTCCAGCTATAAGTTCCTATAAAATAGTATACATACAATATATACCATATAATGCTGAACAAAATCGTAGACGCAATTGCGCAGTTAAACGTAATATAAACTCCAGAACATAACTTTATCATAGACATAGTATTACAGCAGCTATCACCAAACGGATCTGTATTTCTCACTCACCTATTTAATGCCTTAATAAAAAAAAGGCATTTACCGTTCTGCAATGGAAAAAAACTGAAATATCTGTGATACTTCAACCTAGATAAAACTATCAAAACTGATGGAAATTCTACTGAATAAACATATTACACCCATTATAATACTAAACCGACAAAGTTTACATTTCTTTTTTATTATTAAAGTACGTCCATAGTTTAGCCGTATCCAAAACATTATACAATTGCGTACTGGTATATTATCAACAACCAATTGAATAAATAGATCAAGGAAGGAGCCAAGGAAGAAATGCCCTAAAGCATAAAGAAATATTTTGATCTGATGTGATTTTTGAATATTTCCAGGGAACTTCTTGAAATAAGTTCTAACTTTTAGCACTAATTAATTAATTTATGCGCGTCCTAGTATGTGTATAGAAAAGCTTATACGTAATATTACATCAAGTTAATCAAACTAGATATAACAGATTGTAACGAATAATCAAGATTCAATAAATAAAATAACTATAAAAAAAGTCAGTGTAAAAGTACATAGAGTTTTAAGGATTTCAAGCATAAGCATACGTGGTGGTATTCGTTTCAGTTTACCAAGTGTAGCTCAAAACTTGTAAGTAATTAACACATTCATAACGGCATGAACTCTTAAGAATACCCCAAACAAATACCAATCCCCTTAGCTTTGTCACATAATAAGTTCATTGCTGAAACCCTATGTTCATCAGGTTTGCAGGTGATAAAACTGCTATCAGAGGTACCTACCTATACAGGAAGGCTGGCTGTAATTAAAATGTTGAATGGCTATTTATTACTTCACAATGTAAGATTTGAACCCACTAAAACCAACTCTTAAGAATGAATGGAGAAGATTTCCACAGCAATGTAAAAACTTCTCCCCTGATTACTTCCAGTAATAAGGGGAGAGAGATGAGAGTAAATAGACTTAATACCTAGTGAACTAGGTTGGTTATTTATTGATTTCATATGTTAATACGTTTTATATGAATTCATTATCAATAAAACAAATAATTTGCTTCTCAACGTAGAAGATTCAACTTCCATCCATTTGTTCCGAAAAAAATTGATGACCTCTTAATTTGCTATCACAAATATTTTTTTACGTGAAATAATTCAAAGATTAATATTACTTTAACGACCTCTAAATTTACTATCAGAAATACACTTAAGGTTGATAAAAACCAAAGATGAATGGAGAATGCAATAAGCTGGTATATGCATTTTATTCAGTCAGAACACAAACTTGTACCAAAGTAAATAATAGCAATATATCAATATTTATAAGGTACAAAGACTATAGAGACATTTCCGAATTCTACACTTTGATACACTTTCTACGCTTTGAAATTGCCAGGAGCAGGTCTAATCACATAGGCTCTTTAAAAAAACAACAAAACTATTAAAACTAATTAATACATGATGCAAAACAAACCATCTGCAGTACTTCGATATGTTTGCAATATTTCACATATATCTACTGATTGATGTGTATACGTGTAGTAGAGGCAAGAGTATTAAAACAATAATACACAAACAAAATAGAGAATAATGAATGGTTTTTGATACTTGCAATTGACTTGCAGACTTACGGACTCATGTGAAAACGAAACTCTCTGATTTAGTTTTGAAAAGAAAATCGTAAAGCAAGAACAGGTTGTATTAATACTTTTTGGTAATTTGAATCTGAACAATATATAATTCTATTTGTCGCTGCAGTGGTTATTACAAAAGACTATCTGTACATATTTAAATTGGTACTCGAAACAAAAATCATTAAAATCCATTCGCTATACACTTGCAGACGTTTGTTGAATTCCAGAGATTCGCACATTACTCGAAAGCCATTGTTTTGTTTTTACAGATGTCAAAGTTAGGTAGATGTAGATACCTGAGACACATTTAAGGACTACTGTAATTATTTACTTTTGCGTTGAAAATCTTTAAGAAATACGTCCTCTTGCTTTGCTTATACATCCTCTAAATATATATGTACATATACAGACTAAAAAATTGCTTTGACTAAATTCAGAGGTGCAAGCATAGCGAAATAACAGGTAAAAATTAATTCTTGTAAACTTTACTCCAGAAATGTAGCCAGGCCACTTATTAGTCAACGAATTTTGAAGTGCTGATTTAGCAATTGAGCAGCGAAATAAATTACTGCAATTAAATTTTTTAAGGTCTTGTCTTGTCTTGTCTTATCTTTTTAAATAATTTTTATAAAATTATTTTTATATTTTTAATATTCTAATAAAAATCATATCTTCTAAAGTATATGATATACAAATGATATATAAATAAAATATCTTAAAAAAACGCAAATCAGATATTATGGTTTTCATAAGACTAGAAATACTCTGGTATTAATTGGTACTTGAGAGTTGTAGACTGAGGGCAGCCTCAGTGACCCAGTCATTTCTGGAATTTCAGAGGGCTAATAGCCTAAAGAATAATTGAGAATTTATAAGAAAGAGCAAAGATTCAAAATTTAGTGAAAGAACTATCGTATATCATCGCTCTTGATATCATCTGATGATATGATTTATCAAGGGTCAACGAATGTTTCTTGGCGTATATATTTTAAAAATATTGTAAGTAGATTATGTTTGATTTTTTTTGTTTCACGATATATAATCGTGAATAAGGCAGAACGGATATGATTTTAAAGAGAGAGGACGCAAGGGACCAAAACGTAACTCGAAATACATTCTGTTTTTTGCAGAAAGCATAGGTTAAGTGCAGAATTTCAGGTAGTGTTCCTCGGAATTGTTGTGCACGTTCATTTGATCACATCTTTCTGGGATATGTTCTAAATAGATATGCAAAAGCACTGTTAAAATTCGCTAAATCACGAGACATTGAAGTGAAATTTCATAGTCTTTTTTTTAACATTACTATTTTGAAAATGTTTTATTCAAAAATTAAATCACCTTTATTAGAAATGTAAATATACACAAAAAAATTACAATATTTTTAATTGAATTCTTTAAGCTAAGACATATTAGATTCATTAACAAATTTATTAATGTAATATGTAATTATTATTAGCATTAAAAGCATAGAATTTCATAACAATATATATAAATGCATAAATAGAGAAGTAGTTTCTAGATAAGCATACTCATGTTTTTTTTTTATGTAGCAGAGTGCACTAGGTGAGCCTTATAAATCTTTAGGTGTATATTTGAAAAACGACACGAAAGCAACTGAAATGTGCTTTAGACAAACTTAGTCGCTGATGAAGCCTATTTCTCGAAACCTTTCCCAATGAAAACTGGCCGAACACAACCACAACTACTCCTAAAACCACTTTTAAATCGCAAAGCAATTTCGTGATTTTGAATTTAAACGTTTTAATTAGAGTTGCTTTTAAGTTTTTCTTTTTCATTTATATATATTTTGCTTGAAGGTGAGCAATTTTTGTAAACGAGATAAAAGCAGTTTGAACAACATTTGCACGCTTTAAAATAAAAAAATTATATATAAGAATATATTGGAAAGCAACAAGTAATGAAGTTAGAAGCGAAAAAATATTGAAAAAATTAAAAAAATAAATATTTCTATGTTTCTAAAGTTGGCTTTTAAGAAAATTAGTATTCTGCGTCATTGCATACAGATCAAATCAAATTCATATTTTCACTTAAATAAAATAAATATAATAAGAAATAAATGAATAAATAGATGAATACAAGAAATAAATATAATCATTACAAAAAATTAAAAGGAGGTTAAGCAGAAATTGCAACGCTAATAAGTTAACGTGTCAAAATGTGAGGAATGACAGGTAAAAGTAACAGAAATTTCTTAACAATTTGTTGTTGTGTTGGCAACTGAGCAGAGTTGAATGAATGGGAGCTGAACACAAGAGACAGAAAGCAGAAAGCACAAAGCACTTGCAAACAACATTTGGTATTATATTTTGTATTTTTGTGCTTTTCTTTTCTTTTCTTTTCATTTCTTTTTTTCGATTTATTATTATATTATGCTTTCACGTTGTGGACAAAAGGCCAATATAACCTTAAGTGGGATGTGATGTGGTGGAGGCAAACACGCTTGCAGCAATGTAGACGAATTGCAATGTTTCGTGGGCATGGAAATACCAAACCCAAAACTAAGACAATATTTAATCAATTTAAATTCGTAGAATTATAAATATAATAGGTTAATTTAAAAAACAATATTATAATGTATGTTGTTATTAATTTCTGCACAATAAACAAAAAAAAAAAATCAAAAATCATTACATATAAATACAATTATTAAAGCAAACTACACTATTCTGTAAGTTTAAAAAACAAAATTGAGGTTAAGTCGACCACTTAAAAGTAAAGCAAGTAAAGTAAATTAGTGTTTACTTAACATTCTACACTTATCGTTACTTATATACGAATATTTTACCGTCTATTAAAGAAAGTAACACAATAAAACAACAATAAAATAACTATTTCACAAAATATAGCAATGGGCTTATCCTGGAGGGTGTGACGTCATGTAGAAACAAAAACATATGCTCTGTGTGCTTTATAAAATTGCAGTAATTTTTCACAATTTTTGTTATATTATATATATATATATAGTTTTTTTTGTAAAATTATTAAAAGAACAAAGAAAATATTTACCATTACCGTTACTAACTGCAACCTTATCAGCAATGTTGATATTTTCTATGGGCGCAGAAATTGAAGGTGTTGTCACGGGTGATGTTTGCATGGGTGAATCGGCTGGTTGCATTGTTTTTGTCGTGGCAGCATTCAATGCATTTGTGGAGCCTCCAGATCCAGTTGAATCTGGTGTGGTAGCCGGTGTAGCGCTGGCAGAACCAGATTCCACTGTTGTTCCTGTATCCATTTGTATGGAATTGAGAGGAGCTGAAGCGGCGACGGTGTTTGAGGCATTTAGTGCGCTGGCTGCAGCACTGCTGTAACCAAAACTTGGCACAAACTCAACAGCATTTACATTTAGTGTTGAAAATTTTGTAGATATATCGGCGTTATCTTGAGCCATTTTTTTTTTTCTTAATTTAGTGTTACGTTTTTTTTTATTTTTGTTGCTCTACTCAAAACTTTGATTTAAATATTGTTACCCTAAAATATTTTACGTGGTCAACGACTTATTCCACGCGCACAAATACCACAAAACCGACACCGTCGACGGCTCTACACGTTTCTTTCAATTCTTCAATTCGCTTTGCACTTACTTTAACTTTTTCGCCTTTTGTTGCTTTCTCCTATTTGGACGCATAAAATCACGTTTTTACCACTGTTGGAATTTTATACTTTAAAATATATACCAGTATTTAAATACGTTTCCAACGGAATATTAAAGTAAATAGAAAATTATTGTACAAATTCAATATGTCAATGAATAAAAAACTTTAAATTTAATTCCGAAAACGACTAAATTCTATCAATATTTTCATCCGCCGGAACGTCACAAACTATTCGGTTTTCATTGAGAAAATGGCCACGCAAAAAAAATCTGGTCCAACAAAATAGCAGCGTTACCATTCAGAGAAATTAATTATTTTTCTTAGAAAATATTTATTTACACATGTACACATTTGACATTTAAGTTGAAATTGACATGAATCATTCCTTTGTCAAACTAAAAACAATATTTTAAAAATATAATACATTTATGGTTGATACAGTGTTTGAAGACGATAAAGCGTCATTGTATAGACAAATATTCAGGTATCTGTACACATCAAATATTATTCGAAATAAATGCCACGATGACAATTTCCCATGCACTTTGACTTGATAACGAATTTTAATAGTCAGATATTTGCAGAAACCTCACTACACTATACGTCGACATTGCCTAGTTCTCAAATTATAAAGGTTTAAAGCAATTAACTTTTTGTATTAATTGCACTAACAAAAAGCCAATTATGGTGCCATCTGGTGTCAACTAGTGCTTACAAAAATTATAGGTCTGTTCCATGAGCTACTCGTAGTAACTTTGAGTAACACTGTGTATACACAAATGAGTTCCACTAGTAAATTATTAAGAAAATGAGAGCGTATGAAAGAGTGTAACATCACTGTCGAATTTTGAAAATGCTACACAGACTTTACTCGTACATTTCATTTAAAATAAAATTTGTGTTGATGTGTGAATCAGCTGTTTTGGTTTGAATTTAAGTTTTTATATTCTTTATTTGCGCGCCACTGCTGTTCTCAATAAACTTTGCTCATTTGGCACTTTATTTGTGTTACGCTCTCAGTTTATACTTTACTTGTGTTTTACTCGAGTTTTACTATGAGAAGCTGGTGGAGCAGACCTAGTTTGTACTTTACTTGTGTTTCACTCGAGTTTTACTACAAGAAGCTCGTGGAACAGACCTGATAATTGTCGCCATCAGAAATGTTAACTTAGTAGTTTTATGTAAATATCTCCAACATATATAGTTATCTATAGTTATATTTACTAAAATCCTTTGTTAACTGCGCGTAAACACAAAATCAGAATCGTGTCAAATTTATTTATAAGATCAATGGTTGCTGAAATCTGTTTTATATCAAACTTGATCATTATTAAGAAAGGTTGTCAGCTTAGAACAGTCCAGAAAAGTTCACTTGCAGATTAATTTACTGTAACAAGATTATAATTATCTGAACTAAATACAGTTTAAATTTAATAGAACTTCATATTTTTTCACTTTCCCCTCAACGCTATAATTATTTTATTAATATCAATAAACACGTATATTTCAAATAAATACGTATTAGATATATAGACATTGTTTATTGTTTACCCAACACAAATATAAAAAAAGATTACAGATTTTATTAAAATTGAAATGCAGTAAACTCTGTTCGAATTTGCTGTGATATATTAGCTGTCAAATATTCCCATTTATGTTGCCAGACCGTTGAAAATATAATAAGCCATGCATGCAGGTAATCGTACCTGTAAAAGTGCGTTCGTTCGCAACCTTTCACTTTGGAGTGAATCCACCTTTCTGTGCACATATGCAAGATTTGCTCTTTGTGAAAACATAACAGACAGATTACAACAGAGATGTCAATATTTCGTTTAGCGCCTATAGTAAGCAACTTGTTGTTTTTTGCCACAGGTAAAAGCTGCCAAAAGCACCGTATGTTAAAAAAGGTATGATTTTTAATTAAGCAAGGAAAGGATCATAGCGCACTAAATTTTTTGACTTGAATTAAAATTTTGTGATTAATAAAGTACATAGAAATAGGAAGTATATAAATAATTAGTACATATTTATGATAAATACGTAATCATATATATCTTAGTTTTAGTCTTAACGGTAATATAATCATTATAAATATATTTGATATAATAATAATATAATATATATAAATATATTATAATATAGTTATGATATATTTAGCTATAATTTAGTTATTTTTAATTTAAATATTAATAAATTAATTAAAAATACTTTAAAAATATTTATTTTGTTTTGTATATAAGAATTATATATTTAAATAGATTTTTTAATATATACGCTTTGTTATACTAATAGTCTCTAATAAGTTTGCATATATTACATACACATTTTAATAGAGCATGTCGTCTGGCAAACCGTGCTTTGTCGTTTATAAACAACTTTACTTATAGACTATTTGATAACAGTAAGTATTATGATTATGTTATAGTTTGAAAAATGCTTTAAGTAAATGAGAACATGATATCATACCTACATCCATATTCATTGTTCTACTATTTAAAAGGTGAAAACTCAAATTTATTGTACTTATATTTTTAAGGTGATGATATGTATTTTATAAACAAAGATGCCCTCGTAAAAATCAAACAAATATATAGTCAAAGTATGAAGATAATCTATCAACTAAGAAAAATATGACCAACATGACAATGGTTATTAAAGAAACAGACGTAATATTAGACACATCAAGCAAAACTGTAAAGAAATTGAATAGCCAGTTAAGGAAAATTGTGCTTATAAACATTTCTTTGCGGCACCATATAAATAGAGGAGGGCAAATATAAGCAACTCGAGATTGAAATGACAATGATCTGGATAAAAAAAGTACATACATTGGAGCTCACAGTAAAGAAAACTGTATGTCGTGACAGAAACAGTTACTAACACAATAAATTGAAATAGTTTAAAATGGGTAATATTTCCATAGTATTTCCAACATCTTCGCAATAAGCATGCACATGATACCAATTGTCTGTCACGTTCAAAAACTTAGTAAAGTCTTATATAGGAAAGATAGTAATTGTGCTACTATCATGTAGAGCACCTAGTGTCAGAGAAGACACTGACACTGTGATTGTATTTGCTACAATCTACACCTCATTCACTAATTATATATTCAAATCGTATTTGAACCATAAAGAAAAGTACAGAAATAAGCAGATCCATGTTATCTGCTTAAATTTTGTATGGAAGATATTAAACCTGACCATATGCGGTATCTGTGCTTAAATGTGTAGAGTCTCTGTGCTTTTCCATAGATTTATGGAAAATATAATATAGCACATGTATAGCGTTAGTGTACTTTTCACATTGTACTACTAAGGACTAAGCACTTTCATTTAGGCACACTGTAATGGTCAGCAGTCTATAACGTCAGATTGACGGTTACGTCATTATTAAAGTTACCCGAACGCTCCTGCACGAAAGAATAAATTTAAAAGAGCTGTATGGGAGACACCAAGCTAATGTAAGAGATTTTCTCATTTAGAGTGTTATATTATGTGTTTCGAAGCGTTTTAAATACTAGACCCAACGCAATAGTTAAAATAAAGCTAATTTATATAGCAACCAATGAAGCAGTTCATATAAAAAGAAATAACACGCTCACTAAGAAAATGTTTCTCGCCAATCCAAATAGCAGATTGACTCAAAAAATAGTCCCAAAAATTTAACTATAAATCAACAAAAATCATATTTAAATCAACAATCATTTAACGTATCATTTAACAGACCACAAAAGATCTATAACTTTTTAAACTAATTAAACGGTTACTCGTACCAGTGTATTTGAACAGAAAACACTGGGAGACACACTGTGAATTAACTCATCTACTCAATGAATACAGATATATTGAGCAATACTTGGTTATATGCATACATATTCGTCAAGGTGCAAACAAACGCATTCAGGAAGTAAGTTTTTAATAAAATCTTCGTTTTTATTAATTCAGATTTAAATGGATATATAAAATATATATTTACAAATGATTTAAAGTATCAATATATATGATTATCAATATTTATTATATATTAATATATCTGCAAATAGAAGTTCTCTAAGAACTTTCACAGAACTTTCTGACACAAAAGCTTTTTCTTATGCAATAAATAACTTATGTCAGTGGAAACGACAAAATCTTAAAGTTACTTAAATAACTTACTAAGTACCCAGTGGAAACATATTATTAAAGTTCACAATATTCAAAGTATTCAATGATTTCCTTATTAAAAATGCAATAAATATATTTATTCCTACATACGTGCATATACTTTATATTTCCGTCATCTCTTGAGACGGAAATATACTTTCATTATAAAAAACTTACTTAATTTTATTTCGAATATTAATCCTTCTCTGGCACTGGCAACAATTTTAACATTTGGTGTAATAATTTATAACATTCCTTAAAAAACTACGTTTAATTCGTATAAAATATTTATAATATATTTGTAAAAAAAATTATACATTTATCAAAAATTGTACAGTACAAAAAGGTGAGATTGACAACAAAGTATTATGAATAAAAATGTCATATTTTGAACCAGCACTGTAAAATTTACGGACAGACGGAATTAACTTTGAGTTCATCTCCTTAAGCTTTCATTGAAAACACTAATTTTTTTTACGTAAAGTTAAACTTTATGACATATTTATATGTATATACGAAGATTTCATGTTGCGTCGACGTCAGTACCCAGATCACTATCCATTGTTGTGGTGGTTGACTGGACATTGTTCGCTATAAATCTTCAAGTCTGTCCTAAATTTAATTTAATCTGAAAAATCCTGCCTTGCAACAAATACGGCTCATAATTTTCAATATAAAATATATTTTCTCAAGAGTTCTAAAAAAACAAATATATTTTTTTTTGATTTGCACAAAAATATTTAACATTAAGAATTTTGCAATAGTTCATGATATTTATTACATTTTTCTTTAGGCCTTTCTTAGCTGTAGTAATAAATTTCCATTTTAAAGTAATGTATCGACTATATACATGATGTGTCCCTTCAACTGGGTATTGCTGTTCACAGAGTGAGAAATAGATCCGTTGGAAGAAAATCGAAACATTGTAGTTTATAGTAGAAGACGATATATGTTATGGCAGTGAGTTTAATTTTTGAAGTATTTTTTTTTTATTTTGTACGTGTTGTATGCATATAGATAATTTTTATTGAACTTTTATGTGTGGAACACAATCAGCACGAGACGACTTCATCATTAGTTGGTAGAGAATAAATGCAAAAATGCTATTACTTTTAATATATTTGTTGAAATAAACTAATATTTAGTCTATGGCATGTGGAGACAGTCGATTTACAACATTTAAAACCACTTTTCTGATTTGATGATCATTGATATTGTGATTTTAGCCGTAATTTTTTCGTTCAGAGTAGCATAAAAATAGTTGCAACTAACGAAAGGAAGCATGTGAAGCAACAACAATGCTCTTAAAATCTTCACAGTTAGGTTTAATTCTTAAAAAATTTTTCATCTTAAGTTTCAGTGCAGCAAAATTCAAAAATCAATCTATTGTGAATGTTCATTGGATATATGTTGTAAAACACCAATCATCCGATAAAACATAGTAGATATAATAAATTGCAATATATCAAAACAATAAAATAAAAAATGTCATTTCTGTTCTTTTATTCATTTTGTTTTCTTTTATTTAAATTAATTAATTTTTAGTGTTTACAATATTTATATATTATATTATACACTACACAACAAAAAACATATGTCAAAAAACAGCATTTAACATATTTTTAAAGTGATGTCAATTTTTTTAACCAGACTTAAAACTATTTTTTTTACAACTCTGAAAGAAAAAATTACGGGTTTTAAAAGCATATGTCAAAAATAAGCATTTAACATATTTTAAAAGTATTGTCAATTGCTCTCAACCAGGCTTAATGTAGTTTTTTACAACTCTGAGAGAAAAAATTACGGCTATTATAACAGCAAAATATACTAATACTTTATATGTTAAGAACATGCTTTTTTTAAAATATTTGCGCGGTATATTTTTACACTTTGGCACTTATATATTTGTAATATATAACTCATTATTGGACCCCATTATTGGTCCACTTTTTGTTGCCATATTTCCGAATAAGATACGAAATTGAATTAATTGAATTAATAGATAGATGATAGAATAAATGAGTCAATTAAATAGAGTAGGAGTTTATTAGGAATATATTAGATATATAGTTATGGGTTATTATAATATTGATAGTTCTGATGGATATAAGCGTTTCAGTCGTCTATCTTATACCATTTAATTTACAGTTTTTATTGTTTTTATCCATTATTAATAGTTCAATTATTAATAGTAACGTCCAACATTATGTAAAAATTTATACTAAATGCTAAATTTTGGCAGTTGTATAAATAAAGAGAAGCAAAAAAAAAAAAAATTTCCGAATATTATTGGCTAGCAGACATTGTTGCAAAAATTACAAAATCTATAAAAATCTTGACAGTTTCGCTAAAGTATTGCGTAGCGAACAGTAAAAAAAAAAAATACTATCACTCACAATAGAGTCTTGAAAATCATATATGCAAGATGTAATTGGTGTTGAAAATATGGTCTTGAATATTAACTTGCAAATCAAGTACAGGATTATATGAAAGGGAATTGTTTTGTAAGGTCAAATAATTTTGCACATGCAACTATGCGCAGACATCCTGAATACCTTATTATTAATTTAAGCTGGCAACACTGTTTTGAAGAAGAACTAATGACAATAGCCAAAGTGCGAACTTGCCATTTGCCATTAAGTCGTTGATAGTGTGTGGTGTGTTGCGGTCACGCGTTTTAAAAAAAATAATAGTGACGATTATAGTGTGATTAGTGACGAGCTTTGCGATTTATTAATACAAAAATGAGTCATGGTAATAGTGGATCCAGTTCTAATCGCCCTCCGCCACGTATTGATGGAATGGTGTCTCTGAAAGTAAGTGTTCATAATCCACGCGCTTTTCGGCAAAATCACAAGAAAATCAAAATGGCGCCGTAAGATTTTTAGGCGTCGTATATTTAATTTATATGCATAAAGTAATTCATTTTGTATAAATATAACTTTAGGTTGATAATTTAACTTATCGGACGACTCCAGAGGACCTACGTAGAGTTTTTGAGCGCTGCGGTGAAGTAGGTGATATTTACATACCACGCGACAGATACACTCGCGAAAGCCGAGGCTTTGCATTTGTAAGGTAAGTGTGTTGTTGCACCGGTCGGCTTTATTTTTATCTCATATTTTTCTTTTATTGTATCTGAATTCTGCAAGAAGTTAGTTTTTTTTATTTCTCAAGATTTTTGTTTTTTTTTTTTTATTAAAATTAATTTAATATGAAATATGAAATGCTTTAAATATTTTTGGTGGCAGAACACGGTCACGTGCAGTAATATCTGGCGATTCATTAATAAAATTTTGCATATTTGTTTCAATAGTGACTTTTTTTTATTAAATAGAAAAGTTGCTTAACTATTATGCTAGAAAAATATTTTTAATTTGCAACAGTTGTCTACGAATATCTACTAGTCAACATACGTACGAAAATAACAAAAGAATTATCTACACATATATGGTCGCATGTATTTATTTGTGTTTAAAATACAATGGACACTATTTTATCAGATATATTTAAAGCAGATAATTATAATTTTTTAAGAGTCCAACATTTGTTTTTGATGAAAACTCGAGGTTGTTAATTAAAATTTAATGAAAGTAAATATTAAATTTGAAACAGAAATAGTTGTTTTCAATGGAGAATTTAACCTTTATGTTATCGCAAATGAACGCAATTTAGTATATTTTTACGCATAAGGTCGGATTCAGTATTGCCGTATATAAAAAAAGTGGAGTTTTTTTTATATAATGTTAATTACAAACTTTCTTTTTTCTGTGCATATCATAAGTTTTGAATTCGTACTCGTATATGAAACCTGCAAAACAAGGTTGAACAATTATCATTCCGCTCCAAGAATTTATCCTGTATATTTCGAAAATTAAAAAGTGTACACGCTGAAGTGAGCGGCTTTTTTATTTGCCTGAACTGGTGTTCATCATTTTCTTATTGATGAAGTCTATTTAGTGTAAGATCAGCTTCATAAAAACTAAGTAATATAGTTAATAGATTATATTAGATTTTTAAACTGGTTGGGAACTTGTAACCACGTCACTGCATCCTTTGAGGATTATTGTAACATATCCACTTTAGTTTCATAGACGAGTAGTAGTTAAGAACTCCATTATGTTCTTTGGAGAGATATTGCCTAATTCCGTTATAAGTGGATAGGCAGTGGATAAGTATCAAAGTCTAAGTCTAGCGAGACTATTACAGTGACACAAAATCTGTTCTGCTGTTTCCCCTTCTTCGCAACAAAGTCTGCAGCTATCATCTCTAGTAATATCTAGATTCGATAGCTGCTTCTCAATGCTCAGTGAGAAATCGGATGTCACTTCTATTCAGCATAAGTAGCTCCCTAGTTCTGACTTTTGATAGATACGTCATGGATGCTGCTTGTCTGCAGGTCATTGCAATATCCAATCAGTCTGAGCTGCAGTCTAAGTAGCTGGAAACACTCAGAATCATCCTTAATTTTTTGAAGGATGAAGGACCGCAGAATGGTTGCGACCTAATATAATATGAGGCTGTCTTTTTCTGGCTAGTTCATCTGCTTTTTCGTTTCGCTCAAATCCGCTGTTCCCTGGGATTCATATTAAGTAAACTCAGTTCCTTTGAGTAAGGTGTCTGAAAAGTAGAAGGTATTCCTACACTAGTTTTAAGGTCACACGAGGTGAGCGTAGTGCTGATTTACCGTTAGAGAAATTATATGCTTTTCCTCATAACGGGTTTCCTTTTATATTCCCTTGGACATAATTCAATTGCGTATATTTCGGCCTGAGAAACTGAGTGTTCTGGACTCATTCACGCAAATATTTCCTCTTTTGAATGTAGTTAATATACTTAATAATAAATTTAAATTACAAACACCACAAAGTCGTAATAGTGTTAGAGACTTAATTAAATAAAAACAATAATTGTGTTAACTTTTTTGAATGCTTACGACTTTTCCATTCCAATAAAGAAATTCTTAATAAATGATTGTACAAACATTTTCTCTGGTATTTTCATAAATATCTTGGCATAATACTCAATATGTGAAGAGACTGTATCACTTACTCTTCGAACTTATAGAAATGTCTACGTTAAAATATGATATATATAATCTATGATATAATATTGGCTTATATCATAGAATTCAAACATTTGCATGCACTGCTCTAATAGGTGTCATAGCAAATTATTCACAATGCCTCCAGATATTTTCATATTGAGTAAAAAGCATTCATTTTGATGTCTAAAGGTTTGAATGATTTATGTATATGTAGTGCATTTAGACCTTGGTAGGAGCTCCATAGCAAGTTATAAAGTTTTAAGAGATATTCTGGTATTCATTAGAATATCGCATAGATGGGTTAGGTAGAATGTGGATAGGTAATAGTAGGGGAGGAGAGTATTAAGAATAAAACTTCGTAATTTTTAACAATTTTTTTCAGTTTATTTCTAATTGGAAGTAACTTATTATTGGGCGACATAAAACAGTTTTTAATGAAAGTATTATTTATTTAATAGAAAAATGAATGGTAGGCACTTTTAAATAAAAATGCACTTTTCATTTCAGTTGAAAAGTGACTGCATCAAAAGTGCTAAATTAACATTTTTGATTTGCAACAATTGTCTACGCAACTATACTAGACAATTTACACGCGAAAATTACAATTTAAATGAAAAGAGCAGTGGTTCATTGTTATAATAGTATATAGATTTTTGTAGTACTTGATGAAGAGGTTTCGAAAACAATACATTAGTTTCTATATTAGCAAACAGTCATTACGGTCATATTAAAGTTAAAATTAAATTTAATATAATGTTTCAGTGTTTTAATTACATAAATGTAAGATAAAGAGCATTCAAGCACAGTTAACAAATTCTTCCGAAAGAACATTTATTATCTTAGGGCCATGTTATATAGTGTCTTGGGCACAGCAACACAGCCTATTTTATAATCCTCTGACAATCAAATTATTACACTTTCCGATTTTAAGGAAAGACGTATAATTTTGTAAGTACTGTTAACAATTATTATAAAATAATATAATAATAAGTTAACAATATTACAGCCTCTATGAGTTTTTTCTTGCTGGTTATTTTTGGTGGCAAATTGGAAGTGAGCATACTTTTCCTTTTAAATTAAGGCATAACCAAAAAGTACCAAAACATTGTAAAAATATGAAATTGGCAATACTATGTGAAAGTCAATATAACAAGCATTTTTGTAATAGGCCAAAAGAGTCAATTTTGCCGTGCCCGAGACACTCAACATAGCATGACCCTTAGCAGCATGTTTAAGATAAATCCACTGTTGCTGTATCTGTATCTCGCGTTGTATAAGTCCGATTGGGTTACGCCAGGAAGCTTCAGGAATGGAAAATCACAAATTGCAACAAAATTGAAGCGATTGAAAGGGATGAAAAGTGGATCAGATCAGTTACGATAACGTTAAGAGAAAATGGACGTGGTCAAACCGTGGTGAGCTGCCTGAAACGGTGGCTAAACCAGGATTGACGGCGATAATGGTATGTGCTCGCCAAAATGTGTGCTCCGGGAGCTTGGTTGGGAAGATCTTACGCGTCCACATTATAGCCTAGACCTGACACTAAGTGGTTAACATCTGTCCCTGCCCATCGCAAAGCTCATGTGTGCTTTTAGCTGGCTACTCGAGTTTGTTGCTATGGAGTCATTTTTTTGTTCTACATTCGTGATCTGTATATTATGGTCTGTGGTTGTACCTTATCTATGAGGTTCATCTTTTGTACGATTTAAAATATATGTATTTGATATTTTTGCACTTCGTTCAAGTGCCTACTATTATTGCCATAAATAATATTTATTAATATCTTATATAATACCTTATTTTATAGATATTACGACAAGAGAGATGCTGAGGATGCATTGGAAGCTATGGATGGTCGTATGTTAGATGGCAGGGAGTTGCGTGTGCAAATGGCTCGCTTTGGTCGCCCAACATCCCCAAATAGACGTAATGGCGGTCGTCGTGGTGGAGGTGGAGGAGGAGGTGGTAGTGGTGGACGCCGTCGTTCACGTTCACCCGTACGGCGCCGCTCTCGTAGTCCCCGTCGTCGTTCATATTCACCACGTTCGCGTTCACGTTCATCTGGCAGTCGCTCACCAGTACGTCGCAATAAGTTTTCACGTAGCCCCATACGGAAATCTGCAACACGTAGTCAAAGTCGTAATGGCATTGATCGCGGGGCACGTAGTATTTCGCGTACACTAAGCCGCAACTAAATCATTCACCTTTCTTAACCAAATGCAACAAAATGTAAGAGCCAAACAGGTAATTTGAAAGGCATTTTCTTTTTACAACTGATTTTATTATTATATTATTTATATTATACAACTTATTAATAATTTGTTTTTGTGAATTCCACAGCTTTGACATTTTAATAAACCATGCAATTTTACATTTGGGCTAACTAACTGATGATGTAACACCAGAAGGTATAAAAAACAAAAATACAAAAAAAATATAAAAATAAAAAATAAGTATAATTAATTTTAATATTTAATATTAATTTGACAAATAAAATTTTCATTAATACACAAATTATTATATAAGAAAAATAAGTTAAAAAACGAAATCCCTAATTTCTTGTGCATACCTTGAAAAGGAGTCGTTCGAAAAGTTTACGAATTGGCCAAAATACGACCATCTGAAATCAAAAAAAAAAAAAAAAATTAATAAAAAAAAATATTAAAAAAGAATAAAAAATTCTTAAAGTTTTTACTTTATAATATTTTCAAGCGAATGTTTTAAATCTTGTTCGTATAACTAATAACCTTATAGAAGATACTTTTTCCAAAACATGAGTGAAGAGCAAATGATTTAAAGTGGCCACCAATGTGTAAAACTATTTCAATTTACAAATATATATATTTATACATATATATGTACACGAATATATATATATATTAACTCTGTAAACCTTTTTTTAACGATTAAATATTATTTATAAATCACTAAACATTACCATAACTGTAGAAAGTGTAGGGTATACACAAATCTATCGTTTTGTGTTTATCTTTACCTTACCAATGAATTTCTAATAAAAATAAATGTAATGACAAATTATCCACATATTATATTCCATTTTTAATATTTAAAACATATAGAAACAGATGCTAAAAAATTAAGGCTGAGATAAATTTGGTAGCACGTTGTTTAAGGTATGAGAGATAGAGCTAGTGAGAGAGAGAAAATTTATTCGAATAACTTTTTATCTAAGTAGATAAAAAATATTTAATTCAAACATTGTAAAGTATCAATTCTACATGTATAAACTGATATTCAATTAGTTGATGACAATGTGGTCTTAGAAAACACATCGGGACGGTTTGATCTGAAAAGCTTTGTCAGTATATAATAGGCATTTTTTTTGCTTTCTATAAGTATGCCATAAACTATTTATGAGATTTATTTACAAGTTTTTGAGGCATCATTTTTCTATTTATTATTTATTTATTAATTACTCTTGTCATGTATCACATATCTAAGGACATTTGAAATTTGATTGAAGTATATCATCGGTTGTACATGCATTATGTAGCGTTCTTGTCATGTGTATATAATATACATTTTGATTGTAACGTTTTGTATACGATTTTTAAATAAAATATCTGATAGATATTTGGTATATATTTAGCATATGTATATGAAACTAATGTTAATTTAAATACATACCTAATATTTGTATTTGATATGTGTAATTGTACAAGAACAAATTTGAGTGAAAGAAGGAATAGAATCCGTTGTTGAACACAGCTGTTTAATCTCTTCTAAACTGCCACTATAAAATTAGACCTAAAATCCCTTATTTTCCTCAATATCATTATCGAATGAATGAACTCATCTTGCCTCGTTTGAAATGTGATTAGTTTTAGTCATATTGCAATATCATCAGTAAAGTAATGATAGCGTTATGTCCGGTAGTTCAGGAATCAATTGAGAGCCCTACACTAATCAGGGAAAAATATCCGATTGTGTGTATATATGAACATAACACATTTATATGTATATATATTATGTAGGATATACAAGATGTATAAATACATAACATATATAACGTATGTATATATATACATAAATTACTATGCAATATACACTCTAAACTTTTTGTTTAATTATTTTTGGTTTATTTGCATTAATATTTAGTTTCTTTTATTTATTTTTTTTTTAACTAAAAACAATATGTGCATAAGGGTTACACAATTTTATTAAAATACAACTGCGATATGCGTTATGCGTTATACGTTATAGTGCGTTATGGGTGAGTTCTTATATTCTGCCAACTAGTGCATAAGTTAAGTTCCAAGCTCACAGTTTAATATTTGAATATTTAAAATTCAATCGGACTATACAATTGTTTTATGCGCAATTGTGTAACTTTTATGCACTAATCATATTTTTATGGTAGTAAAAACATGCAAAACTTAATAAAAAATAATTAAAAACTATATTTTCGAGTGTTATTAACATTTTCTGTATAATTTTATAATGCAGGCTAACCTGTTGTTCGTGTAAGGCTGTAAAGTGGGAGAAAGAGATTTAAAGTAGGGGCGTAATTTTGATAAGGCGGTTTGCTGCTGCTGCTGCTTCTGCTTCTGTTGCTGCTACTGCAACATACATATTTAATTTTAAAATATGAAAAAGCAAGAATAATTTATTACAAAAAATATCAACGAATTAGCTAGAAGTGGTAAGTGGTATTCGTAAAACTGAGTGCAAGAAAGAGTGGCTAAAAGTGGTAACAGGTAGTATGAGGTGAAAGCTGGAAAAGGGTCAGTTAATGTCTCAATTCCTGTCGATCAACCAAGCCAAGTCAAGCCAAGCGCGTACGATTGCACACAGCAGTAGTTAGAAAGCAGTTCGTAATACAGGTTAGCAAAGGAGCTTTTATGTTTATAACGTGCACGAGCGTTAAGTGTTACCATCTCAACTCAATGATGCAAAGCGTAATTAAAAGTATACTTTTTCTTCATAACAGTTACTGTACAACGAGTGAGTTGCAGCTCTGCGGCGTCTCTCTCTAAACCTAATTTTGCTGTTCATCTTCCGTTTGAATAAATGTCCAGTTCTGTCATCCTGCATTTTGAAAGCACACTTAAAACGGCTTTGAGAACAATTTAAACAAGCTGCCTGCAACGCAAGGTCTTTTGATTAGTGCCCATTGCTGGTTGCTGCACGCTGTATAGTGTTATTGGTGTTTGGTGACATCGTGACATCCTTTTCATCTCGCCACGCGAGTGTTGCTGCCAAGTGAAAATCTAATATCTATAATTTAGCAGATTTTCTCAAGTTTTGTAAATCAATATGTAGGTGATTCTGTATTTAGCTGTTTCTTTCTGCGGCAGTTAGTATGTTTCTTATTTGCGGCTCCTTCGCCACTTCTAAATTAAAGTAAAGTAAAGTCGGTTCAACTAATTTACTATGCAGGTTATCTATCGCAATTGAAGTAGTTATTGTGTATTGGATATTCAGTACTATACTTCTAAGTAATACTATCAACAATAACACAACTGTGGTAATTCTATGAGGACAAATTATTATTTCAGCAAACATTTGAAGTGAGAAGAAGATTTAAATGAGGGGTGAGTATTTTGACTAACAAATAGTATTCTTTTTCTTCTATTTTACTAATTAGTACTCGTCTTAAAAGCATAAACTTTAAGTATTTTTTTTTTTTACATCAATACAATCTTAATAAATGAACAAATCCATCAAGAAACTGTCTTTCAATTACTAAAGATTAGAAAGCGATTTGTAAAATAATGAAAGGCTTAACACAAAGTCTAAAAGATTGATAACGAGATGCTATTTTATAGTTAAAAGAAAGATTCTTCAACATAATAATAAAGTTTAATTATATTATAACAGTGAAAGCGGGACTAACAATTCTTTCCGTAATATAAAGATGATCAAGTTTTTTGTCTGTAAGCTAGAACGCTGTGTACGTTTATATATCAATACCGATCTCATTTCTTATATATTCACACAATTAACAAATGTACGCATACGAAATAAACAAATCAATAACATAACAACAACAAAGAACAACACTTACTAATCATCTTGACTGCTTACTAATCATCTTGAGCTTTATCGTCGTCTTTGTTTGTTGTTGTAACCCGCAAGGATCTGCTTGTGGAGTCCATTTTAGAAGTGCTGAACAGTATTCGGTCGTCGAATTCAACGAGCGAACGCACCCACCCATTCTTGAAAACTTGTCTTTGCTTTATTATAGCATAGATTTTTTGTGTTTATATAACTCTTTATCTTCTCTTCACTATATAATATAATGATAATGATAACAATGATAACGGGAAACATTACACGGTAAAGACAGATCTAATTTGGTTTAACTGAATTTGCTGTATTGTGGGAATAATTCTTAGATTAGAAATATGTATACATTAAATATTTTTTTATTGAATTTTGATATTTATGTCTATTATGACGAAAGAAACTATTTTCTGAATAAAAGTTATTGTTTTAATAGATAGGTTTTTGAAGAGTAGTGAATTACAACAACAAAATTTTTATTAATTTTAATTAATAAAGAGGTTTTTATTCGAAAAGTAGTGAACTGCAACAACAAAAATTAATTTTTTTATATTATTTTAAATAATTGAATTTTTGGCTGACCATACAGCTGTTTCGAGTATTGCCAAATACCCATCATCAGTGGTCTTGGAAATTATTCATGTATTTAATTATTCGTAAATTATTTTTGAGACTGCAAGTACCAGGAATCAAACTCGGGTTCTGCCAAATGTGAATTTTAGTTAATTGAATATTTGACTGAGCATAGACCTGCTGTTTTGAATATTGCTAATTACCCATCAACGTCTTTTAGAGTTATTTATTATATATATTATTTGTAAATAACGTATACTTTGCCAAATTTGAAGCTCAAGCGGTCAGTGTTAATTAGAATTGAAATCATTAAATTCAGTTATTTTTAATTGTTAGATTTTAATGATTCTTTTTGTATATTTTTTTGTTGTATATGTTTGGGTGAAATATTATCCAATAAAAAACAAGTTTTTTGCTTTATAAATATTTCATGTATAATGTTAAATACACAAACACATTGAATTTTATTCGACTTCTTTCTAGGGTTTGGTTATAACATTTTCAACAAAGACGTTGAATTACAACCAATTACAGATATGAGTGGTTCCTATATATTCCGATTCGTGTATTTGAATTTTCATTTACGAATCGTAGTGCTATACCGCAAATTTTTTATATAGAGATGTCTTTTAAAGGTGCATCCACACCAAAGCCACACCACAGAACCGGTAACCGGGTTGCTAGTTCAAAAAACAGTCTTGTTTCAGTCAAAGTTCATATTACTAACACATTGTTAGACGAGGAAGTGAATCACGAAGCTTTTTCAATTTCCGACGATGGGCGATCGAACGGACAATTTTTTTTTTTGGATATTTATATTGTATGGTGTTGGACATCTAAATATAAGCTTTGCTTGGTAATAGAAACTAAGCTTCTAAACTTTTTTTTGGGTCTCCGTTTAAAACTCGCATATTTTCAAACACGGCGAAAACCGGCTTCTTCCGCACATATTCTTTCTCATTACAAAACACTTGGAATTTCGAATCAAGGCTCATTAGAAAAGGGAGTTTATTCCTTCATATGACTGATATGTCTAAAAATATAATTACAAACTATAAAATCCGATAACTAATACGAGATAACGACGTAGTTCAACATTTTTTTTCAAGTTCTTGGACAAACTGGTACTATTAGGAATTTTTTAACGAGTATACTATGTTACGCTAGAACGATATTCGTGACATCGGTATGCTATTGTCGACCAAAATGATATTATATGCACTTACACAAAAGTTTTCCTTTCTCAGGTGTTAAGTCTTTTCACTCTCTCCTTCTTCTACTAGAATCAAGTTTCCTTATTGCTATGGAAATCTTCTCCTTTCATTCCTAAGGGGTAGTTTAGGGGGTTCAAAGTTTTCCTTTCTACTCGGCTTGCACTTACTAACCGTTCATTGCGGCATAACTTACTATAAAAGAAGTTGTGATGATCAACTTATTACTTAAGGGCAAAATATGTTTTTAACATTATGAATGTTTATTATGATATTTTATAATAAATAGGAAGATGATTTATTCCATAGTTTGTATTGTTTCCACTTGAAATTGTAATGTAATTGATTATGGGGTTTATACTACCAAAAATGCAAGTTAACTTTTCCACACACAAATTAACTGAAGATTTTACCTTACGTAAAAAAGGTGTACTTTGTGTAGTCTTTCTTCGAAGCCCAGAAAGACTAAATTTATTGAAATATATTCGAAAATCTCATCATACCAAGTTACTTGCATATTAAATTTAACTGTTTTTAACTTATCTCCCACACAGTTTGCTTGGGAAAGATTCTATGAAAAATAGGGACAAAACTCCCATTTCCATTTGATTCAGAATAGGGGTGGCTATCTCTTGGCAAAGATCGTTGACTACCTCCGTGAGAGATCATTAAAAAGATCACGTTCTTCCGGAAAAGGACACAACGCGAACAATAAATGCGTTTCGGACTTTATTATTTGGAATTTTTTAACAAAAATTCGCTATATGTGGTTCTTTACTGTTTGTTTTCGTACACTGGAACAAATACGTTAACCCAATATTTAAACTTAATGAAAATATATCGAATGACATTTTAAGGCATTTCTTTTATTTGAATGTGGTATATCATTACTTAGCATTTCATTCTGCCCGTTAATATCTTTTCCTGCTCATTATTTCCTTTATTATTTTGCATTTAACCCAAGTAAGACGTAAATTATTTAAAAAAAATACATACAAAGAGTTATATTGAAAAAAATTTTTAATATTAATAAAAAGATACATATCAGAAGTTATGTAAGTATAATTCAAGTTAACGATTCAAATCAAAATCGAGTCAGATTATGTATAATAACAAATAAAGTTTGATATGCAAAATATCAAAAAAAATAATTATAAAGCTAACCGATTAATATTAATTCAAAAAAATCGAAACTTAATTAAAAATATAATATGTATAATAAGATAATTATTTCAAGTAAACTAAAACGAATTCTTTAAAATTAATACACATATAGGGAAGTGAATAAAATAGTAATTAGGTCTCTCGCGGGAATAATTTCTCATAATATTTCATTCCTGTAGTTTTATTAATTTACATTGGATTTCATCTTCATTTAAATTGTCCTCGTTGTTTGCTTCTTCCGCAAAATTCATATTCTGTCGTTGCTTTTTGTTTTGGTTTCGTTGGCTTTTTGGCAATTTTTTATCACCAATCCTAAAAAAAACGGATTTTATGAAATTTTAGACAAAATTATGTATATATTATAAAAAATCATATACTCTTACATAACGGTGGCCCGTGTACCGGGTCCCCAGTGCGATGTTGGATTCGCTTGAAATCTTGATAATCCCGTTCTCCTGCTACAGGGGTTCGCAGATGGATGTAGTTCATTAAAATTAAATGTTTCTTCGCAAGATTTTTCTAAAATCGCCTTAACTGGAGTGCCATCAGTTATATGGGAATCCTTAACTGGATTCTGTTGTTGCCAGCAACGTAATATATCCCACAGCACTTTAGGAGGGGCATCTGTTTTAATAGAATTCTTGAATGCATGCGAAAAAGAAACGCGATATCCCGCAAAAAGTAAAGCCGATCGAAATTTTAAAATAGGCATAATTTGTAATTTCAACACACTGCATAATTGGTCCAAAGTGTAATATAGAGGTACATCTGGTAGTTCTTCCAGTATAACAGACAATACACCATTTAAACGTCTTGCCGTACCTAAATCTCTGAGTGGTGCTTCTTGAATTTCGTCTAATAACTCTTCCACAAATTCCATGTTATGTATGGGAGCTGACCAAATCGGACCTCCAATCTGTTACAAATTAATAAAAATGATCTTATAATATATATTTTATAAAGCTACAACAATATAACATGTGCAACATCTGTATGAGAAACAAAATCTTCACAACCTTGGATACTAAAGGGATCAGCTTAAGAGCCAATAAGAGAGCTCTCTAACCAGTTTGCCAAGCTTTGACTAAGGGATTATTCTGCCAGGAACGGACAAATCAGCACAAGTATTTAAATAATGTCAGCAGCTCCCCCAGTAGCTTTGATTATTTAATCACATCATTAAGAGAGCACAGCGCGATGCTGTCGGAATGTAGATTGCAGAAGGCATTGGGTACAAATGTTGGTAAAATTGCTGTACAATATTTGGAAATGATTTGGAGTAATGATTTCATTGCATTCATCACCATATTGTTGAGGTGAGAAACATTGGAGGTTGCTTTAATAGTAGACAAATAATCTACTATCTTAAGGGTCACAATTATCTAAACGTTCTTTCCCTTTATTATGGCGAGAGTTGTCTACCATATTTTCTTGATAGGTACCCGTAGATTAACTGATTTAGATTTTTGGTAAGGAGCACAACGTCAATAAACAAATGTGGATTTTTCCTCCTTCAGGAGGGAATTACTGCACCAGCTAACTAAAAGTTTCTGTTGGTTTCCTTATAGCTGTCAGGATATTGAAAGGATGGAACAGTAATAGAGTGATGAAGTGTGATCTGAACTTAGCGCTATGCTTAAAGGCTTAAAAACTCCATGAGTAGCCAAACTAGCAAGGCTGATATCAAAGAAGCTAGAACAATTTAGCATTACTCTAAGTGGTTAGTTCGCATGTAGTATATTAAATGTGGAGTCATCAATTTGGGTTGTCAATAGTAAACCCACCTGGTTCAATAGTAGGTAAGAAAACTGCGGAGATCACAAAATGCAAATTTTGGTGGAGAATATATCTGGAATATATAGCTGATGCTGGAAAGTAGGTAATCACTTACTATTAATAAATTATTTTGATTATTGCCTGTGACGACTTTTAACCCTTTTATCTTCAAGTCATTAGACAGAGGTAAGTTGCAGAAAAGCAACTCAATTTCTAGAGCCACTTAGGTTGTTCGCCACATCCAAAAGGGACTACACAATCAAATCCCTGAAGGCTACAATAACAACAACATAAAACCAGACCTAACACAAATTATGACAGTATAAACTTTCAAGTATTAAATTAGCTTTTAAAGGTCGCACTGTCTCACTGTTCTTGATAAAAAGTAAATATGTACATTAAGACTATTTTGTTAACATACATGATGCCTATAAGCGCAGTGTTCGCAGTTTGTATTTACAGGCGGTCCCGTCGGTATGCCGAATTTCACTTGATTGGGATTACTTTTGCTTGGGTTTGGTTTCGTTTGACCTAACGGATGCAATGAGAAAGTGTGGCAACCAGTGCATTGAAAAATAAAAGAGTGTTTGCTGAAATCAAAAATAATAACAATTAAGATAAGATTTTTATTTAAAATTTTAACATACCTCATGCTAAATTTACATTTGTATTGGTTTGTATAGACTCTAACAAAAATACGTATATAAAAGTCAACTGATACACTTAGCAATGGCTCAATATATTTGCCATAGCGGTTCGCATGCGATTCTATGCTGTATAAAAGAATGCGCAAAGCCATTTCATGGCAAGATTTCATGCGTAGAGCTGCTGAGCCGTACTTCACAAAGCAGGCTTCTGGCGCATTGCCCGCTAATACGGCCATATCTGTGGCAGTAACTAGCAGAAGTCCACCTTCAGCTATTGATTGAATAGCTCCATCTAAGAAACGATTCGGACATCCGTAGGGGTCTAAATCAATAACGTCAAACCGTTTTTCCGGCGATGTTGATAGATACATATATGTCCTTTTTTGTGTTACATAGAACAAAAAATAATGTTAAAATGCTAGAAAATAAATAACTCATAATAAAAAAATGAAATGAAACCAAATTTTGAACTTACATTGCATCACTGTGGTTGGGATACACTAAATGCTCGACGCCATTATGCCGCACATTTGCTTTGATAGATTCGACTGCTTGTTTAGATAGGTCGTTTGCTAGGATTTCACGTACCCCAGCTATCTCCTTTGCATAACGTATACTGCGCAGTCCAGTGGCAGAAAGTGCCTCCAAAATGCGCATACCGTCTTCATACCGCTCTCCGGGCACATACTTGAAGTCTGCGTTGATATCTGTGACGTTCTCGTTATTTGTCTTCTGCTTTTGTTTTTGGCGTTCTTTTGACAATAATTTAAAAAATACATTTAAAACTGTTACGCTTAGGTCTCTGTTGAATTCTTGTACTGGATTATAAAAGACGTGTCCACTTGACACAATTTCTGCACTACGTTCTTGGAAAACTACTTTCGAAGTATTTTCACCTTTAGTCTGTGGGAGATATAGTTTAAGCAATAAATTTAAAAAGCAAGGATTAGAAGTATGCCACCTCCATAAGTTATGTACCACTCAATTTGAATGCGCAAGTAAATAAAAATAAAAATCTTTCAAATGTAAACAACCACGTTTTAACACAACAGATGCTACTTTCCATTCGCTCGACATGTGCGCACTGCGCATATTGAAGCTGAGGGTAAACTCCGATAGTTTTATCGATTTACATCGATTGCCACCGACCGCAGTTGTCATCACTAATCATCACTAAGCAATCATATGTTGGTGGTTATAATTCTAGGCTATTTTTGTGTTGCAATTTTTTTAAATTTTATTTTTGATTAATAATGAATAAAATCAATGGCACATTTATGTCATTATTTTGGCACAGTAATATTAGAAAGTCATATGCGTCAGCTGCTGTACTCGGGCGTACCCTTTCATTCAAAAGTGATTTATCACTGGAAAAATTGTATCCGAACAGCCGTCAACAGCTTTACACACCACCACCGGTATGTATGCAATATTTTTAAAATAAAAAGCCTTACTAAAAGTGTATGCAGCCGACTAACAAAGACAAGTTCAGCGGGTATATACCAATAAATCAACTAGAAGTCACCTATAGTCGCAGCTCGGGTCCAGGTGGACAGCATGTGAATTGCGTAAACACTAAAGTTGATGTGCGTTTTAAACTGTCGGAAGCTGAATGGATCCCAGAGAAAACAAGACAGAAATTGCTTAAGGCGGTATGTACCGATTGCGAAGTGTCAAATTATTTTAATCTAAATTTAATAACAATTTATAATAAATTAGCTACAAAATAAAATCACCAAAGAGGGTTATTTTGTAATGAAGAGCGATTTAACCCGTTCGCAGCAGATGAATGTGGCTGACGTTTTGGAGAAGTTACGCTGCTTAATACGAAAACATGAAATAGAAGCCGCACAACCTACTGAAGACACATTAGAAAAACAACGGAGAAGGTAATTATGGTTTATAATAAACAATACATCAATCAGAACACGTTTCTGTTGGTAATCGTCTACCTTTCATCTCATGGACGTAATTGATATGTCATTAGAAATTTAAACTGATTTTAGTGTTAGTCGATCTGCCTATGTTTTAGGTATAACTTTCACTATGACAAAAACTGAAACTGCTGTGGAATCCAAAGTAATGTTGCTATATTAATTGGTTTTAAAAATTATTATAGTATCTTGTAAGGAATGTATTCGTTGGAAGTTTTTTTATTAATGATCATGAATTGATCATGCTATAATACCGTTTCTCCAAATCGAATTAGTTCGTAAACATATTGCCGTTAGTTCGGAGAGTTGGAGAGAAAGCATGTGTTCAAAATTTCAATAAACCACAACGGTTAATTACTTAATACTACAAAAATAATACAATAAATTGGCGCTACATATTTGGCACAGAACTTGTACGTAATCTGTTTCAACTGTAAAAATACAATTACTGTAATTGTAGTAACCCATATTGTCCCACCGTCCTTGCTAACGACGATAATAGAAGTAGTGACGGCGCTTAGTCGTTATAGAAAACTACATTCGGAATGCAGATTCAGCCGCTCCTTGCACCAATTTCATTGTAATTGTATATACATCTTACATTTATTTCATTCATTCTCGTCCTTTTATGTTGTTATGACTTAAATTAATTATTGTTATTTTATTGTAGACATGAAAAAGCTGTGCGTGAACGTTTGCAAGTAAAGCGCCTGAGATCGCAAGTAAAAACTGATCGCCAAGGACCCAGCAATGTAGACATTTAGTTTAAAAAACATAATATTTTAAGTATGAAATTCTATATGTTATAAAGTTTTATCAAATAAAGAAATTATAAAAAAAATATAATCAGAAATAAATAAAATGGTTACTGGAGTTGGTTGGTTGCAGTGGCAGGCCATTAGATAACTTCAAATTTACCTCAATTAGCGATTTTTCGTCGTTTTGCTACCACATTCATTGCAAGAACGCTAGTATAGAAGAGTAGAGACTTAATCCATTCCGCCGAATTTAGGTAATTTAATAGGTCTTTCATCTTACATAATTACATAATTAGTTAAATTACATAAAAATAATTTATTTTAAACTGAAACAATAATTATCACAATAAAATAATTAATTAATTTGTCCAATTAGAAATTACATGTAAAGTAATTTACATGTAACTTTAGTAAAGTTAAGAAGAAATGGAATTTATCAATTACAATATTTTAAGTCGCTACTCGAGACGATAGTGGGTATAAGCCTGTTTCTTCATTGCCTTGGTAGAGATTGGGATTTCAGACATGATTTATTAGATTTTGTTATATTTATCTGGGAGCAACAATGGTTAATGTAACTTGCCTCTTTCTATAAGGGTATCTATACTATACTATAAGGGTATACTATAACTATAAGGGTATCGCAATGTGCAATAGTTCCCTTCGAGCTTAAGTATTGCAGCATTAACACGCTTCTCTACAAGGTTATTTAATATGAATAAGATTAAAGAAGAGGATACGACACAAAAAGTAAGGAATTTCTATATATGTATATAATTTTTAGATTATGAATATATCAGTATATATATAAATATTTTTACTTGATCATAATTAATGATTATTTATTGATTATTTAATTTATATACATACATATATACTTACATAATGATGATCAATTCTGTTTGAAAAAAATCAATTATCTTTATAAGAGAGTAAATAAAATCACTAAATATATATAATATGTACAAATAGGTGTTATCTATAGCTAGCTACGGAGGCGTAGTGGTGCCTATACAGCAAGCAGCAAACTTTGAGAAAATGTAGGTAATACGTTGGATAGGTTTGGATTTGCTAAAACTTCCTAAAAAAATAAAGGCGTCTTTGTTTGTTGTTTGTTGTTTGTGAGTATTGCTTTATTTTCAGATATATTATATCGTTCTTCGTTAAACAAACATTTTAGATTAATTAAATAAAAAATATATCTCTTCAGCCTCTTACATGATTACTTCGTCATTCCATAACATTGCCCATAACAAAAATGTATACAAAACACTTATAAACAAACAATTCAAATAAAGTTGAACATTACAACAAAAAAAACAAAATATAAAATATATATGTAAACAAATGTATAGAGTTAGTATATTAAAATGTGGATTCTTTGGGAAACTTTGGGTTTGCTGGTTGCGCATTCAGACTTTCAACCGGATATAAATTACCTAAGTGCGTTGTGCTTGTGTCCGAAGTTGATGAGGTCATTTTTGGACGAGCAAAGGAACAGCTTGGGGCGTCATCACCAATTTTAACACTGCAGTATCTTGATTTGTTGGCACCTCTGTATGAGAAAATAGTAACGAAGTTACGGCTCAAGAATTAAAAAGTAAAAATTAAAAAATTCGAGTATTTTTTAGTTATTTCTAATAAGGGACATGCTACATGTTAGGGTCTGAATGGAGTTTTTCAGTAATTGTCCTGATAATTAAGAAAAAGAACGGGATGCTGAAAAGAACTTGAGAAGAAATAAAATTAAGTTATAAGAGTTTATGAATATCATTAAAATTAAGAAAAGCTTTCATTTTGAAACCCCTGTAATGCTATATATTTGCAAACATGAACTATGTACTTTCCTTTTATTGATCTTTAGAGTGTTCTAACCCATGTGTGAATTACTTAGCATTTTTTATATACTCATTGCATACATTTCTTTAACATACATATATTGTAAACACTTTTCTGTAATAGTTTTGCTGAAGATAAAGAGAATGGACTACATCTGCTTTCTTACTATCCAGTGTATGCGCAACGATGATTAATCAGGATCGTAGCCAACTTCAAGGCGTTCCTTTAGACTTTGCTAAAGATTCAAGGTGGTCTTTAAACTCCTGAGTTTTATAGGGTGGACTCCCAGGATCACTAGTATTACCTAACCCCTAGCTAAAACATATGTATTTATACATACCTCTCGAGGCGATGAATGGTTGAGTACATTTTGCGTAGCGGTGGCTCATAGTTATCCCAATAATGGTCACTATATATTGGTGACCAAGTGTGTAGGTAGAAATTATCGTTTATATTTATATCACGCAATTTGTCGTAATCAATACCCAGGAACTTTTTATCTTCTTGTGGCATCCTATTATATTCCGACATGATGGCATTATCAGGATTTACATCTTTATTAGCAATTTCACGTGCGAGCTTAATATCCTTTCTCCAGAATTGTGTGCTTTTACTGATGTACTCTGGAGCGATTTCTTTCAAACGCAAAACAAAAATGCCAACAGTATATATACAAATTATGTTGGCAATAGTTAGACTAAGACTGAGTGTCCCCAAAACCGCCAGTTCTGCACCTTGATGACGGAAATAATTGCTGCTTTTAACGACAAAATTCTCAATGTCGCCAGCTGGATGCCAAAATGTGTATGCACTACCGAACGCCCATAGTATACCCTGTACAGAAGTACAGTAGTAAGATTATTTATTGGTAATTATTGAACAAATTATTTTAAACTTACAGCGTTCACGGCAGGGGGCAGCAGAGATGCTGATATAGCTACACCTACCAATGAACCTATATTACCACCCAAAATTCCAACCGCTACTGCCGCTCCAGATGGTATCGCTGCAAATATTCCAATCAAAAGCGAATGGAAATCGCAGCGAGACGCCATTTCTTGGGTTATTGCATGCGTACTGACAAACTCCTCTCCAAACAAACAAATTATACAACCAAAAAAAAAACCGACTGCTGTTGCTAAAAATAAGCCAATCAGTTCATTCCGCAGGCCCAATATGCATAATTTGCGATCCTTAATAACTGTGCCAAAGACAGAGGCAATTATTGGTCCCATCAATGGCGATATTAGCATGCTGGAGGCCAAATATATGGGACTATCCTCAAACAGTCCGAATGACGCTAGTACGCTATAAAAATTGGAAAATAAAAATCGTAAAAATAATAAATATATTCGTTTTCCGAATACACATATTGTGTACATAAATGTGTATATGGCAATAACAATCAAAGATCTTCAACCAGCAGATTGGAGATTTGTTACCCATTTAATTATTTATTTGCATGTTTGTGTTTATTTCATTTAGTTTAAACTTCCCGTTTGAGCTCGTTAATACTCGTTTTTATGTTCAAGCATTCACGGACTCGAAACACACTCTGAAATCAAAATAATTTAAACAATGAACCAATTCGTTAATATATTTTCCTTCTCGTTGATTTATTTCGTAATAACATACAGACGTATCTACAACTTATACAGGAATAGAGCACAATAACATAATATATTAGAAGTTGCTTCTATTATGTGTTGTTAGTACTTGCTTTTTTACTGCTATATAGTATCAGTGGTATTTCATGTATAAAATGCGAATGAATGGATTGCGAATTAGTGAATGCTTAACTCTAAGTGAGCTTAGCTTCAGTGAAAAACTGAAAACCTTAGCTGTTTGTTAAATATCTGTAATTTACATATAATAGTACTTTCATATGTATGTTGAGGTTTGTTAGTGGATTGTAGGTAGAACAAACAATATACTATTAATGAATGCATTCAGAAATGCTTAAGTTTGTTTCATTGAAGCTCTCTTATAATAATTTACTTACGATGCAGATATAAGCATAACCACAAAATCAAATGTTATTTTGACATCATCGTTGACACGACGCACAACTTCTGCAACATTGAGACGACTTCGTACCGAGTTCATGAATGTGCTCCATATACCTTGCTTCTTAGCATTAAGCCTACTAATCACAAAAGATATTTTCTAAGTTCTAAGCAGATATATATGTATATGACAATAACTTACACTTGTGTCACTTCATCAGTACTTTCCTTCTTTTTAAAAGACGTTTTTGTATATATGCAGCTATTGACAACTATCGATGAACCATCGCGCTCGCCTATACCCCACTCATGAACAGCAGCAATAATTTCGTCATAAGTTTCGTCTCCATCAGTCAAAAATGAGATCTAATAGATTGTGAATAAATAAACACACACAACTTGAATTCTACTTAATTTCTTAGACCTGATATGTGCGCCCTTCGACATCCTTAATCCATACAGCTTTAAGATTAAATTTTTTTATCAACGCACGCATAACAACTTCCATAGGCGAATCGGTAGGAATTTGTAAACTATTTGGAGTTGTTTCCACCTTAGCCTTATTCTTCAGTAAAAGCTGGTTATCGAGTATATTATCACATATAGAATCACGAATCTGGTAAGAAAATTTATATTAATTTATATATGATTTATTGGTGTTTAAATTGTCAGTAAAATCGCAGAGGAAATTAAATACGTACGTTTAACGCTGCATCCACTATAGAACTGGAAGAATTTGGCGGTGCTTTATATACAGCAGGCTTTGCATCAGAGCGGGGCACTGTAGGCTTAGAGCCTCTATTCTTCACAGATGTGGTACTGCTTACCTTAGAGGTAGGAACACTGCTTATTTGTGCATGCGCTTCCGCGTTTGCTGTTTGTTCTAGAAATTTTTCTCGCAGATGTGGTGGTGGAGTGAAAGTTTCCATAAAACTTGCGTTAAGACGAGCAGCACGAATTTCGGCATCTCTACGTACGAAATCTTCAAAAATTCGAGTTTCTTCAGTTTCAGTAGGAATATTAATGGTGAAATGCAACGGCATGTTTATGTTGTTATTATTACTTGACTAATATTATTTTTTTTTTAAATAAAATTTAGCTCAATTCACAAATTTCATTACGGTTTTCCTAAGCTACTGAGATTTAATTTAAGAATAGTTGAATGAATTTTAATGTATGCATATAATATAATAGCCAAAAATGGTTTACTTTATAAATAACAATGTCATTTTATTTATTCATATTTAGATATATTTTTATTTATTTAAGAAGTTCGGTTTATTGCTTCAAAGCAATATTAGTGCATTGTAGGCCGTGTGCGAGTTCGAGTAAATTGATGGTAAATTGAGGGAAATAGTAAATCATGTCGGTATAGCAGCGAATGTTGGTATTTACGAGAATTTCGAGTAGGGTAAATTAGATATCAAATTAGGTGTTACCATTGTGAAAATTTTAAAAGATGTTTAATAAATAAATAAATTTGAAAACTTTTAACCAAAAATAACAAGTGTACTAAAGTGTAAGTGCACTAAATAAATAATTAAAAATTTACATAAGTGCAGTGCAAAAAATCCCTAGGAAATTTCAATTTACTTCACCTCAATTTACTCGAACTCGCATACGGTCGTAATATATTTTTATCGTTACAGAGGGATTTCTTCCCATAGTAAAAATAAAGAAAGAAATAATGTGTCTGTCCGTCCGATAAATGAAGCATTTATTACTACTTATTATACTTATTATGTAAATAGCGCCAAAGAAGATTATCTATAAAGTATTTTCTATAAATTACAAATATTTTATTTATGTATACCGATATGCATTCATATTTTGAATTATTTTCTGCAAACTTGTGCATATTCATAAAATAGCATTATCAGTAATTTTTTCTTTTAAGCAGACTATAGTCGATGCTATATGTTTGCAGACAAGGTATGCGTGCTACCAAATCGCACCGTGTATATTTAAGTTTGCATACCACATTTCAGTCTGAGACATGTATGCGGTAAAATTAAAACTTTTCAATTATTTGTTAAGTCTGCACACATGTCTGCTTGTGTATATCGAAATCTGCAGATTTCTGATCATTTAAGAATTTTGATGAGCGTCGGACGAGCAAAGATCGCGGAAAAAAATTGAAAAATAATTGAAAAAGTGCTAGACATTTATTTTCTTTAAAAGAAATAAATTTGAAAAAAAGTGCTACAAACAATTTTCAAAGAAGTATTAAAGATATTTATATTTAAAAAATTATTTTGTGAATAAAAAGGAATCAAATTAAAAATAATTTTAGTTTTAAGAATTAATATAAGAAATTATGTTTAATTCTAAGAAATATGAAATTGTTTATAATGAAATAAATAACATGTTGCTATCATCATCTCAATTCTTTCAGTTTCAATTACTGTTTTGCATTTTGTCCAGACTTGTCATCGAAGGTAGTGCTTATATTATTTGTTTTTTTGCGACATACTTACTAAAGAAAATGCCTATTGATGTCAAATATATATGTAATATATAAACTTATTTATATATATATCAATTATATATATTATTTATAAAAAAGAAATATTTTAAAAAATTCTTATCTCTTGGTTTATGTTTACATTTTGTCTAATTTTTGTTTATGTTTACAGTTTGTTTCTTGTGTAAATATGTCAAATTTCGATCATTTCCAATGATGCATTCGGCATTTTTGGTATAATTTTGGTCGAATTTTGTTTATTGTATTTTAAAGTGAAAAAAACGGAAGCTCTTTGCATGGTTAATGAAATTTACTTAGTAAGTTATGCTTATTAAGTAAGTAGTAGAAACGTACTATTAGTCAAATGTCAAACGTCGAGAAATCAAGAAATCTGGATTAAATTGCTGTTTGCTGCAATTTTTTTTGACTTAACGAATTTTTCATGTAATTATTATAGACGCCACTGTAGTTTCATTAAATACCACCGTTTCGTTTAATATGGTTAATCATTTTACTTCAATGCGCGGTGGTTATCATTTGTTTGAGTGACAGCCAATAAGAAAGTGTTGTGTTTTTAGTAACTGATTAGAAATTTTAATTTAGAAATATGCTACCAAATCGTCAAATGCAACAACCGACACCACAAGAAAATCCTTTATGGGTGTCATGGCATGATTCATCAATGATTGCCACTTTAAATGGACAAAATGTAATGGACTATTTTTGTCGGAAATCTAATCCGTTCTATGAAAGAACCTGCAATAACGAGACAATACGTATGCAGCGTCTATCTATGGAACATCTAGTGTAAGTAAATATAAACTGTAAACTGCATTGCGAGGATAACGACGATGTATTTGTAGAAATATGGTTGGTGTTGAGTATATTTTACTTCATGTTGCTGAGCCGATATTATATGTGGTACGCAAGCAACATCGACACAGTCAAACGAATACAACACCAATGGCAGATTACTATATCATAGCTGGCACAATTTACAAGGCACCGGACTTGGGAAATGTGGTCAATTCAAGAATTGTAAGTCAGCATGAGATAAATTTTAAAACTAAAATTTATAAATTATATGTCGGTAAGCTTTTGTCTAGCACCGCATTTGCCAAAACTTTCTAGGACATGTAATAATATCATATTTTCATAATATTTGTCAAATCATTTCAAGCAGTGTTTCTCAATCCAAAATGTACTGCAGGTCGAAAAAATATTTAATTTGTTTTGCACAGACCAGTACGAATATTTTTTCCAAAAAATTATTTCGTGAACGAAAATACAATATTTTACAGTCCGGTGGTGCTAATAGTAACTGAGAAACTGAATAAATTACAATAATAGATAATTTTCTTTTTATTTCTAGTTAAACACTGTAAATCATCTTCAATCTGCTTTTGAAGAAGTCAGTGGTTATGCTCGCTATAATCCAAATAAGGGATACAGTTGGGATTTTACCGCGAATAAATCACGTTAGTATTATAAATTAAATTAATTTTAAGTACGTTTCATGGCACTATTGTAGTTATTTTTTTTTAAATTACTTTTCAACGGATTTCAAGATACTGAGCAACCTTTTCAACTCCGCTATATATCAATGTGGTTCAACATTCAAATTTTTTACATGAAAAACGAAAAACTAAATGCAATAAAAGTTTGTGAAATAAAAAGTTTCGTATACCAGTTGCCTTTAGGTGGCGCGCGTTTCGTTATTTATGAAAAGACTAAAAAGTTTTCAACTTTAAAGCCCCATATCTGGGGAACCACGTCATTTCGATATATATATATATATGCTTAATTTCCTATAACAACCTGTTTTTGAATTTAGGTCGGACTTAGTATTTCTCTCCATGCGCTTTTGTTATGTGCCTGTATACACAATTAGTTCACTTCACGCGATCGCCTCCAATGAATTCTTTCGTTTGATGCTTCAAACACCTTTCTCGCTAGAATAATGCAATGCATCCTCATGACATTATCAAGCTAGCGAAGTTGCTGAATGTAAATTCACTAGATAATGATACTATCATGGTAAAGCTACTACATCTGGTAGTTAATTTCAATGCGTTTTCAAATCGTTGAGAACCAAAGATATGACGAAAAAAGCGAAGTGGAAATAATTGCTCAGTACGCCCAGTTTTATAAAATAGGTCTGCATATAGAAAACCAAGAACCATAATCGTGCTAGATTTGTTATTATTATTTTTTGAAAAATATATTTTATTTTAGTTTCTGATAAATCGAAATCGGGCAATAATAAGAACGCTAATCAGGGTAAGGATGAGAGTGCGACAGTTTTCCAAAAACAACGGGTTGATATGCTGCTTGCTGAACTTTTACGAAAATTTCCTCCGCCAATACCACCAACAATTCATCAACAACAAATGCAACAGCAACAGCAGCACCAACAACAGCAGCAGCAAGCCCAGCAACCACAGCAACCACAACAGCAACAACAACAAACTCAGCAACAACAACAGCAGCAACAGCAACCACAGGCACAACCACCACCACAACAACAACAACAACAGCAACCGGTACAGCAGCAGCAAACACCACAACCAGCACAGGTTGCACCACCAGAAGGTACCACAAACGAATCAGTAACTGCACCAGCAAGTGTACCACCTAATAATGGAAGTCAAATTAATCCGGCTGAAGCTAGTCCAGCTCCTCCGCAACCAAGCGCAGAGGCGAAAACAGATAATGTTGATATGAAGCCTCCACCGGAGAAAAAGTTGAAAACAACATAAAATTCGATATTTGTCTCTTACAATATTTTTTTAACCCCTCCTCATAATTAGTTATAAAAGTAATAATATTAACATAATTTTTTGAAAAGGTTGCTGACGTTATTGATTAAGAAGCAACGCAGCTGGAGTGCAATAATTGACTTCAGTAAATAATTTTTTTCGTATTGAGTACGAATATATGGGAGCAATCAAATAAGAAACTTGCTTTAAACACGCAGGCAGTAATCGTTAATTAAAAACTTAAGTATTTATTTTCATATAGCTGAATACAAAAAAAGACAATGAATAAATAATAATAAATAAATCAATACACTCTTATAAAATTCGTAGGATAAGTGAAGTTGTTGATCTGAGCTAAGCTCCACAAACTCAGAAATGGGTTATAGATGAGAGTAAACCTATTCTCGGTCTAGGTATCATAGTGCTCGTTTTAATTTTAATTTAACTGAACACTGTATATAAATATTTATGGTGTGTAAAGTCCAAAGCAAAATCGCGTACTTTGGCTAGAAGTGTGTGCTTAGACTCTTGGAACCAGAACACGTTGAGGAATAACATTATAAACGAAAAATTTTAGACTTCAGTTGGAGACGCTTTAGCTTTAACAAATCACACAGTTGATTAACAGCGCAGACTATCATATGCTTATGAATATTGTGTCAAAGTTATGTCGAAACTGCAACCATATAGCTACTACTATAAAAAATCGGGGATTCAATACAAACATATGGGTATTGAAACATGAGAGAATACCTCTGCAACCCAATCCAAAATTTAGACTTTTGTAAGGCAATGTCTGAACAGAATCTTGTTTTTTCGTTCCAACATTGTTCCTTAGGCTCGTACGAAACAAATTAGAGGGCGCACATTTAGAACACCAAATAGTAACACCGGTTCGCCGGCTATGAGTTCTAGATGAAGAGTGGAACTTGAGTTAAAAGACAAAAATTTTTGGGAGCAATATCAGCAAGCTCTTTTTTTTTTAAACCAACATTTCCAGGAGTCCACATTAGTCTTAATTTTTAAAAATGGTGAATTATGATTGACATAAGGAATAAGATCGCTTTTTTGTGTGAAATATAGATGGCAGCCTGATATATGCCTAAAGCATACGATTTCTAAAAAGAACTCATTGCAATTGGGATATACACAAATGCGTTAATTATTATCAGACCTAAAATGCAATATGTTGACTACGATCCACCCATCAGTACATTATCAGTCATTAGTTGCGAAGCTTCATTTAATCTCCGAAAATTTCGTTTCGTATTTTTAGGTAAATTCTGGAGAAAAGTAAAGAGAATGTTGCAGAGGATGATTTAGTTACAGAAGAAGGAGTGTTATTTATAAGAGAGAAACTTTACATGATAACTGCAAGGAAGTTATGTCGATTAGTGGACTCAAAACTTTTATTACAGAATAAATTATTTTCCAAATTTTATTAATATTTTAAAAAATATGAATATTCGAATACAATACTCGAAACAGCTAATAAAATAATATATAAATAATTTTTGTTGCTGTAGTTCACTACTTTTCGAAACCACTCTAACAAAATACAATACGCTCTATTAAGTAATATAGTCACTACTGTCATAGTTGACGTTGCATTACAGGCTCCTCGGGAAGGTATGCAGATCTGAGGTCAGTTATTGCTTAGTCTGATGAAGTGATAAACAATAATCCAGTTATTAAGAAAGCTCGCAGTTAATAGAGAGTAAAGAAGCTCAAGTGCACTGACTCATAGATCCTCAACATAATAATCAAATAAAATCTGTTAACATTTCGAAGGTTTAGGTGGAACATTAAATACTAATAAAGTTATCTTTCCGTTTGACTTTTCCAACGGTTCCTTTTCATATTTAATTGCATGATAATGATTCCACCAAAAATAACATTTCATCATTCATAATATTCCACCAGTGATAAATTTCATTCAAATTTGCTCTCTCTATTCATCACAATAGCAACAATCTATATTGAAGACAATAGACCTTAAAACGTACACGATATTGTTCTGGTGTTTCATTTTCAAAATATGCACACATAGACAATTTTTTGTGCGCATGGATTTGGGTATTACCAAAAAACACAATTGGTATATTTTTGTAAATTTTTTATATAGCCTATTTGTAGTTCAATCAATTTAGCTGCAACTTGAAGATCACCATGAAGTTTCCATATATGGGCACTGCAATGAATTAGTTGAATTAAGAAGGTTTTAATCTCGTATGCTACTTCTTTTGAATCTATTAAGTAAGCCATTAGAACCGATGGCGGATGACGGCGGATGATTTCGGATGATTGCCTTGTCATTGAGCAATAGTACTGATTGTAAACTGTGTTTGCTTCCACTGATAAATAAATGCTATTTCCACGTTTCTCAAAATATTCCAGAATATTCATACAAAGGCAAACTTTTACGTCTTTGTTTTTCAATATTTTCATACTCACCATATAATTCCTTCAGTGAGACATCAAAATTTAGTAAATGGGGAATAGTGAATGATAAGATACATACTCTTATATACTGATCGGCTGTTTTAGGCAAGGTTATAACGGCGATCTAAAGAATATACTTAGACCTAATGCCTTATTACAATACGAAACTCGAAGTTTTTAAAATCAATTGGAATCTTCCATAAATTTTTATCTCTAGAAGAACCAGATACCTAGCATATTTTATCTTGGTTATTAATACGCTAGATAGTAACGAAGCACATGTGAAACACTTCCTGTGTTCGTCTCACATTTTCGACAAGAATGAAGTTCTAGCATGGTAACTTAATCGCTACTGAACCGTCAGCAAACCCAATATAATAGTTAATATAATCCTAAGCCTCATTACTAAGAGCGGTCAACATGCATATCGATAAATATGGTCACGTCTTTTCCACGAGTTGCTCGTAGTAAAATCCAAATAAAACAGAAGTAAAGTACAAACTGAGAGCGTAACACAAATAAAGTGCCAAATTACGCTCTTTACACAGATTTTCATGGAAGACCTTTGTGTAAAATCTGGTGAGAACACCAGATCTAAGAGTAAAGTCTGTGTAGCGTTTTCAAATTTCGACAAGGATGTTACGCTCTCTCAAATGCTCTTATTTACTCGAAAATTTGCTGGTGGAACGCTCTTGTGTATACACAGTCTTACTCAAAGTTACTACGAATAGCTTGTGGAACAAACCTAATATTTTCATTTTGTAATTCATGTAAATTGATAAATCCAGAAAGACTCCCACAAATGTTAGCAAAATACTTCCGGTATACCCAACATTTGAAAAGCTGTTCTGAAAGAGATTCTGAGACAGATGACTGGCCAACCTATCTGTTTTGCAATTACTTGATTACTTGGCGTTTCATTGTGACCGAGAACCTAGAAAAGAGGACAGTGGTACAGGCAGGAATATGTCAAGGAGAGATATACTATAAAACATTTTTTTTTGAAATTTTTTTTTTGCAATTAACTTAATTAATTATAATAAATGTTCGTAGCAAATTTTTTTATATATACATCAATATGCATATATAGGAAATAATATTCTCATTGGTATTATCATCAGGCCCTTTAGTTAAATACACTATTTGTTTAAAAACTAACTCTTCCAACATTTTTTTCCACACCTATATTTCAAGCGTTTTAAGTTTCTCTAATGCTTTTAATGGGTCTTTATTTAAATTTCAAGTTGTCATAACTTTTAGATTGGGGGATTGGTAACAGGGATCTATCTTCTTATCCCTTCGATTAGTTCACTTGTCCTAAATGTTATGGTTTCAATATTGTAGTGAGAAAATCGCAAACTTGAATTAAATTAGTTTTTTAACATATATAACCTTTACATAGGCTATTAAATTAAGTATCCATACGATATACGTAAATTCCTCTATTCACTCTATTGGTAAAAGTGAACTTAGACTTATCAGATGAAAGTACTTTAAATAATATGTTAGTGTGCGTAACATAATCTCAACACTTTCAAAATCTAACCTAATATAATGGGTAACATAAAAAGTGTTCGTCTATTTCTCACTAGATGATGTTCATACCTAAATGTCCAGCCACACCGATCCGATTAGGGCAAACGAATATGTGTTTCAAATGCGACATTTCAGGCTACATTTATTTGTAAAAAATTTGTATTAATTTAAAAATTAGTGAAATATCTAAAGAAATATGCTAAGTTATGCTTAATTACTATAAAAAAGGACAACTGCTGCAAAAACATGACGAAAAATTTATGCGGTTCACAATGAGTATGCTTGGAGTGAACGCCGGATTAAGGAGAGGTTTGCTAGATTTTGTGTTGCAAATTTGAAAAAATCCAACCTACGCGAAGAAGTTTGATGTTTGGATACCACATGCACCAAAGCAAATTACTGTCATATTTCAAACTATTCCTTACGGGCGACGCAAATGAATTAAATATTACAAAAACATCGAAGCGATCGTGGTCAAAAGCTGGTCATTCTCCACAAACTGGGTTATCAACTGGTCTGGTCTGGGTTATCGGCAAACATTGTTATGTCGAGTCGTCGAATTGAAATTGTTTATTACAAGCTTTTGCAGTCTGATGTAGTCGTTAGTTCGATCCTTTATTACTCGCAACTCAAATGCTTGAACAAAGCAATCAAGAAAAAGCGACCAGAATTGGTCAACAGAGAAGCAGTTGTGTTCCATCATGATATGGCCAGGGCACACGCGTTTTTGATCAGTTAAAACAAATTGACGAGACTTCGTTGGGCACTTTTGTATGCAAAGCCCGCATTTTGTACACTTTGTCTACCACAGTTACCACAGGTTTTTGCATAACTCTCTTGGGAGTAAAAAATTGGTCGACCGAAGAGCTGCAGAAAGTCATTTGGCAAAATTTTTTGCCGATAAGCCTTATTTTAGATTTTGAAACAGAACTTCAAAAAAAGAGGAATAAAATGTGGATTGATATTTAGAGTACTATAATCATCAATTGATATTGAAATTGTTGAGGGATTGGCATTACCACTGCATAATCTACTTGTTTTACAATTTCCTAGTTAATTTCCGGTACTTATTTGCCTTCGTAATATTTTCCTTTATATTCATTAATTATCATTTATTTATTTTTGTTCTTGTTCAATGGCCGGGCCGAAACATCGTTGTCTTAGGGTATTTAGTAACTGCTTTTAAGACACACATTCATATATTAGCATATTGTATACTTATATATAATATTACAATACTCCAAATCCTCTTTCCCGTTCTTCACTCGTCTCTTCTCCGGCATACTCGAGTTTCTGCTTTTTTTTTGGATTTGCTATTTTTGGTGGGGTTACTCATTTTGGTTGAACATACGTACATCAAAAAAACGCTGTCAAAGCTTTTTGGTTACAGCTTTTAACAGTTGTTTTTGTTTGGGAGCTTTGGCTTGAGAAACGAAACATATTAGCTAAGAATTACTTTTGAAACGAAACGCTCGAGCAAACGGGTCTTTTAGTTATCTAGGATATGTTGGCGAAAATTTTCAATCAGTACAGAAAAAAACAGTCATCGTTGAGGTCGTCGTAAAGAAATGGCAGCCCATCAATTTTACGAGAATAAATTTACAAATTTTCATAAAAATCACATCAAATTATTTGCTGTTTACATGAAAACAGCAAATTTAATGCAAAACGCGAACGTCCTCAAAAGGTCGCTATAAAGACGCGAACGGACGCGAACGGTGCGAACGGACGCGGTCTCAGCGGTCTCAGCGGTGTCAGCGGTCTCCGTTAATAATTATTATTTAAGCCGTGTAACGCGAAAATTGAAGTTTTGGTTTTTATTTATTAACTCTTCTGTTTCTGTTCCTACTCCGGTTTCTATATTTCCATTTCTGTTGGGGACTGGTTTTTGCTTTGGTTTGGATTCGTTTCTGGGATGTTGTGCGAACCAAGTATTTTGTAACAAGCAACAAAACAACAAAAAAAGTGTTAATAAAGCAGTGCGATAATTTTTATTTTGGCCAAGTTAAGAAGGAACATTTTATGAAAAACTATACTGAAATTTGTTATGAGTCGAACATTTATTATGCTTTTGGCCATTGAGAAGTAGACGGCAGAAAACAGAAGTTACGCATTTTTTACATGAATTTTATTTTTGTGGCGTGGAGCTGAAACCAAAACCGAAAAAAATACACTCGTATATTTTATATCCTCAAAACTACACTGACTACACGGAATACACTGCAAGAAAAATACAAGGTAATGTAAATAGCTATAGGTTTGGGTGAGGCGGCCACAGGAGTGCGAGGGTTGTGTGAAAGTTTGGAGGAATTTGTTATGTTTGGGTGGGTTGTGGTGGGTTGTGGTATTTCTTAACAGTTCTTTTGTATGCTTCTTCCTCATAATTCGGAATTAGTTCGGAAAATTCACAAAGAAAAAACATTCATTGACATAACAGTCGAATGCGTTCGATGTGGTAGCTGGAATGCACTCCTCCGTCTTTGACATGTAAAAGCCAAAAATTGTGAGTAGCGTTAGTAGCATGGCACTGTGATTGTTATTGTCTTTCCTGATGTTGATATCGATGTTGATGTCGACGTCGATGTCGATGGTAAATATTTGGTACCAAGAAAGGACATGCAAAATTGTTGTGGGCTATAGTTCGCTCGTTTGTCTGTTTGAAAAATTATTATATAATAATAAAAGTGGATTTCATTTCTCATGCACCCATTCCTTCCCATCCCTTCCTCGCATTTGCGCACATATGTTTCCAAAGAAATTCATTGCATTACTTTATGGAGCTAATGGATGTGGTGTATGAATGGTAATAATCCGTATATGGTGTGTGTAATTTGATTGAAATATTCGAAGCGGCAAATCATCTGAAGTATTTATGAAGTCTTCGATAAGCATTGCAATTTAAAATAAAAATCCTTGATATTAGAAACTATTATGAAATTATAAAAAAGAAAATATATCATATATAATTGGGCATTAATGAGTATTAGGTAAAAATTAGAAGATAGGAGATCTTACAAGTATTATGTAAAATAACAGTTATTCATTTTAAGCGGAAGTACGAGTCTATACAAATAGGGATTTATAATAAAGATTAATAAAATTTATAGGTGATAATTTGTATTTCATTTTTAAGATAAGTTGTTAAAAGATTAATCTTAACATCCGGCAAACGGCTAAAAGACGGCCATAGCTGTAGGCTTTATATATATAATATAATTGTTATAATTTTCTATACAATACCTCCAATTTAAAATGAAGTAAAATAAAGCTAAATTACTACTAATGAAGATTAGTTTTATTTTAATTACTCCAACAAACAAATATTAAAAAATTTAAAACTTTTCTTTGTATGAAACTGTATCTGAACTGATGCTTCAAAATGTTCGAATATATTATCGAACTCGAACAGGTGGGTCAAATACTTTAAATGCTCTAGAATTTACAGCTCGAAGATGTTTGTTGCACTCGAATAGCTGATCTGCCTATTATTTAATTTTATTTTCAAATTATTTTATGCAAATATATAAAACAGCAAATATTCGAACATAAATAGGTGTTCAAATTTTTTTGAAGTAACAGACTAATCTCGAAATAAATGTTTAAAGAAAACCGTTTCTAGCTTTACGACTGATTCAGTTTTTATAATAATATATAATTTCTATCACTTAACGTCCATATTAAATGTTTTATCTCAATATATGTATATAACAATACTGACAGTTTGTAGGGCGGCATATACCTAAATCTGAGCCGATTTAAAAAAAAATTAACATTTACATTTTTGATTTATTAAAACTTTGGCGTGAAATCACGCAGCAGCTGGTACTACAGCCAAAAGAGGTCTATTGTACCAATTTCACTATTGATTACACAAAGCCCTCTAAAGCTTTGTGAACAAAGTCCAGAACTAAATCTAAAGAAACGCTTTTAATCTGTTCTCTAATGACAGAAATTCCATAATTTCTTTTGTGCGTATTTAAGCTGGATGGTCACAAAGAATGTGTATAGTAGTTTCCTCATCTTCAAGGCATAATCTGCATTCCGTATTAACAGATAATCGTAGTTTATGAAGGTGGTATTTCAGGTCATAATGACCTGTAATGAAACCCGTTACAACCTTATATCACATTTTAAGAATTTAAGAATAAAATTTATATAATACAATATATACTCGAACAATGTGTTCTTTACGTATTCAATCTTGGTGAAAAACTTTAATAAAGAGTTTGTTCTTTAAGAACAATATATATATATTAAATAATATACTTACCAAACAGGGTAAATTAAATGACTAATGTAAGAGTTTTTCATACTGGAACTTCTGCATAAATCATCAGTTTAAATAGCAGTCAAATTCAAATTTAAAATTATTGGCGCTATACAATAATTTCTTAATAATTTGTTACATAAAATGAAGTATAATTCAAAATATTATAAAATTCAAACATTTAACTAATCGATTAGATTAGGTTGTATGACAGCCAGATCCAAAGATTCATCTTTCTTCCAGTCCTCACATTATAAATAATCGCATGCCATTTTGTTCGCTATTGTCTGTAACGCTTTGTTCATTGTTATTCCGAGCAAAGGTTGCAACTGCTTTCAGAGGCAAGAAAGTATATACTATACATATACTATATACTATATATGTACTATTTTACAAAACACATATTAATTACGTATTATATATTACATATATGGTAACATATTATATCTTTTATTTTATATGCATTATTCACTAATAATGCTTTATGCCCCGTTGCAAAACAGTCTCTGTTTAATCTATAATGTTTGATCGATACAGGTCCAATACTCTGATAAAATGGCTTAAATAAAGAATATTTTTTTGAAAATATTAACAATAATTATTAGTTATTGTTAGTTATTACCAATGTTATTTATATGAATGTACTTAACTTTAATTATTCATATACATAGGTATATAGAGTCATTTTTATTTATGCTCAAGATAAGGTGGTTTCTAAAATAGTCGCTTAATATGTTTTTCTCTTAAGGAAGCTAGCAATCTCCCAATTTGCAAAAATTTCCTTAACTTCTGCTTACATTAAGTAAGTCCAGTCTCCTTAATATTTTCTTCTGAACTCTTATCGGAATCAATTTCTTTCGTATCAAATGTAGTTCTCACTTGAAATATTATAAAAATCTGTAATAGGGACTATACGACTATGACGACTATTACGATTATAACTGAGAAATAATTATTGCGATTATATTAAATGCTTCAAAAGGAAAGCATTTAAACCATTATGCGGGTTATATTATGTATCCGAATAATTTTAAGATGTACCATTGAGTAATTCGTAAAAAACACATTAAGAAAGCTTGCAAACAGCAATAATAGATAGTCAATTGGAGAAATGATTTATTATCTGTCGACGGTTCCAAAAAATTAAGTTTTGTGTACTCAAATTTTTTCGGTGTTTGTGGGTGTAGTTCTGTTATTTCTTGAAAAAAGTAATCAAAAAGAAAATCACATTTAATAAACAAAAGTGAACTGCTAACAATTCCTTTGCGAAAGTAGTTACAACACCAAACCATGCGCCAAGGATAAAAGCCAACGGCGTAAGGAGAAGGAACTACCTAAATTTTTTTCTTATTAATCAGGCATACCGTTCCTGCTACTGTCATTATTTTATTACATTATAATGTCCTCGAGGACAAAAGAAATAGCGGGACGAAGCGTTTACATCACACAACGACAAAAGAAAATATAATAAAAAATGCTAAAGCTTTTGCCAAGGGTGTTTTGAAACAGGGTAGAACAGTTAGGCGAGCTTTTTTGACAGTTATCATACGGTAGGGATGCAACTCATATGACCAGAGTCCAAAACACAGAGAAACGTTGTTCTAACTGTCAAAACATAACGAAATCATATGTTCTTATAGCAGGAAGTAAGACACGAGAGCAGATAGGAAAAATACGAGATGGCAGCAGTGTGGGTCATATTAACATATGTTTTCGTGGCATGCACGAGTGAGTGAGTGAGAGTGAGAGCACGGCTTTGCGAGAGATGAGAGCGTGGCAACAGGAAGTTTTTTATTTTGATTTGTTTTTATAGTAACCCAACAAAAAGAGTTTTGAGTTATGCCGCTACGTTTATGTAATATTTTGTTTTTGTAATTGTGCATTATTTTGGTTACGTTGTCGGTAGGGACCTTTTATTACATTTTTTTACACGTTTTTTACACTTTTTTCACACTTTTTGTTCAATATTTTTGGTATTTTTTCACAGCTGTGCGGAACTGTTTAAAATTTTATAAAGAGCACGCCATGACGAGACAACATGACGCTCTTTGGTATACAATGGGCCGTAGCAGTCTCAGCATACCGTTGCATGCAAACCTCATTTGCTGCCTCTGCAGAAACGTATATTACGCCCCCTCCTCGGGGTGTCGAAAATTTCGCTTCAATCACACCCACTCCAATATGTCAACGGCATAGCATGGACAGGCGCCCTATTTGCTTGGTACTGATTTCTGCTTCTATTCAATGCTCAATGTAAACTTGGATTTGGTGGGCCAAATAACATTGAAAATTGTTTTGGAAATGTATAAAAAATGATACTGAAATACTGAACTCTTTTTATACTTCCTCTGCCGTCCTCGTACATGGTCAATGCGAAATTCAGGCATGCACGGATGTTTGTGTATATGTTCATGTTTCATATAAATTGTTTTGCGGTCAATTTGCGTGTGTACGATTTTTGTCCTTCGATTTGTGCTCGCCTTCTTCTATTCTCCTATATTATTGTATTTGCCCGTAGGAGGTATCCATCACCTTTTGGCTCTCGAGAAGGTAAATCGGAAGAAACGTGTACGAGGGCAAGGAATTCTACTGTGAAGTTTTTTAAAGTGTTTATTTCGTGCTTGTATTATTCTTTGAATAAAATTTTATACTTTCATATAAATCTTACGGTGGGTGAAATATACACCACAATGTTAATGCTTCTTCCCAATCGAAAATGGAAACACCCACCCATGCCCCTGTTCTGTTGCACATTTAAAACTATTTAATTTGCCCTGTGGTTCCATGTATGGAAACTTAATTTGATGTGGGTGAGCTGATGGCTAAGTTTGCTTATGTTTTCCTTCATTTTCTTACCTTTCTGTCTGCTGAAAGGTTGAGTGGAGTTAGTCAACCTGTCAATATCGATTTATTTGCAACAATTCCTACGAATGCTTTAATGGCTTGAAATATTTTAAGAAAAACACAGCAAATACACAGAGAATTTATCCGAATTATAACCTTAGTTATGCTTAGTGCACGTGGGTGATGTGGGGATTTGGAAATTTCATGAAGTTTAAAATAAAATAAATTCAATATTATTCTTATGTAAGCACAAAAATAATTTTTTCAAATTTTATTGGATCAGTACATACTATATATTATAGGTTTATTAAAAACTTATTTAATTCGCATTGTAATCAGGTAGTAGTTTATCGGTAGTTTATATATACATATATATGTGTATATGTGGAGTTCGAGTTAAATGGTCTGCCTCAAAATGTGTAAGTGTGAATAAATCTTAGCTGTAACCTCAGAAACCTTGCTGATTTGGACTAATCTCAAGGACTTTGGTTGTACAAGGACGTTACCTCATAGTTATAGTTAGGCACACAAAAACATTTCTTGCAGGTTCCAGCAAACCAACGGTTTAAGATGCTTCTATTAGAAAATTCATATTTTAAACTTAATGAGGAATACTTAATTAAACTTAATGAGAATTGGATTTTGATAAATCAAAAGATGTAGATTAAGTCTCTCACAAATATTGTGAGAGTGTACACATTGAAAAAATAATCAACGCTGTATAGACTAACTTAGACCCTACAGGTGCACTGCTAAACATGGTGTCTTGACTGTTTTAACTTGAAAATCATTTTTAAGTTTTTTTGAATCTCAGTGTTGGATTTTTCTGTGAGAAAAGTGTAATTCAGTCTAGGGTTGAGTAACTACAGAAGAAGTGTTTTATCGTTTCTTAATTCGCCTTATTTCCACAACTTCTGCAATATTTTTAAAAGAAAATTTCTAGCCTAAGAGTATTAACACTAAAAAGTCAGTGATTGGTTGCATAAGCTTATTAAGCCACTTAACTTATTTATCAAATATCAGCCACATTATCTTGACCTTAAGCAAGTGTTTCTATTTATCTAGGACCTGTCAGTCCCTTTAACGATCACGAGTACGCTCAAGAAAAGATTAATAAATTACTTGACTTAATTATTAGCGCTGCAGTATCATTGTGCCTTAGAACCCCTATGGGACTTGGTGCCGGCTGTATAGACGTTCAACTCTCCTCTTCTTCACGACATGGATTAATTTTACTTGCCTCTTCGTCTCTTGAAGTCCATTTCGAAGGTATAGTACTTTTTTCACAAGAAGAAGTCATATTTTCTCCTGGTTGCTGCAATTTTGACAGATACCATCAGGTCCAGGCAACTTATTTTAATCAAATGTTCTAATACTCCTCTCCATTTTTTTCTAGTGTAAGTAAAACATACTACACTAAAATTAATTGTACATTGCAAAATTGGAACAATAAACAATAATTAAAATGTAGAGACTTTTCATTAAAGATTAAATAGATTTTTTGGATTCCTTAAGCAAGATTGGTTGGATAGCAAGGTACATATTCAATATAATAAATATCGAAGTGTTTTATATCACACATGATATTAGTCAAACGAAGGTTCAGGAAAAAACAGAAATTTCTATGTTTTTCTATGTTTTTGGCTTACTATATTTGGAGATGTTTCAATTTAACATTGTTACTTCCACTAATAATAACAAATGTATTGTTAATAAGAAACACTTGTAGGTATTTATAGAAAGGATATAGCACTACATAGATACTGCTTTTTCACTCTCCGGTTCGAAATAAACTTTTATATTAAAACATCAGTCTCCAACACTCAAGTTATCCTCTTTTATACTTTTAACCTGATACTCAATTAAACAAACGATTTTTAGTGGTAATAAAAATCTGAATTGTGCTTGATTGCATCTTTAATTTTGTTTGCGAATGACAAACAGTTTTTCTATTTGTAAAAATAATCAGAGTATTCGCGTTCCATTTCTATTTAGAAATCTATTTCTGGCCATGCTGGACGTGTTGTACATATCAATAAATGTTTGTAAAGCAATCTTCATTACATTAAGTGAACTCGAATTACAGACCTTTTCCGATTTATTGACTTGTAGTTGGCTTACCGAAATTTTAAGAGTCAGAGTAAAATTAAGCGATTCTAATAGGGTAAAGGATTCTTCGTTTAAAATAATAATAACCTCTCTATTCTGATTGCGGATATTTCTCACCTATTGGTAATTACTTGAAAAGCCAGAGACACATGTTTGGGCAAATTTTAGTATACTTCTCAGATTTGATGCTTGAAGATGTAAGCAATTAGCTTGAAATCACTTTAACATCATCTGATATTCCAGTTTTCCTTAACAAGGACAATCATGCCGTTGATTGTTTAAATTGATGACCGCGTAATTCAACGATTCTGCTAAAATCAACGGAAGGGACGGGTCTTTATTTGAATAGTGTGGACAGTTTTGCTCATTTAATTGCAGACTAGTGATCGCCTATAACCTTGTAAATGTGGAAGACTTTAAATTGTTCTTTAATTTCGTGTGTAGACAAGTTGGGTTCAAGTTCAGCTTTAGTTTGAGTGTAGACTTTTATAATTTTTTTGAGTTTTGTAGTATTTGTTTTCGAATTTCATTTTATTTTGTAATAATCACTGTTCAAATCGTTTTTGTATTACATTCATACATATATAAGGCTCCTGATGAAGTGAATTTGCCGATATACGTATAGGAATATACAAAAACATATGATCGAAATATAAGTTAAAATCCTGAAAAACAAAACCGACTTTATAGAAAACCATTTCAGTTAGTTAAGTCTAACTATATGTAATTATATATTCTCCTAATTATATTTCAAATAGCGAAATGTAATAAATTATAATTTTTATCCTTAACCTTAGCAGAAACGTTATTAAAATCCACACTGAGCTTCTTACAGAACACTGTAGAGTTAATTACCACATGAAGATTATAGGTGCGATAGAAAGTGATTCCTGTCGACTCTGTCATGAGCAGAAGGAAACATCAGAACATATCCTATGCAACTGCCCAGCGGCGGCAAGACGTAGACTCAACTATAGCAATTACAAGATTTATAAATAGTCTTGAATTGTTTTAGTTGGGCCTTTAGATCTTTTAGGTCGGGTGCATTTATACCCTATTATTTAATAATAATAATAATAATAATAATAAATTATAGTAAAAACTTGAAACATTGCTATTAATGAATGCGAGGCCGTATGCAAGGCCACTACTATATGTTATGATAATAATGTAATTACGAAAATATGATATCCTTCAATTAATTATAAAAATTCAGAAAAATTTTGAATACCAAGAGGCGCTCATTGCCACTTCATTTGAATGTGATTGAGTCGCTGATGCACCGCAGCTGCTTTTTATTGGAACTTTGTGCGGTTTTGAGGTCTTTTCGTTGCATTTTATTTTTTAATTAATCTAAAGCTTTTTTGTGAACTTTTCGAATAAAGATAGAAGTGATTACGAGTATCTTTTGTTATGATTAGGTTTCATGCGCACTTATTCTATTCGATTAAAAATAATAATAACTTTTTTTCCTCATTGTCCTTACATTCCTTACATTCCAGAACCAGAGAACGGGCTATGGTTAGTGGAGAAACTGTTGCAATTCTATTATTCGGAGTACAGAGTAGAAATTTATATAAAATGTAATATTTTAAATTTAGAAAGTTATTTTTTGAAATATTTCCAAGTCACATAAGAAGTTGCTCATATATGTATGTATGTATGTATGTCCGGAAGCGTTTAACTGACACACCCCACCCAATATGAAAATTTATTCTTATAACTTTTTAGTTCAGTTTTCATTCTTCTTCTTCTTCCTTTATGTTATTTTATATAATTGATTATACATATCTTGTTGTTGTGTAATCAGAGATATATACATAAGTATATGTATATGCATAGATATGTACGTGGTATTTTTTGTAATTAATTCATTCATGCCAACATTTGGCATGTCCTTCGAAGCAATGCTACACTCTGCTCTGTAGCTCTATAGATTATGCAAGATTTCGAAGGGCTTGTGTCCTTCCTGTTTCAAGTTTCAAGTGCAAGAATTTGTAGTTGCACAACATTTTCATTTTCATTTTCATTTCCATTCTCATATTAATTTATATTATAATTTTTTTTTTTTTATTATCATTTATTATAAATTGTCTTTGCTTTATTGCAAATTGCACCAACAACCACACACACACACACACACACACACACACACACACACACACGTGTTTGCAAGGATAATTATTTTTGAAAAAGAAATGAACATGCAAGTTCAAAGCTATGTGCATGTGTTTGAGTGTGTATGTGGATGTGTGCGCTTATACATTATATATTATACGTTATACGTTATATGTTTTTAAATAGTAAATGTTAAATAGTAAATAGTGAATAGTGAATAGTAAATGTATGGGTTAGGATGCATAACAGGCCAGGCCAGGATGGTGGCTGTGTTGGCAAGACTAAACGTTTGGCATTCACATTGTCTCGGAGTGTTAAGTAAATCGATATCAAAAAGTCATGAACCGAGTGTCCTTTTTTTTTCTTGCTTGCTTATTGGCTTGCATATAAATTCCAGTTCAGGATGCATTTCATATCGTAATGTAATAATCGCTGTATGAATTCTTTCTATACTACATTCACACATACATACATATATAGCTATGTGTTTTAACAGTATTTTAACAGTTGTTTACTTGTGTTTTGTTAGTATTTGGTTGTCCTTATAAGGGATTTGTGTAATTCAGTGTGGGCTGAACTCGAGCTTGAAGCTTGTACAACAACCATTTGTGGTGAACGTATGCCATCATTTATATTAGAGGTGAGTTTCTTTGTTCAAATGCTTGTGGAAAGGCACATGCCTTTTTGTATTTGTATTAGTTTGTATTGGTTAGTTAGTATTTGTTAGTTAAAATATAAATCAATTTACTATAAAACTTTTTGAATTTATTTATCGACTTGTTTTTTATATAGGTGTGTAGTTTTTTATCTGGCTGTAGGTCCCTTCTCAAATATCTGTGTTAGCCTGCCGCCTATAGTGGCTTTGTTCGTTCTTCATTATTCTTCACTCCAATACCGCAACTACTTACAAAGCACAATGATGTCTAGGGAGTACACGCTTGTATACTTCGAATTCGATTTGTGCCTTAAATAATCATAAATAATCATTTTAAATATAGTAAGTTTTAGCTTTAGTTTTATCTACTTTGTTATGTTTACTTACAGTTTTTAACTTTCTAAAACGGTTGTCCATAGTGGTAACCTTAACGAGACTTCAGTCAAAATTTTCGCTTTAAACGGCAATTAGAACGAGTTTACGTGTTATAAACAAAAACTTTTTCAATGAAAAAATTATAAAAATTTTATTCCCAATTTGATTTAGCGGCAACATTCATTTCCCAAAGTTGCGATTTAAAGTCTCCATGACCTTTCGAGCACCATAAAATGCTAACAGGCATAGACGAATCGGTTGCACAGCACGGTAGCGGTTGCCATTCCCCCCAACCCAATGGGGGAATGACAAGATTATTTTTATACGAGCAACGAAAACTCCTGGTGAATTCAGGAGTTTGTGTTCACTCTTGACAAAGACACAAATTTTAATCAAACTACTCATATTTTAACATGATTCGTCCCTGTCGCCAAGTTGCATATACAGTATTTGGCTTAACTGTACTCTGAACCGTTTAACTATGCTGATGACGGTACGGCTCCCGGTTTCCGTATAGCGTATAGCACAATGGCAACAATGGCAACAATGGCATTTAGAGTTAAACCCATTATTATAAGACTACGCGTACTGTCTGACTACTTGTCTGCGACTGTTTGAGTTTGTTCAATGTTCAAGCGAATGTCTCGCCAAATTACATATAAAAAAAAACAAGTTTTTTATAATCAAATTTTCGGTAGTGTTAAAATACAAATTCGAGTATACAAATAAATAACTTGTGCATATGTACACATAAATTTAGATATTGTACATATGTATATGCTATGTGATAGCTCCTTGTAATATAGATACGTGTGCACATATGTATATATGTATATCAGTTTGAATATCTACTATGTAGTTAAATCCTTAAACCTTTGGCCCCAGTTTTGACCTTCCACATGTGTTGATTGCATTATTAACTAAAAATATGATTTTAATAATAAAAAATAATTGTAATTGGAATATAATCTCTTTACTCGTTATTATTATTTAATTTTTATTCTACTTGGCAATGATGATGTTTCTTTAAAATATACTTTTTATTCCTGTTACTTTGGATACAAGAACTTCTTGACAGTAGAATCTTATAGTTATTGATTTCCCACTCAAAAATAAAATTTACTTTCGGTTGTGATTAAAGTAAATCCCTTCCAAATAGTGATTGTTCTTCAGAGCAACCTAAAAATAATGTATTAATATAATAATTAAAAATGATTAATTGGTTTGTATGCAGAATAAATTTTATAAAGTCTATAGATTGAATTGTATTATACAAAATGCAGTGTAAATTCAGTACAAAAATGTGGAGTTTCGACAAATTACAGAAGGTGCATGGTGCTAGGTGAATTTCCTCCCACTCGGAAATCAAATCTGCTTTCATATCTAAATTGACGATTTTAGCTAGGTGGCAATGAAAATTGACTCTAGACAAATTTAACAATGACCTGTTGCGGTAACTTCTCTAAATTTTACTTTTTAATTGGCCCCTAAAGCAAAATCCGAAACATCTTAATTGTCACCAATCAAGCCTAGACTAGATATTCACAGTACTCACGTCAAGTCCTGGAAAAGACACAAGATAATCAAATCGACACATACTATATATTTGACGATTCCAAAACCCGTTTTAGACACTATGATTAGAAGCACTCTTTATGCAGCTATGTCAGAATTTGGTATCCCAGCAAACGGTTATGTTAAATGACGTTGAGCAGCACCACCAGCTCCGTTAGAATTGAGAAGAACCTCTTCGAGCCTTGCTTTTAGAGAGGGTGCCTTCTTATCGTGTGACTACTTTAATCTAATGTTGGAAACGATATTTTTAGCAGCAGATTTAAACTGTACTGACACAATATTCTACAAAAGTGTAATGTTATCATTGACCTAAATAACCGCGCTGTCAATGCGGCTTTTTCCAACTTAGAAAAACAAGAAAAACAAACGGGTCTTGTGGTGAATGAGGACAAAACAAAGTATTTTCTGTCAACCAACAAATTTCCTGATCGTCTGGGGACCCTGTCAGAAAGACTTTGTTTATTTGTGAACCAGTGTAAACACCAAAAATGACGGCAGCCTAGAGATTCAACGAAGAATCACTCTTGCCAACAGATGTCACTACGGGCTAAGTAGGCAATTGAATAATAACAAAAGATAAATATAAAATAAACTATTTCCGCTCAACAGGTTAGACTTAATCATTCTAAATGGTTATTTTATTTTATAGGTCACTGTGGTAGCTTGAGGTATCATTAAAATAAATTGAGTCTTCCCTTCACTGATGTCTGTTCATATTGTAAAATTGAAAGGTTAGAGCATATTGTCTGTGAATGCTCTGTTCTTTGCAGATAAAGACTTTTACCCTCTAGTATTTTCTTGGATTGCTAATTAATGTAATATAATATGTTGAAGTACATCGTTTTCAATATAGTCTTTTTTATTTAAATATCTCATAAAGAAAAACTTAGGAAAGTGTATTAATCTATTACTAGAGTTCATTTAAAAAATTTTTTAATTTTTTTACCACATTTAGAAGAATTACAAAGCTTATTCGCAAGATAAGTACAACTGTATTGTACTTCAAAATGATTTCTTACAAACATGTGGATTTAAGTTTACTACTTATTGCAATCTGTGTGGGACATCTGTACACCACTTGGATATAGAGAATCATATAGGAGAATCATAGCAATCTTATTGAGATCCCTTGCAATGATATAAGATTGATAGTTAATTTACTGACTTATCATGTCAGTTAGGTATTCATGCTAAAAGATGGAATCTTCTCTTAAATAATTTCGCTGAGAGGACTACAAGAAAATTGCTTCACATTTGCTTTGTGTCTATCGAACACAATAACGATAAAGATAAGATAAAATATAGATAAAATATGGTACGTATTCAATTAAAGTTAGTAACGAGACGTTCCTTAAAGATCATATTCAGCTTTATAAAATGTCCCAGACCATTTCAAACTTTTCGTGCTTTCTACGATAGTACAAAGCACGATCTCTATTATAATCTAACCTAACTAAATTGCTTAATATATCTAATGTCTTTATTTAATTTTTAAAATTTTGAATTTTCTTCCACTTACAATTATTTTAAACACTATGATAAACAATTAAATACGACAATGCTTTCACAATCCTGTCACACTCTTAAAAACTATCGCCCAACAAACAAAAATGTTAACCAATTTCATTGTCAATGTTAATGCTAACATTTGCACAAACAACAACACACCCAAGTGTAAATCTATTTCATTACCAATGTTAACGATAATATTTGCACAATGTTAACTTTAAACGTACCAGCCAACGTTATGAACAGACAAAGTTTGCAAAAGTATTGTTGGCCGAGATAAACGTTCAACCTACATGATTATAATGATATGATCAACAAAGATTGTAATATTAAGGGTACTCATCTAAACTGATAAAAGCCTTATAAACCTTATAAATATATAAATTTATCTACTTGGTAAATGAAGTATCAAATTTTGTATGAAAAATCGCTTACACAAATTTGATAATTTTACACAACAACTTTACCGAATAAATTTATATCGTATAAATTTATTTGCAGAAGAATGCAACTATGTAGAGACAACAGCTAATTGTAGAACCGGTGCGTGTATGTGCACAAATTTGATATTTTGCTTAAATAAAATGTAATTTGTATGAATTTCTTGTTTTATTATTTATGTATTATAACGAAATATAGAAGGTATAGAATGAACCCAAAGGCTTTGTAAAATTGTTAATGTAGCACGTTGTTAGAAAATAAATTAAATTAAATTTAGTAAATAATTCCATTTTATATGTTTTAAGTAATGAAATTTAGTTAATTCTATTTTATATAATTTAATAAAATAATAATAAAAACTTAAAGTATAAAACATATTCAATTATTAAATAATACTTTATGTTACCATTGCTACTATAGGGCATAGCACTGCTTCCCTACCAATCATATCAATAGCATTTACACTAACAACAACTATGGTTGCGCTACTGTCGGTGCTTACGCACGTCATGTAGGCAAACCTCATACTTTTATATGAGACCAGTATAAAATATCATCAAAACTCAAATTTAAAATATTTTGGAAGAACTTGTGCATTGCATGCACACAAAGCTAATCATATATTTCAAGAAAAAAAAAGCACAACAAAATTATCTATTAACAATAATGCCTCACTTACCCTTGCAAACAAAGACATTTAGTGGTGTGCAATAACAAACAATATTAATAATAAGTGTTGTTGCTATTTGTCTGTCCATTCAATACCAAAAAACTTTATTTCGTCTTTGGCTCCCTTCGTACACTTGAACACCGAGCTACGCAAATGCATACAGCATTTGCTCTAATATAAGAGTTTTTTTCCCAACCTGTTTAAAATCTATCTATCTACATATCTATATGTTTGGACGGACATGTTTACCCCTTTGCGTGCACCTTTGAGGCAAATTACAACTCTTTATATTTCTATGTTTTTGAATGGAACTGTATGAGCAGAATCATTGACGCTTTTGTAAACCGGGGTTTTCTGCAGCAGTTCTTGCATCTTATTGGGTTGCTCTCCCAAAAAATAACAATCACACCTTGAACTCGCTTCGAAACTAACTAACCAGGTTTTCTTCAATTACTTTAATTCAAGGTTAAAAAGATGAACCTAAGTTCAGATAGTCAGACAAAGTCGCAATCGCATGTGCTTTAATTGCATTGTTACCAAATGCGTCACTCATTATGCGTAATACGTTTTGGAATCTAAACCCTGACATAAAATATGTCAATGTTTTGTGAAATGCTTAGAGCGTCCACTCCATCTCTATCTCGATCTTTCGTCCTTGATGTTAATGCATTTTATGCAGTTTTCATACATTCTTTAGAACCAACCTAGTTATGAACCATTGCATTTGAAGGAGGTAACTATGTAAAACACGGCTGTTCAGATCAGATGCGATCGCGGGCCAATACAATCCCTGTACACATTGGAGGGCCTCAGAAGCAAATATATACGTTCATAATTGTTTTCAACAAAAATAAAAATACGGTTATAATGTAAAACTTGGTTTTATTTATTTATCAATTTAAATTCAATTATTTGGTATACCATAAAAATAAAATAATGTAGTAATGTAAAATAATGTTTCTAATCTAGTAGTCAACTAGATAGCGATTTAAAAGCTCTAGTGATAACTGGCGAGAAGAACATTTGAAAAGTACCTTATACAACTGTACACCAACAACTCGAACCAATTTTTGCAATAAACACTGATCGGAAGTTCATAAAACTGCTAAATGAATTCAAAGAGCTGGTGATTCCAACATTCTATAACAAAATTAAGGGAAATCAAATCACTATTCAGCATCATATTGTTGCAAAAAGTCAGCCGGTTTATTCACGCCCAAGACAACTCAATCCACAGAAGCTCTAAATGGCAAAACGCAAATTTGAATACATGCTGGAACAAGGTATATGTGTACCATCGTAGAGTGAGTGGGCCAACCCATTAAACATGGTCGAAAAAAAGAAAAAAGTGGCGGCTTGTGTTTGTTGTGTACATTCTCAGTATTGGATATGCGCTCTGGTCACCATATTTTCATTAGTTTTCATATTTCATCTGGTTTTCTTATTTTCGATTTAATAGAGGTCGAGCTTTTCCACGTTTCACATCCGTAATACAAAATTGATTTGACGTTCGAATTCAATATACGAAACTTAGTGCGAATGGTTATTTGATTAGACTTCCACACATTATTTTACTGCCCGAAAGCTGATTTGGCTTTACTCAATTGGGTCGATATGTCTTCTTCAGCACCTTTTTTATCTGTGATGATGTTGCTTAAATATAAAAATGCTTTAACGTGCAGCGTATAGTATAACCGCTGCACATGACTTTTATTTTTTCATGACTTATGTACAAGCCGGCATTGACTGCACAGAAACTGAGTGTCTGAATCTTGTTTTGTAACTCAGAACTTCTATGACTTAACAGACAGACGTCGTCAGCAAGTTTGCTAAAGGGTGTCCATTGTATTCCGATGTATCGCTTCGTTCAGAACACATGATATCGTGCAATGCCAAAATGAAGACTATTGGTGACAGTATGCAACCTTGTTTTACGTCAGTATTGACTTAAAGGGTTCGGATAGCATTCCACCGTTGCTAACACTACAATAGAATTCGTTGTACAACGTTTTGATGATGTTTAAAAGTTTGATAGGGACATCTCGCCTTGTAAGAATATTCCATAGAAACTCTCTGTCTATGCAATCAAAAGTTTTCCTGAAGTCAATAAAAACAGCGTACACTGACGTTTAAAACTCGTTACATTGCTCGAAAATAATACGGATAGTATTATTTGGTCGAAAGCCATATTGATTTTCTCGTAGACTTGCCACCACGGCTGCTGACATTCATGATACAATTATCGAATAGAGTATTTTACTCGGTGTGGGGAGTAATTTATAATTATTGCAGTCACTTAAGCCACTTTTTTAAGAAATTTTTACTAAGATACCCTTATTCCACTAATTGTGGGCTTATTTTTAAGTATTCACCATACACGTTGTCAATGCTGGCAGCTTTGCCATTTTTCAGGGCCGTAATTGTTCGTTCGAACAATTGTACTGATGTGTCGAAATTGGTTAGGTATAAAAAAAGACCTAACGAAAATGGTGAAATCTTGTCATCAATATCAACGCACCAAGGTATCCAAATATAACCTAACAATACTTGGTAGTTTCAAGTTACCAGAGAAGTGATTTGTCTCACTACATACCGACATCATAGGGCCATTGTCGATTGATCGCTTTACTAGATAGCCAGTTGCTATCCCCATCGACCAAGGCCGACAATTCGAGTCAAAATTATTCCATGATCTCACGAGCCTAATTGGTACAAAACGTCTTAGAACAAGTCCATATCATCCGCAAACAAAGGAAATTGTCGAATGTTTTCACCGCACACTTAAAACAACAAAAATCACCTCTCAAAGCACCTTACGTTCGACCATTTAAGGTAACTGATCGCGACGATAAGCTAGTGACAATTCGAAGAAAGGACAAGCCACTACGTGTTAGTATAGAACGGGTCAAAGCTGCCTATCTCTGTAGCGACGAAAAAAAACAGATCAACAGCAGACATCACAACAGTCTTTTGCGCGTCGAAAAACTGAAGAAAATAACCAGAAGTGATGTGGTGCACGAGTCTTTCAAGCGCAAAGCAGTTTTAGCTTGAAGATCTCGTTTAAAAACTACAGCTAAGTCGTGCTCAACAGTGACGCTAATTTACCACAGATTGACCCAGTGAACATAACTAGGATTTTTACAAAGAGAAGGGAGTAAAGGTACTAACTCCAATCAACCAAACAACATCAGTGACGCAAATTCACTCTTCGTTTGACAAACAGCGCGCGGACATCATAAAGTATTAGTATAAAAATTGTTAAAAATAATAATAAATCTAAGTGAATATTAAAAATTGTGTTTTACTTCGCTTGGTGTATTATCTCCAAATACTAAATGAACTACGTGATGCAGCCGTTATTTAAAAAATAATTTGAGAAGTTCTCGATAGACTAGTCTGGTTGGAACAATTGTTTTTTGTTTTCGGACAGGAAAATTTTTAGGTATACTCATCTGATCGTATTAAAGTATATATCTAAACTTAATTGATTTTTATGTTAACGTCCATTTTGACGAAAGAAACCAAATTCTTAATATAAGCTATTGTTTTAGATAGAAAGGTATTACAAACATTAGTAAATTACAACAATAAAAATTTTTTGTTTATTTATTAATAAATTGTGTGCTTAGCTGACCGACCCCACAACTGTTTTAAGTATAAGCAAGTGTCCATCATCAGTAGTCTTCATTCACCTTTCCATTGTCGTGTGAGTGTATTGTGGAGTAAAATTAGTATGAATTTCTCCGTATTAGGTTCCTACAGAATAGGTTCATGCAATAAATAATGCCTTTCCAAAAAAAAACTATTGAAATTTAACAAATAAAAATAAAAATATAATTAATGGTTTTATATATATACATATATATATATTTTTTTCTTATTTTTTTGATTCTGCCGTAGGTCACTTTTTGTTAAATAATTCAACGTTTGTTTAATATTTTTTAATACATTTATTATTTCAACTCTTATTAAGAGTTATCATCAGGATCACGATCTAACATAAATTAAGATTACTAGAATTATATTTACGACATCCTTTTTATTCTATTGTCTATATTGCCTATATAATTAATTAATTCAATTATTCTATACCTGGTTTAGGATTTCATTCTGATACAACACAGCAAATGAATTTGTTAATGAGAGAGAGAGAGAGAACTTTCACAGCAAATTAATAAAACTCCAAATACGAACACATAATATAAGTACGTAGTAATACAATAATTTCTAATTGAATTATTATTTAGTGTTTTTATTTATGTATAATGTGTTTATTATGTTAAATACACATTGATTGATTTTTCGCTTCTTAATTATTAACATCACTCATGAATCTAAATGTGTTACTAAATTTTCATTAATTTAGACTAAAACCATATTATCCTATTGAGATACATATTTGAAGATTATAACACGATTTCAACTTTTCGCTTTATTTTGAGTTTTTACTAACTTTATAAACTCGGTAAAAAGAACTTATTCTTGTTCAATTTTTTTTTTAAATTGTGTGTATGTATCGTAATATAGTACTTTGTAAAATATTATATTTTAAATTTTAAAACTGTTCCAATTTCGCATGTTCGTTACTTTTATTTCAGTTCTGCTACAGCTGCTACAGCTGTTATATGGCGAAGTTATATGTACATTACATTTATGTACATTTGTAAGAAACTACTTTTTCTGCTCAGTATTAATATATACAAATCTTAAGTGCTTACAAGCAACCCTGTGCCAATGTTTTGTGTTTAGTACTAAACATTTGTTATTTAGTCCGTTTTCTGCTTTCTGCGAGAGTGGTTGTCTGTCGGTTCATTGCTTTTGTTTTTGAATTTTATTTTCGTAAATTGCGGCTGCAATATTTTCAGTATATGCAACTGTTGTGTTTCTTCTTAACGTTTTCAATATTAAAAACATGTTCTTAAAATCTCTTAATGATAAAACTAAACATTTACAATATGTAAATAAAAAATTTTTACAACTTTTAATTCATAAATTACTGTAGTTTTGTTTTGAGTTTGAGCAGTATTATAATTCAGTTTCGGTTGAAGTATGTTTTGAAATAAGTTTTTGAAAAAATAAAAGAAAATAGTTAAAAATAAAAATATACAAAAACTTTAAAAAATTAAATAAAATTTGAAAATTTTGTGTAAATAATAAAGAAAAGATTGTTAGTTTGCATTTTAGTGTTTGACCTTAAATATATAAAATTATTCTTTCAAAATTTAAAAGGCAAGATAAATAAGCCAAAATATATCATTTGGTTTTTTTTTGGGTTAATTTTTCAAAATAGCAGCAACAACAGCGGCAGCAGCAGCAGCGGCAGCAAACAACTGAGCCAGAAGAATATATAAAACAGCGGCAAAACTTCTCAAAAATCGTGCGTAAACATTTATACAAACAAATAACATTTGTGGTGTGCTATGTATGCAGATATGGATCGTATTTGCCGTTTGCCTACATGTGCACACAATTATATTACCAATTCAACAAACTTTCATACATTTTTATAAATTAATATACATTTATAAACATTACATACATATACATATGTATGTGTATGAACACTTTTTGTTTAATATTAATGTGATTATTTTTAGAAAATATTCATAATTTGTTGTCTTTACTTTTATAATTTGTTCTTTCCGATGTATATAGGAGAGTAGTAGCAACAAAACAAGAAGAAGAATTGGTTTAGCAATTACACATTTTACAACAACAGTATGCAGTATGTAGCAAGTAGCAAGTAGCAAGTAAAAGCAGGCAGCATCAATATTAAAATGAGAAAATAGAGAACAAAAATGTTATTAAAGAGCCGAGGAGCCGTTAGCGGCTTTTTGTGTTGCAATATTTTATTCAATTCAAAAAAAATATTAATACGTTGCAAATTTAAAAAAATAAAAAAAAATCGCCTACGATTTGTTCAAGTTGTGTGTTCTAATTTTATTTATATATGTTTAGAGACAAAATCAAATTTTAATTAAATAAGAATCCAAATCTGCAACTTTTGCATCAAACAAAGTCTGTTGACCGCGCAGCAGCGTCGTCAGCTGATATTTCAGCTGCCGCTTTGTTTTTCTGTTTTTCTGTTGCTGGGCACACACAATTGCCACCTAAACAAATGCTGACAAAACGGCAAACAACAAACAACAGTAACAACAGTAACAATTATGCAAATACATTTAGCCACTATGTGTGGTACGTTCGTTGTTGTCTTTTGTTTTATGTTTGAGTCTTTGCTGCTATCTTTACGTAATGAAGAAGTAATAAAGTCCAGTAGAATCTGAACACAAAATGTTTTTGAATTCGAACTCAGCAAAAATTTCCCTTGCCAGCGTTTAACTATGTACATATATTTTTTTTTTGGCATTTCGTTGTCGTTATGTGCTTTGAAATCAAAATTTTTAAATTATAATGGAAATAAAAAAAAAAGAGTAACATTTTATTTATGCAAAACTTAAATCAAAAAATCGCAGTCCATAATAAAAATAACTACAACAACAATACTTTGCGTCGTCGCTACTCCGAAAAAGTCTCTTCAACTTGCTTGCTGCTCCTTAATAAGTTCCGCGCTTTATGCTGTTGCTTTTGTCGAACCTAACAACAAACTTTAACTTTATATTTAAGAAGTTAAAAGCTGCTTTTTATTTTTTTTCTTTTTTTTCGTTTTCTATAATTTCTACAGTTTTTACAATATCTTCTGTATGAATCACACATAGTAAAAATGCTTTTATATATTTAAGTTTAATACACTGTCGCCAGCGTCGCTGCCAACGTTTTTATAGCAGAGTCCAATGTTCTTACTTTGCTAAAAATGTTGGCTTTGTCTACATTTACCGAACAGAATGGAAAAATGAAGAAAGAATTTGAATGGACACTGAATTGTTGTTGTGGCATAAACGTTTATGTCGCAAATGATTTTATTGTTGTTGTTGTTTTTGTTGTTGATTGTCTCTAGCATTGACTTGTTAGATCCGATCCATCCCATCCAATACATTGGAAATCGCATTGATGACGATGACGTCGCTGCTGCCGGCAGCTATTATCAATAAATATGCATTATATATTTCTGCATTGTTGTTGTTGCTGTTATTAAAATTATTTTTTTTTGTATTTCATTAATGATGTTCATATTCTTGTCATTTGACTTGGCGTATGTATGTAGTTTAAATTGATTGTGAATAGATTTCAATACTTTGTGTGCTTGTGTAACTACAATTTTTTATGCTATAATAAAAATCGTACAATTATTGAAAGCTTTGAGTTCAGTTCACATTATTGAATTCTATCATTTCATTTTTAAGTTAATAAAAAATCATAATTAAAACCAAGTCAATCAACACAGTAAATCAGGGCAACCTTATAGAAAGAAGTCTTGTGATTCATATAATACCCCACGAGGTGGGTGTACATCACTTGTTGTATACCCTTCCCTTAATAGTTAAGGGAAATTTCTTTGTTTTGTTTTGAATTTTGGAAGAAAACGTGAAATCTGGTAAATCAGTTTTGTCTGGACTTACAGTCTGCAAATATGTCACTTCAATTCGAATGGTTCAATCACTGCTAGAGATTTATAGTTACAAATAAACAAAGCACCATAAAGAATGTTGCATCCTCTTTACTCTTTATCCTCTTTATTTGTGAAAAACTAAAATATTATACATTACAATTTATTATATAGTGTATGTTAAAGGGTTTTAAAGACATTTTGTTTGTGAGTAAAAAATGTTTGCAGTGATAATATAAAATATTTTGTGAATATAAGTTGTAATTTAATGTCAATTTTTCAGATGAAAAGTAGGTTTATTCGAAAAGTAGTGAACTACAACAATAAAAATTAATTTTATATTATTTTAATTGATTGAATTTTTGGCTAACCATACAGCTGTTTCGGGTATTGCCAAAAACCCATCATCAGTGGTCGTGAAAATAATTCTTGTATTTAATTATTCGTAAATAATTTTTTTTTTGAGAGTGCAAGTACCAGGAATCAAACCCGTGTTGTGCCAAATTTAAAACTCAGAGTTAGCTCACCTTAACCAACTGACTTAAAGCCATACTTGACTTTTTATATTCGCACATTTTTCGGGAGCTTTGTTAATTTGTTGTGAAAGTTTTATAAACAAATCCACTTGCTGTGTTTATATTAGAACGAAATCATAAACCAGTTGTAGTTGTAATTAAACTAATTAATCATATTTTTATTTTTAATTGTTAAATTTCAATATAACAATAAAACATTTTGTGTCTTCAAAAAAAAAAGGTTGCTTAAAAATTTATATAGGCAAATAATATTTTTATTAATATAAAAGCAATATTTTACTTCCATGTTCTTAAAAATGTGAATTATTCAAGACTATTTTAGTCGTAACTTATTCAATTTAAGACCAATTTTAATTTTAGTTTTTTTAATTTATCTATTCTCTTAAGAAGTGTTTGATCATGTCTGATTTCAAACATTTTTTGATATTTTTTTTTCAATTTTTGTTGTTTGTTATTCATATATCATTAGTTTATTCACCTGGAAACATTTCTCGCTAAAGAATTGTTTTTCTGTCACCCACTTACCTTTTTTTTTATTAAGCTCTAAGCTACTTTTCTCTACAAAAACACCCAAATATATGCATTATTGTCCCTTTGTTCTAGCAAATTCGTGCATTTTTTTTTTTGAAAAAATCAGTAGTTGATTGCTTAAAACAATGATGACATAAAAAAGTGAATTTTTCGTGGGCGAAATATGACTTCTGGAGAACTTTAAGATAAACAAGGTTTTTCAAAAAAATAAATTTTTATCTGATATTAAATCAGATATTGAAACAGCCATAATACGATTTTATGCCTTACAACTGACTTAAATTGGCTAAAGCATGTGAGGTGGTCTTTAATCTGATACAAATTAAACTACCTGTTAAAATTTTAACAGATAATCTGATTCTGTAAAAAATAATAGAGTTCTTTTAGGTTAATTGCAGACACAGAGCGTCGTTTATTTCGTGAGATTAATTCTGAACTGTATAAGGTAGAATTTTGACTTAATTGTAATTATGTCAATATACTTATATAGTGGTTTAATTTTAAGAACGGTTTTGCATGTTTTACTTAAAACATTTGTTTAACTTAAAGTTACACTAGAAGTCGGTAAGCCTGATTGGTCCAATATAGTAGAGAACTGTAAAACTCCGACTAACAGAAGATGCACATGGTCGTATATGAAGAATTGTATATGAAACACAGATCTTGAGTTAGCAATATAATTAAGTCAACATATTTTATTTTTTATTTGCTTAGTTGTGTATTCACTTCATATATGTTTAGGACTCATGATATTCGTAAATGCGGTTGCATTCATTGCATCCAAAATCCATTTGTTTATCTCCTATTGCTAACAAAGGCTTTTGGATAGTAAAGTACCTAGAAAATAAAAAATAAACAACTGTCACGTCAACAAAAACGCCTGTACGTCATTTCATATATGAAGCTGTGTTTAGATATGCACGTTTTTGTAGTTAATGGGCTTTAACGAGAGAAACTTGTTTGGGAACACGTTTAAACATAATGTCATTATTGTTGAAAATAAAACTCATTTACTAAACTAAGATAGAACCACAAGGAGAAATGCATTTGAAACTGTTGGGTTTGTTTCTACATGATATTTAGTGCACATCCATTCTTGATATATTGTCGATTTTAGATTCAACCATTCACTTATATCTATATTCACAATATCTATACCATATGCTACTTGCACATTATTGACTATATTTATATGTATATCACAAATATTAACTTCTGAAACAGTTTATTATGAAATATCTCTTACAAAGGTCACTATTTATTTTTTGAGCGTGATAATGAAAAAATACTAACTTCTTGTTGAAAATTGCTTTATTGTTTCTCGAAGTTTCCTTTATGATTAATTCACTTTTGAGTGCGTTCTAACCACTTGTCAAACCATTTTTTCCAATCATCCTCAGATACCTCCAAAACATGATTTTTAAATGCAACAACGGCTTCTGCTTCTGCCACCGACAAAAATCATGATCGTGTCTTGATGGAGAATGGTCCGAGGATGCTTGTTTGTTTTCCGTATTTCACTGAAGACTTCTGGTAAACAAATGATTACGTTTCTGCAATGGTATCCATATAGCTGCCACATTATCAGATTTTCTGAAAAAACAAGCGAGCATTTGTTTCGAAGTGCTTCGAGCGCGAAGAACTTTTGTTGCATTTGGTTCATCTTGAAATCAAACAAACCCATATAGTCGATTGCTGCTTATGTTCCGGCTCATACACATATATCCATGATGTGAAAGTAAGTACTTCCACGTCCATGCACTCTTGTCTTGATAATCCAGGTTGAAGGTCGTAATAAATCATCGCATGAAAATTTTTTCGCGCGAACACTATTTACAAATCACTGTAAATAACGCTCTAAGGTAGATTATGTTTAATAATGTCAAACTATCGTATGGATACGTCAGATGACACCTGACAACAATCAGTCTTGCCAAGGTTCAAAATATAAATAGCGGCCCTCATATGAACCGCTGAAACTTTTATAGCGCACTCAAACTTGATTAAGTTCACCCATAGCTGTCAAAGCGGCTTATTTGTGTACACAGCTACATGCAGAGTTTGCAGCTTAGATTCTCTTTTATTCATAAACAGCACTGCTCTATAAAATATCTATATGTCGGGAACAATAATATCGTATTTGACCCATACCGTAAACATTTTGCTTAGAATAAGAAACAATAATATAATAAAGTTGATATTTTATAAAAACTTGAAATTAAGAAAAGCAATTTTGATTTACGTAGATGGTAATTTAATATATTCTCATATAACCGTATTAGGGAAAATGTTAATTTATTTATTAAAATACTTCTAACTATATAAGTTTAAGTAAACATAACAAAATTATATAGATATCCGAACCACTGCAAAATTTTGCTGCCCATTATAATCCCAATCTCTTCTAGATAATTTTTATAGAAGAGATAAAATAGATGCTACATTATTGTCGTGTTTCTTTAACACAAAATGAAGAGTCTTTGTATTCTCGTTTTCAATTGTCAAAATCAGGAAAAAATAAGCAATCAAATTTTCACTTTTATGCCATTCACACGGCACGAATTAACGATCATTAACTGCTGATATAGCTTTAATTGTTGCTATTATCCGTGTGTTTGTTGTTTCGAATTGCCTTTGTAAAAGTTAGACGGTTCTTCACTGCAGCGGCATTTTCAAAATGTATAATGTGCCTAGTTCTACAAAACTACTTGGAAGAACTCTTATAAAATTGTATGTTCTCTTATTAGAATATTGCTGCTAAAATGTTTATTGTCTATCGCATTAATAAAAATACCATGTAAATGCTAATTTAAGCTAGTTTTGCATAACTTTCTCAAATTTTACCGTGTGAATAGCATATTACGTTGAAATTGGCATAGTTGTGTGAGAAAAACCCTTCTGTGCAAAATATATGTCTTTGATTTCTAAACTGATGTAATTTTTTTATAATTTGGAACTTGGTACATACCTTACACATAAGATATAATTATGTTTGATTGCCAAATACAGTAAAATTCTTAAATAATTCATAAGTTCATAGCAAAATCAAAATGAAAATTTATTTCACATTTAAACAGAGAAGTCGCCACATTTCTTTCTGAGATAAAATTTATTAAATATATAATTTATAAAAAAAAGCAAATTCATTCAAATCGATTCAATAAAATGTAAATATGTACATAGTTTTACATGACTAACATTCACACAGTTCATATCTCAGTCTTATTTGTTTTAATCCTAAAATGACATTATCTTTAATGACAATTTAATTGATTTGTGTGCGCTATTTTTATGAAGAGGCGTATGTACTTGTAAATTTATGACTTCATAATAAATACTTTACATGCTTATATTTGTTATGGACATAGCTTAATATATATTTTTTTAATATTAGAAAATATATATAATTCCCTTTAATTTATATTTCTATTTTGACATTGAGTGTTGGAGAGGATTTATAGTCTTTGCTGCCAGTGCTTCCCAACCTTTTTAACGCCTTTTGACGCTTCACTTTGAATTACCTCTCTTAACTCTTAGATTGCGCACATGTGGACATATGGCCCACGTTGGGAAACACTGGCCAGGTTCTAGAAGTCACCTAATAAAGAAACACATACCATATATATCATTTTTTTAAAATTGTTTTACAACTTTTTTATAACTTTTTTATAATATAATTTCATTTGATTGAAGCATGATTTATTTTATCTTACCATACTAACGTATTGGTTGGTGCTTTCAATAAATCACTTAAATCACAAATATTTTATCTAAAAGCCCAAAGTTTTGGTAACGCAACAAAGTGTGTTATCAGACCACAGTTCTGATAAATTTGGTTTTTATTGGGATATATTGATTTGAATTGATATAAAAATTTATAATCATGAAATTTACAGTACTAAATTTTTATTCATGTACATCTATGTGCGGATGTGTGCATATGTTTTTATATATATTTATATAACATATATAACATATATATGTATAGCATTGAATTTGATTTGCAACCATCATTGTTAAAATATAACAATTATAGTATCACATGTTTGAAATTTGTCTATCACCGAAGGTTGATTTTTAATATTTATGAGTATATACATATATACATACTTATCCGTCATAATTCTTATCAATTTACATAAGTTCTGCGTTTTGGGTAAATAAGTTCAATAGTTCTATTTACTTTTTTCTTGTGTTTTTCTACGGTAATATGAACATATTTTTTTAATTACGATGATTACGAATAACGAACATTACACACTTCGAATTTCTTACCGTTTACTCCGGTGTGTCTTTATTGAGCTTATTTATTTACCCTAGAAACATTTTAAAAACTTTTACATTTTATTTATCTTTTACCGATGAGTTCATTTTTAATAATGCAATTAGTAAATAACAATGTTTTATATATTGTATGTGGGGATTCATTCATGGGGTCTTATAAAATAAAGAAAATATAAACAACAATATATGAGATTATTAGATTTATTTATTTATTACTATTCGGACTTTGTAGGCAAATCTGATCAAAAATAGCCAACAAAAGAAAATTCAAGTCAAAAAAAAAAAAAAAACTAATAACTTTCAATGTGATATTACTGTGCTAGTTGCTGTTTACTATAACATGATTTAAACAGTATAAAGAATAGGGGTGTTCACGATGTCAAGTAAAGTACAGAGCGGCAACAACAAATTACATGAACTCGAAATGTCAACGATCTCGTTACTTGAGATCATGGATGTTACTAATATGTATATTTATATTAGGAATCTTAATCTACAATAAATCTTTACATTTTAATATTATTATTGGTAGTCATTTCGAAAATATTGTTCACAATTGAAGAATGATAAGAGGAGAAATAAATTTTAATAACATAACCGACTTCATTTTTATAGTCGACCAATATCTGTTAAGTACGTAGCATCGGACGGACAGACAAAAACATTTACTATAATATATCCACTAAATCTTATATATTATATTATATATATATATATTATTATGTCAATAAAAATGTGTTCCTTATATGTAAAAGCTGTATAGTTCTATTCAATAAATAATCAATAAATTAAAATTGTTTTGTCGTCTTAAAAGTAGACCCTTTCGATTGCAACAGAGCTATGCTAGATTTAGACCCAATTTTCCAGATTTTTTCTTAAATTGATTGAGTTATGGCCTTAAACCTCTGTTTTTTCGGGCTTCAACTGACCAAAATCGCTTTAAGTAATAGTAGTAGTAATATTTGTTTCCGAAACCAAAAAAATCTCCCAGATCTATTTCAGCTAAGTACGGTGCTTGGTCAATCACATCTGCTAACTTTTTTTGACAAAATCATTTTCAAGGCGAATAACAATTTCAAAAATTGCTCATGTAAATATGCTCGGCACTAAAATACGGTATATATAAATGTTCTGGAAGTTTTTTATACAGAATATATTATAAAATTTTTGCAAGTATTATAATCCCTTGTGTAACATATAACTTTTTTTATTTATTTTTTGAAAATGCTTTATACTTCCAAGGCTAGCCACTTTTTTATATTGGCATTAGTAAATTTTGACAGTTCCAAGCACAATCCTACATATATTAAATGCCTATAAAATATTTTATGATAGATAACTCAAATAACTCAAATCAACCATTGTAGTTTTCGATTTTCGAGTCATTTTATAATTTTGCAGTTAACCTTTTTATGGTGTAATATATCTTAGCAGTCAAATTTTTTAGTTAACTTTTATGATAGATAAACATTTTCGAAGTAACGACTCAAAAATGAAAACAAAAATAAACTTGGTAATGTTAAATATAAAACCGTCCATCAGTCATCTTTAGTTGTATTTGTTGATTTAATAGTCCGTATATATATTTTGGAGTGTAAGTGTCTGACCAAAAAATTGTCAGACAACTGACTTAGTATGAAATACAAGTGAAGTGAAATTGTCGAAACGATCAAAATCAATGAAATAATTTTCTAGTTAGTGAAAATAAGCTCAGGCTTACATTTTCTAAGTATAACATATTCTAAATAAAATCATAAACGTTAATAAAATTGCATTCTCTAATTAATTTGTTTTTTTTTTCATTTTTTCCTGTATTCTTACTGAGTATTTTAATTGAGTTATACAGTGACTGCTTTTGAAAATAGGAATGGAATTTTTTTAACATAAATATGAAATTACGGCAAGGACGTCAAAATTCCAAATTTTAAGAGCGCAGTTTAGAGCACGGTGACATTTTTGATTGTCATTCAAGACAAAAAACCTAAGAACGACACTCAAAAATGGTAGTCTGCATCTTTGAATGACACGCAACCAACATGTTGGCATGCTCACCAAAATTTTGTCATTCAAGAGCATATTTTTGCGTGGTTGCACTAACATATTCGCAGCGTGCGTAAACACCCTTATTCTTCAAACATTTTGCTTGAACTTTTGAACTCTTGGATGTGAGCGTGTTCAATTTCGGTTGCTAGATTAATTTTGAGCAAGAGAGAGCGCTTGAATGACATTCAAAAATGATAGTTCACACCGCACTTAAGTGTGACTTGGTCTGTGTGTTACATGTGAGTCAATAATTCAAAAATTACCTTAACTGATAAATTACTGATAAAATTAAGAAATGTCTTTACATATATACAACAATTTTTTCCGGTCCATTATAGTTTGGTTTAAGTGGAGAGTACTGTGCTTGGTCTCTCTTAAATATGGTTTGTTTTCTTTCTAAATATAAAATGCAATAGTTCATTGTATCCAAATAGTTCCTCGTTTTCCTACTTAAAGTCCAATATTAACAACTTTATAACCGGTCACTTGATGGCAATACTAGATAGCCATGATCTAGTTACGTGTAGTAAATATGCTACGCAAGTAATTTCAGGTTTTACTTTAATGAAAATTTTGTTAAATTAAACAAATGTCATACGGAATACTCGTAGTAAGCATGCAATCAGCCAATATCTGGAACATTTTATTTTGACTTCAACTGAAAATGCATACACATATCGCACAAAAAAACGCTTAGGTGATGAATTTGTATCTGATAGCTTTTCATTGCAATTTAATTTTGCATTCATTCATATTTTTTTAATTAAAACTAACGACATTCGTAGAGTTTGCTGATGCTTGCTTTTGGTAATGATATATGCCACTGATCATATAAAATTATAGCACAAAAATCACTTTACAAAACAATTTTAATTAACAACTTGCATTCTCACTGAACAGATAGATACTTGCACCGTATTTGCACATTTAATTAAAAAAAGTATCTATAATTTATTTATATTTTTTGCAAAATATAGTAAAGTCTTTAATACCAAAATTGTGTACACTTCACGCTGCGAACACATATTAAACTGAAATGCTCAATTAGGTTTTTATGATTCTTTGGTTATAATAATATACATATATATATATATATAACAAATGTATGTTGAATATACATGCCATATATGTATAACAAAACGTAGAATCATATGACTGGAATACTCCAAGAAATCAAAATATTTGCCGAAGCTCCGTAAGCTAAAATTATCTTGAAGTTAGTTCCAAGTTGTGTGAAACTGATGTGATAACAGAAAATGCGTGATGAGGAATTAACTTTCAGATAATTTCAATTTATTTATGAAGTTCAGTTTTGTTAATGTATATCCTTTAACTGTTAATTTTTGCTTAAAATTTCTAACTTATCACTGACAAGTAAGAAAGAACTGCAAAATTTATGAATATTACTTGTATATATTTTTTTTTTTAAATGTTATTGTTTTTTAACTTTATTATATATACATATGTACATACAATATGTAGCAGTCAAAAAATGACTTTATAGGTATATATGTATAGTCATATATTATGAATATATATTTTTTTTTGTATTTTCGCTTTACCTATTTTAGTTTATAAAAATGTAATATATTTAAGTTGAAGTTTTTGTAATTGTAACTAAAAGTTATTGTAATAAATGACTTTTATTAGGATTCAAAGTGATAAGTCCAAAATTTCATTGCACATTTTCAGTGATATATGTAAATGTTTAAGCATTATACATTATACTTCAATATATAAAAATAAAGTTAAGAAAAAATAAAAAATATATTTCAATAACTAGCTTGAACAATAGTTGAGGGAATAGTGATATTATAATGAAGCAATACCAGTGTGAACGTACTATTAGTTAATGAATCGTTCTTCATATAAGAAATGAATTGTAAGATTTTGTTGGAATATTAGAGCAATATTTAATATTTTTCAATACTAATTTTGCTAGTTTTACAAGTGAAGTCAACAATCCTAAATATGTATAAAAATATAATATTTTTACACAATATCTCATAAAATGAAAGAAAGTTTCATTTCATGAGCGCTGCTTCATCATTCTGTGATAACGTCCATACTTCTGCGCAATACAGAAGCACGGGGAGTATGAGCGACCTATAGAGCGTAAGTTTCGTAAAAAGCCAGCGGTGTAAGTGTAAGATATTTACAGCGTTCGTGCAACCTTACGTGAATGCTGCAGTTGCGCGGATTGACATATTAAATTGTAGTCGAACGTTGCTGAATGAATCAATAATTTGTATCATAACACCTCTCACCGCAGCTGACCATGACTGTTTTAATGTTGCCGTATCCACCATAGCTTAAATATATCTGTAAATAACTGATTTTACTTTATTTTGAGCATGTCTTTTTTGAAAAATAATCTATAGCTATAAAATATGTGATTATTACCTATTTATACGTGTGTTTTTGCTGATCTTTGGTTCAACTTAATTTAGATCTAGATTTATCTTCTTATAGCATCTCTTATATTCGTTCCGAATGGAAAGAAATCGAATTTAGCTACACGTTTCACATTCCTCGTTACAAGATGGGGAGAAATGGACACCCATATACTTATGTCTAAAGAATAATATAACAGATTTTCTGGTATCTCTTCCGCGACCCTTTACGAACACAATATACAGCTGTTTTGATAAGCCAGACCCACCTTTGCTGTATGTCGTTCTATATAACCTGTACGAATATCGCCAATCGTATTTCTCTGAGCAACTAAATGTGAAATTGGCAAATTTAAAAATTTCTTAAAACTTTTTAAAGTAAAAGTTAATTTAAAATTTAGTAAAATTATCAGTAAATTAAAAATTAAATTTTTTTTAGTATACATTTTTGAACTGTCATCGTTTTAAGAATTGCAGCGGTCATATCTAAGCTATGTTTATATTCCAGAATAAATAGAATAGCGTCATTTATTACTATCAATTTACAATACCTTTTGGTAAAATGGATAATTTGATTAATAGTTTGTATCTAAGTTGTTAAGAATTTTGTAATTTTTTCAAAATTTTTCATAATTTACTTTATTGCTGTATTTTTATGACCATATTAAGTTGTATAAAATTAGTAAAAATTAAAAGGTATTTAAAATTTTAGCTTAACAATTTTCAAAAACATGTGAATTAAATTTTATTAATTTATGATGGAATAAAAACAATAAATGCTTTGATATTTGTGCTTTGTTTATTTATTTATGTCATACTGTGAGGGGGACAATCACCTTTGTTCACAATATCATAGAGATACTCAGAGGGAGTTGCCTCTGCACACTTTGCGCTGCTATCACTGACTTCAGCTAATTTTCTTCTTAAGCTGATTATTTACATACTTTGTTTTGAGGTCCGTAATACCTAAACGTGCTCTGGGTTATGAGATTTTAACCAATAATATGAGTTTGATGAATGCACGCGCATAATTATTTAAGCCGCATTTATTTTAATTGGCTTCAATTTAATAAATATAGTAGAGGATGGCTTTTGAAGAAAGAACGTGGGTGCTTTATTAGTTAACAGGCGATTCAATTCAAATTCTTTTCAATCTGAAATATAAACAATAACTCTGTAATATTTTGCCAACATATTTATGTTATTAGTCATCATTATGTCATCATTTTTGGCAACTACAACTAAATTTCAATTTTTCTGCATATCCACAAGTTTTGCTTATGGTTCCAAAAGCACTGATGACGGATCTTTCGCGGGATTCAAGTGTATGGTCAGCCGAAAAGGCGTTTTGATTAAAAATGAAATGTAAAAAAGCGGAACTAATGAACTATTTAATGAAAATGAACTAAATGTACTATATGATGAAAATGAACTATTTATATCTAAGCAATGTCCCTTAAATTGAAGTGTCGGCATATAGTTAAGTTTAAACTTAAAGTGACAAAGATTTTAACTTTTGTGTAAATACTCGGTTATGTTTTTTATTTTCAAATGGGTATATAGGTTGTGGGTCTTAACTTACGATATTATATAGTTTACTAAAATGTTAATTTCCTCCACGTTCTACGACCATGAAACCAGAATTATAAGAAGTTTTTTGGACGTATCCCAAAAATATATGCATTTTTCTAATCTATATATTTTAAATGTGCCATTATGTACATATGTATGTACCTGGTCTGTGTTGTACTTACTAATTAAATCAACACCCAACACACACAGGAAAATCTTTTTTTAGATTCTGTAATATCATTTAATGATAGAACATATTGATTAAGTATCATTAATTAATAATATTAATATAATTGTATATATACGTTTACATTGATTTCAACAAAACTAATATGTAAACAGTTTAAAATAATCATTTTGTATACTTCTTTTTATTTGCAGTTCCATGAAGCGCTTATGAAATAGTGCAGAAAAACCCCAATTGCTGTAAGTCTTATTAATCTAATAATCTTACGAATAATTTTTTTTTTTTTATTAATTCTAATAACAAGTAAATAAAAATTATTATTATTATTGATCCTAAAACACTGTAGAAAACTGTTGTTTTAAGAGTATGTGTTAAGCAAAGTGCATACCAGAGATCGACATCAATGTATTCAAAAGCCAAGCAGTAGTCTTGCGATAAATACTTCAATTAGGAACAAACTTCAATGTTACCCCCTGCAATACATATTGTTTAAGTCCCTGAATAGCTGGATTGTCCTCACAACTTTTTTTACAAATCTGTCTCCATGTATTAATAGATCTAATTTACTCCTTGTAATTTTTTGCTAATAATATCAAACTTTTCTAAAACTACAACTAACTCAGTCAAAATAGGTAAACTGATATTTGCTATTTACTATCAGTGAGTTGATTACTATCTGTGAGTATTTCAAAAATTTCACCCTAATTTTCTAAAATAGATTTAAACAAACATAAATACGAATTTCAACGTGTTAAACAATATTTTTTTAATAAAACTGTTAACATATGCTGCAGATTTGTCTTCTTAAAGTATTTTACTAATTTTTTACTGTGCTCAAATATAGGCATTAGTCCTTCTGACTTCTCAAAAGCTGTTTGTTAAAAACATTTTCAGCCGTGCACCATTCGAAATCCCCAAAGTCAATTCTTTTAGCTGATCATCTTTCTCGAAATTGATTGTAGGGCATAAAAAATTTTTTCTTATAAAATTATCCGTTCAAAGATCGGAGGTTACGGCTACTCCATCACAAACAGCAATTGATCATTTATTCATTATTGCCACTCTTTTCTCATTTCCAATAACTTCAATACGGCGAGACACTCTTCTAGAATACAGTATACCCAAAAATCATATGATATTTTTTTAATATAAGAAAAATACATATATGAATACAACATTCATTCAATAATAATATCGATGAATACGTTGTATAAAATGATATATAGCAATTAATAATATATTTATATATTTTTTTTATGATCTGATATATTTTCATTGATCATAACGATTTCGAATAAACAGTAGTTTTCCATACTTCACCATGTTTGTTCTATTTTTTTCGCATTTTTTCTGCTTTGCTATCGATTGATACCTACTATCGATCACCAGGTACACAATTTTACCCTTAGATACCACAGACAGATTCAAATTCAGTTACGGATATGAGCGCCCTAGTTTCGGTAGAATATATAAATATGGGTCAGTAGCATCTGTCGTGTAAATGCGGACCTTATCTTTTATGAATAGATGATTGTTGTGCCATTTAACTTTTGTCATGAATCCTGCTACTCGTGTTTATTTGTTTTATTATTCTATTACTTTGTCTGCACACTTAAGCAACCCCCTTAGCTTACACCTAATGAGGTAGCATACTGATTTTTTAAGGATAATGCTAACGTTATTGATTAATTTAATGTTAGTTAATTTACGAAATTAAATTTATTTGAATTGAATACGTCATATATTTTGATGAAATCCTTATTTTAGCTTGTTATTATCAGGCCTATTCTGAATACTCCCAGCGAAAAAACTCCCTATTCGCACGCTGTTCCCGAACACACAGCTCCCTTATTCTGAATCGCTAGGGAGACAGCAGTTTCGTGAACAACAACAATTTCAAATTTGTTTTGTTAAATTTTGGCAACCATGCCACTTTTTAATGACGAAAAGTGAGAAAATGAGCAAAACAAAGAAAAGAATTGCGTATCATATGTTGATTTAAATGTAAAAATCGCATTATTTGTTTGCTGCACAAATTATCGGAAATAAATATAAGTTATTTTATGAGTAAATAATAAACAATTAGAAACTTTTATTTTAATGAGTAAAATAAATATATAAAAAGAATTATGCATGAGCAAAATAAACCAAATGCTAAATGCTAAATTCTAAATTTTTAACTCTTTTTTAAACTAATTAAAAAACAACCTTACGTTATGATATCAATTCTTCAATGTCTTTATTTTCAAACATTCACTGCTTTTATACAAAATTTGCGTAAATTATAATTTACTTTTTTTATATAATTAAGATAGAAATGTCCTTCATGCTTAAATTAATGAACTAATACTAGTTTATACCTATAAAGATCTTACAATAAAAAAGAAGCAATGTTTTACCTAAACATAATTGCAGTTTTAACTTATTTTAACTTATTCTAGGAATCCACTTATTTCAGAATTTGGTTTCCTTTCATTTTTCTATTGTTTTAAAAACAATAGTTAACACTTTAATTAGTGGAAAAAACCCGTGTGAATAAAATAAATAAATAAAAATTTAAATATTTCAAATTTGTTATACTTTTATTAAAATAATAATTTTAATAAAATATATTAAATGAAAATTTTGTTATATTAAATTTATTAAAATATATTCGGAAAACTAATCAAAAAATAAAACTTTGAAAATATTAAATTAATTGTAATAATTTTATTATAATAATAATTTTATTAAAATATATTCAAAAATCTGATCATTTTCAGTTACTTTTATATTAAATTAAACTATTTTTAATACTTTTTTAACTTGTCTCCCCAACAATTTGGTAGCGAGAGAATTTGTGCAAAATTAGGAAAAAACTCACATTCGCATGCGATTCAGAATAGGGGAATTGGGAACAGGGAACAAACTCGCATTCCCTTGCGATTCAGAATAGGCCTGATTATATAAGTATCTAATATTATTTAACCCAAATTTCAACTTTTTTAGATCCTCTTCGTAACTCATTTAATATTTAGAATATTAAAAGCAAATAAATTACGATTATCCATGTTATTATTTATTCCTTTAGAAACGTTCTTACTTTTATTATTTAAAATCTTCCTTGTCTTCTATAGAACCCTACGAGTTATATTGGAGCGTTATTTCTGCGAGCTATAGTTTTACTTCTTTTCAGAGCGTATGCGGAATTTATCGCTCTTTTCTAGATTTTATTTTTGTTATAATGGATTTGCTCCTTGGTAATGTTAACGTAATCGACCAAAATATATCCCTTAACCATCTCTAGCAACGATTGACTTTTACATCTAGTTTTCCGACAATATGATAGTTTTGTCGGAAAGAGTGGGACAAAAAGGTAGAGAGTAGGAGATGGGGAGAGATAGAAATAAAAGCTGAATATTGCCATTAGAAGCAATAGGCTTTACAGGAACGTGCATAAAAAGATATCTAAAGGCACAGTTAGAGCAGACTCGAATAATATAAACAAGTGTTTTGATATTTAATATGAAATTTTATATAAATTATTTTTTTTTACAAAATTTTTGTTTTGCTCTAATAAATTGCTCTAAATTGACTCTTGTTATGAATAATTTTAAAATTTTTTAGCACAAGCCTCCGTAAATTAAACTAATGTAAACTAATAATTTAATTTTGACTAAATAACCAAACAACAAATGTTTCAGTCATTTATATAAATAAAAGACTGTCTCCATGCTTTCTTTAAAGCGGCAAAATTGTCGTCTACATAATAAACGTGACTTAGCATTTTAATGAATTATACTCTAATTTTGGTAGTAAAATTTTTGAATGTCTAGTTTAGCCTGCTTAAAATCATTGTTAAGTAAAATTCATATTTTTAATTTAAAAAGACAACAATTGCCGGTTATCTCTGTTTGCATTTGTTTCCAAACTTGCTTACGGCATTTCTTACAAAGATTTTTGTTTTTTTTTGGCTGTCTTCGCGGTAATAAAGTGTTCACTTCTCAAGTGCTTTTTACTGGTTTTTACTGGCACCAGTAAAATTCAATTTCGAAAATATTTCCATTTTATTTTCAATTTCGAAAATATTCCTTTCTACAAATTACCAACATACATATGTCTGTCCGTTGGCTGTTTGAAAATATTATAAAACAAATTGATTTCTAATATAAAATATTATAAATAATTAAAACAAAAAATGGTCTATAGAATAGTACAATAGCTAGTTATCTTGTCTAAATGTATTTTATCTCGGCTTGGCGAAATACTTAACATGAGCATGCAACAAAAACAACTAAGCCAGTGATAAGTTAAGTGATAAGATTCGTATATGTTACTATGTTGGCTTAACTCTTTCGTTGAAATAGCGAAATAGCTGCATAGCTGCTTTATCCGTAAGTCTGGTGCTATTAGCTGGTATAGCGCAGTTTGATGAAAAGCACTGAGCTTATCTTAAATGCTTGCTTATATTGTATTTGTATGAGGAATGTAATCAATCACTTACTTCTAAGTACCTAATCGAAATATTTTTATTCGCATTTTTGCTCCATGGAGTCATAGTAAAAATGATCGAAAACCCCCACAAGAAAAAAAATAATAATAAAATGTTTAAAATGTTTAAAATGTTTATATTAAAATATATTTTTGATTATTTTAATATCGGTCCAAAGTCTATTCAAAAGAATGTTAATAAAATTTGACCAGTTCTTAATAACACCAAGAAGAGTATCAGTCGCGGATTGCAAAAAACTTTACTGTATGACTGAGTGAATTACTGAGCTTTGTATCTTGAAGATATGATAAAAAATGCTTTTTTTATTTTGATAAATTAAGTTTTTATGAAAATTTACTTAAAATTAAACTTTTTTTTGTTAAACTCAAAAATTAATTAAGGTTAACCTTCTCTCTTATTTGTAAAATTGTAAAGGTGGTACGAGCGTAGCGAGCGTAGACACACGCGCCAAACTTGGCACCAATTAATTCAGTTTTTGCATTTTGACATTTAGTTTTTTTGTGTTTATTCTAAATTTTATTTTAAATTTTAGTATAAAAATAAATAGTGAATATGTCGTATCGTGCTAAGTGTTAAATAAGTGTGTAGACAAGAAAGTGTGTCAAATATTTGTTTTTAATATTTGTGTGAAATTGGCGACAGAATTTATTTGACTGACTTATCATTGCAGTTGCGTGCAGTGCGCTGCGCTGCGCTGCGCTGTTTAACATTTTTGTAGTTCAAAGTTACAAAAAATAAATAAAATTTAATAAATTTTATTTTTTTATAATTCTTAATAATAAATGTAAAATAAAACAACCAGCTCATAACGCTGTGTTGAAAAAATATTAACCCATTTCGGACCACCGGCTGAAAGAATATTTTATATACATATTTCAAATAAATACGAGTATTAAAATTTTCTCATTTAATTAAACTTCTTTTTTTTGTTTATTTCTATTGAAATTTCAATGTAAAATTTGAAGTATGAATATGCCTGGTACTTAATGGGTTAATCGTTTGCATTCTTAAATGAAAGCATTTGGCAGCATTTGAATTATTATAGACTTAGACCATAGACTTTCGGCATATTTTGAAAATACTTCTTTAAGATCAATCACATGGCCGCTCTCGCGTTTTGTTCCCAAAGCAAATAAAAATGTTACAATAATAAATTATACGGAATTATATACGGAATATGTAACTGCATATTATTGCAATCACTTCACTCGATTGCATATCCGTTCCAATGAATTTCACAATTACAGAATAAAAACAGAAGTTCACCTAAATTTGTTTCGTTTTCCATTATTGATGAAAATTAAAATTATTATTTGGCTCTTTGCCACCATGTAATTTGCGTATTCGGTGCGATATGCTTTCTGAAAAGGAAAGGAATCGAATCGAATCGAAAATTCATTTGTGCAAATTTTTAAAATTTTCATACCTATTGAATAAATATAAAACTTATATATATAAAGTGAATATCATATATATATTTATTTGTATCTGAATTATGTAAGTTCTAAGCGGAATATACTCGTATGATCCAAAATCAACTCACTACCTCCAAATTTCAAATGCTTTAGTTGGCGTAAATAAAAAGAGCATTGAGGTCAAAATCTGTGTATTTCAAAAATAACATTATTTAAAAGTTTATACATATTATACAATTATTTTTGATTATTTTCATTTATTTAAAATAAATTAACATTTTTATGGAAATTTTATTTTCAAAAAAAAAAATAGATTTCTTTGAAAACGCACAAGTAAGATCAATTATGCAATGAAAATCTCACACAAAAAACAGAAATCTGTTATTAAAATTTTTATATCCTATGCCAAGTTCCATAGCATATGTTCCAATCATAAAGGGCAACATAGGCTCAGGTGTCTACAGATGAGCCTATGTTTCAAATTTGACAGGTTCAATGTCAAACGTTTACGTTCTAAAAATTATATACGGATAATATAACCAATAAACTATTTAAGAGACCACTTATGGCGGATATTTGGCAACATTCACAACATCTGTATGTGGTCAGGTTAGAAATTTAGTTTATAGAAATAAATTTTTAATTTTTAATTTCTTATTTCTTATTATATTTATTATTAGTAGTAGATATGTAGATGTAGATGTAGATGTATGAGATTTTTGAGTTAACAGTAAAGTTTATAATGAGCTACAAAAATCATCACAACATCACAAGAAACTAATCCACTACTGAACCGAAGAGTTCGGAACACTCACATCACACTTCATTGTCTAGTGTTGATTTAGGATCATGTTTTTAGACCCAAGTCTCATCCAAAATAAAGAAACGACGCACCCACCAATTATTTGTATTTATTTTAAAGCACTCCAGTTATTGCCAAAAAAGTTGCATTCGTATATGTATTTTAAACCCGGAAACTAGAAATGCCTAGATTTCTACTAGTTTTTTTTTTTTTTTTGATCAGTCGACGATATTTCGAAACCATATTGTATATTTTTGCAATAATTTCTGGTGTTGTTGGAGTCATACAGGCTCATCTTGAACTGATATCGATTGCTCATTTTAGAATAGGCTTCGATCCACGAAATTTTGGAACTATATGTATTGGTGAAGACCAAATCGTTGGTTACTTTTTTACTTATAATAAAACTACTAGATAGAAATTATTTATGAATTAGAATCTAAAAAAAAATTTAGTATTTTTATCCATAAATGTGTGCTTCTAGGTTTTATATTAATTGACACTAATCACTTTTGTGCGATAGTTTAATTACGTAAATGCCAGTGGAAATCTTTTTACCTTTTTATCTTTTTTGACTGGAATGATCCAATCTAACGATATGTCTCATAATGATCTTTCAGTATCAGTTCGCGTACTAAAATACCCGTGTTGTTGGATGATTTTGTTCAAAGTTGTTTGTGAGCGAATTACGGGTTATTGCGATTGATTAAAGATTTTTATACTGTATAATATACATGAGATTTTTAATGCTAAATATGAAAAATTAATGTTAATTCTATAAATTAATCTTAATAATAAATTTATTAGTTTTAGTTTTTCAAAGATTTAAATCACGTTTCTACTCATTTTGTTTTGGGAGAAGACTTTCTTGTATTGCGTTAGGAGTTAATATCTCTTGAGGTTTGTTCAATGTTTATGTTATTTTACATGTGAGCGTATCGACAGTCCTCTTTCTTGAATTTTTAGAACATAAAGAATTGAAACGTAGATAAGTACAACAAATTACGATGAGGGAACGAATAAATGGAAATAAATGGAAGTACGAGTATTTGTTTTGAATTTATTACGTTAAAAGGTGTTTAACTTGGATACAGTTTAGATATTTGTCGGCTTTTCCTCTGATTATTACAGGTGGTTTTTTTAGAGGAACTATAAGATTGCAGAATCAATTCATAATTCTCATAAGCAAAGTTTTGCTTACTCTTTTATAATATTTATTGCTGTAGTTGGTTGGTTGGTTGCAGTGGCAGGTCATAAGATAACTTCAAATGTACCTCAATTAGCGATTTTTCGCCGTTTTGTTACCACATTCCTCGCAAGAACCCTAGTATAGAAGAGTAGAGACTAAATCCATCCCACCGAATTTAGGTAATTATTGCTGTAGCAGTCTATATATAATTTTTAGACCATTATAAGTGGTCTCTGGAAATACATTTTTTCACTTCAATAATTATATACTACACTTTTCATTCTTATTATTGTAAAATTTAAAGCAATTAGCTGTTTGCGATGAAGATAATATGAAAGTTTCATTAACACTCTTAATTATTTCTTCGAATTGTTCGAATATAATCGATTTCAATCATTATACACTATCGCAGGGCTATCTAAAGCACGGTCCGTGGGTCACATACGGCCCGCGGATAATGTTTTGTTTTTAATCTACCACAATTACACAAATTTTCTTCTGGTGTACTGGTAATAATACATTATTTTATTTTTATGGTACTTGTACCATGAATTAATAAATTAATAAAACTAAATTTGAAATTATAACCGTATTTTTTTTTTTGTCGCAAACAACTATGAACGTATTTGTATTTGTGTTTTGTTTCTGCGGCCCCCCAATGAATGTGTACAGTGGTTTCTATTGGCCCGCGATCGCATCTGGTCTGGAAAGCCCTGCTCTATCGAATTCATTATTTTGATAAACTGAACTAAAAATATTTAAGTAGATGTTAAATAATATGAATATATAATAAATAACACTTAAGAATCATAATTTTTTAATAATAACATTAAGAAAAACTTAAAAAACCTAACTAATACTATGTACGTAGTACGTATCCATATATTTTTTATTTAACTGAAATTAACTGTACACCTGGAAAAAAGTTATTCAAATTTCGGCAAAACAATCACATCTAATGTAGTTTCTTTTATAATTTGATTACAAATTTTTAAGAATTTTTTTATTCTACAGAAAAATTAATGAATTCATGTTTTATATCTTGTTAAATGTATGATAAAGTAGCGGCATCGCTTCTAAAACAAGATAATAAAAATTCTAGGAATTAATGAAAACAAAATGAAAAGATACATAAACACAAATATAGGTATACATTTTAAGATGTTGTCATTAGTCTATGTACTCAATGAAATGGTATCTGAACTTCCTTCTCTACTTCTCAGCCGGTGTCGTCATGTGTCGTATTTAGCTTTGGGATGTAAGATTCCCACAGTGACCAGAAAATTATGGTGGCTTTCTCGGCTCACAAAGTGGAATAACAGCAAAATGCCTTTTTAATAAATACACTTAAGGCTTTAATGCTTCTGTAAATTTATTTTTCCGTCGCCTTGAAATGAGCTTCTCCGCTAAAAAGTAGGTTCAACATTTTTCTCCTGCCCAACATACTCGTGCGTAGAGCAATTTTATGCAAATTGAGTTGATTAAAATAATTAAAAATTCTGTTGTTCTTGCGGTTGGCAGCCTTAAATTAAGTGCACTGCTGTATGTATAATTAAGTACTGATTCGATTATATTACATAGTGATTAGGATAAATATAAATATTTCTGACGTTCCACTTGATTAAGTAATTTTTTTGAAACCACTTAGTGTGCTAAAAATATGTACATTAAGTGTACAAAGTATCCGGAATTAAAAAATTTTAAAATGTTTTTACTTTTGTATGCATATAATTTTCTTAAAAATTGGAAAGGATATATGTATGTAAAAAATGGAATACATAATATTCTATTCTGTGTAAAAGCATATGGAATATAATAAATCAAAAATGTGTATACAATATTTTGCGTTTCCCAAAAGTTTTTAATGCCAGATTCAACTATACTCAAGGCCTTGTGTGACGTTTTCTAATCCCTTTTCGAATCGAAAGTGGTCATAAATGAAATTTGAAGGCTATAATTAAATTTATTAATAATATTTGATATTAGTATAATAGTAACACATTAGATAAATAGTGCTTATAAATAGTGCTTATAAATAGTCCTTAAATAGTGCTTATTTCAAATCAAATGCTACAATACTGTTGCATTCTTGTGCTATTTAGTAGCACTAAAATAAATTGCAATATTAACTATATAAAAGTAAAATGTGTTTGTTTAAGAAATGATAGAATTTAATATAATATAGAGTGTATATAAATTTTGTAGTTATTTCTTCAATTTCTTTGCAACTTCATTCTGTTAGTTGGTCTTTTTTAAAATAAATTTCTTAAATCATCGAATTCGAAATAGATATAAAATAGAAAAAGATTGTTTATATAAATTTTTTTAAATGATTGTTTAATATTACATAAAAAATTAGAAAAGCGCTCCTTTTTTCTGTTAAATTATTATTAATATTTAAATGCTATTTAGAAGATAAAAGGATATTTTGTCACTTTCACTTCCAGTAATGGATTAGATATATCATTATAATATTTGCTCAGAGTAATTTATCTGTATTACGTTAGATTTGTATGTACAAGATGGCCCAACTGAATTCTATTCAAACAACAAAAAGCGATTGTTTTGTTGAAATTATGTGTGAGCATTGTTTTCCAGTCCTTTTTAGTTGGACGTAATGTGTATCACGATGTCGAATTTGGTCTCTATTCGAGTCTCTATTTTAACACTTGTTAGATTTCACTTGAAGCTTCAGCTAAAGTGTTTTTTTTGGTTTTTATTGCAATGGAAATTTTGTTAAGTCCAAACCTATTTTTCTGAAGCACTTCTGAAGCAGGTGCAGTTTTTCCCTGACTGCATATTACAGCACTGATAGTATCATTAGATCGTAATTTTTTCGCAGTTTTCCTATCCATTAATTTTTTTTATTTTTTTTTTCTATCCGTAGAAACTTTAAGCAGTCTGATATCTCATGTCTTTGACGCGACTACTAGCTCGGAATTAAGTAATCACTCAGTTAACATAACATTTTTTTCCAAATCTCTGCTCTAAATCGTTTATTTCCTTTGTACTTTGTTGTTAATTAATATTGCCGCAATAAAGTGATTTAAATAGAAAAAAAACTGATTAACAGTGATATTCTGATTGCACACTAAAAAACGAAAGCAACCAAAAAACCTCAGTTGATAAGAATATTTAATAATTTTATTATATTTTACCTTGTTTTTGCATTACTATTGTTATCGTTCCATGTTAAGTATGAGCCACTTTATATGCAGAGTTGTTGCCAGTAGCTTATCATAATCTAAATAAAAATGTGATTTCTTTCATTTTCATTTCTCAACATGTTTTTTTGCGTCTAAGACATAGTCTAAAAAGGGTATATTAAGTTTGTGATGTTTTTTGTACCGTAGACGTAGTGAATGTGACGGAAAGGATAAGAGCCAATTAAAAGTTTTTATGAAGAAAAGTAAATATTTACTTGTATCTGCAAATAGTTATAATGTGAATACAATATAATGCAGAAACTATGAAATTTATACGCTCTTGGTTAGATTACCATGACAAATCCTCTAATGATGAAATAAATTATTGAAGTTTTTCACATAAAATGTTTGGAAATGCAATTTGTGGAAATCACATAACTATTTCCTCTTATAGCTATTATATAAACATACTGATCAGAACTAACTTCTTTTTTATTATTTAATAAAAAATAATAAGCATGTAGTGAATTTGATGAACGAGTAAAATATTTAACATATGTGTTTAAATTTTACTTGGATCAGCTTAAATTTGGATACGAGCTACTCGTAGTAACTTTGAGTAAGACTGTGTATACACTAGAGCGTTCCACCAGCAAATTTTCGAGTAAATGAGAGCATCTCAAGGAGCGTAACATTCCTGTCGAAATTTGAAAATGCTACACAGACTTTACTCGTACATTTTATTTGAAGTAAAATTTGTGTATTACTCAAATTTTACTATAAGTAGCTTGTGAAACAGACCTAATATATGTAGACATTTGGCGATTAATATTTGGTGATTGTTAATATTATATAATATATAATAATAATATAATTTTATAATAAAATAATACAATATATTGTAAAAATATTTATATAATATAATTTTAAATAATATAATTATTTAAAAATAAAAACATCTGGACGAATAAGTAAAGGGAACGTAAGTGGCTGAAAGTACTGTCCTTATGAAGAGGTATTAAATCTACCGACGTTTTCCAAACACTTGTTCTTATTATTATAGAATACACATTCAACCGAATGATTTACGTAAAGATTGTCCTATTGCTATTGTATTTATTTACCCTACATATACATTTCGTGTACATGGTAAAAGTCTTTAAGATAGATGAGTGTCGGCTACTTATAGTCATTGTATTATTTTTATTGGAAAAAAATTAGTTCTGGTTTGAACGTAGTCTGATATATCATGGATTGCAATAAAGAATTTGTAGTGTGACTTATAAGGATTATAGATCAAAATGCTTAAAATGAGGAAAACAATCGTTTAATTAGAGTTAATATTGCTATGATTTTTATAATCACAAAATTGGTTATCATCTACACAACAAACATACCCATAATCAAAAAGTCATATATGCTCTAGTGGTGGCAATCGTAATTGATTTAATTGACTAATCATGAATGAACGTCAATTTAAAAAAAACCGATTTTGATTGTCTGTTTTCAAACAGTAAAGTCTAGTGCTATCCACTTAAGATTAGCGCAATCTGATATTCCATTACACATTCAATTCGGCACTACTGTTATGCTGATTTGAAGTGGATTATTAATCCGTGTCTCCATTGTTTCAATGTACTGTTTGTATTTCTTAATGACTATGACCCGTAATAATTAAAATGATTAGAATAATTATTGTTAATATATGTATATTAAATGCTACCTATCATAATCAACTACTTATAATATAACAATAAAACTTTTGTTTGTAGAATATAAATATATTAAATCTTATCAAATTTACTATACACGTGCTTAAAATTAACTGGCTTTTTCCAGTGAATAATATAAATATTTAATTATTAATATAATGCCTAATAATGTGTGAAATTTATTATTGAAATGTGATAAAGATTTATTAAAGAACGCTAAAATTAACAAATTTCGAAAGAAAAAACAGATATTAGATTGATTTCAAGTAAATATTTGTGAAAAATTTTTAAACATGCAATTAAATGAAATTTTAATTGTTAATCAATATTGACATAAAAAATTAGGCAGTAGAAATACATATATAATAATTGAGAAATTCGAAAAATCTGTTGCTTGTAACGATAAAATTAATAAAATACAGGTACTATTTTTTAAATTAAATATAATAATTAGAAAGCAATAAAAAAGCTATCTACATGGGTATTCTATAAGTACCGATATTATTATTATTATTGGTAAAAGGGGTAGTACACTGTGACCTAAAACATTTTTTTTGTTCCTTAGTCGGATTAGAGTGTTTCTTCAAGTTCGATTTCTATAACGAAAGACAGTATAGAGCCTATCTTTCCTATTCTTGAATCCTTCTTTTCTTTTTTCTTCTCTTCTCTTCTCTTCTCTTCTCTTCTCTTCTCTTCTCTTCTCTTCTCTTCTCTTCTCTTCTCTTCTCTTCTCTTCTCTTCTCTTCTCTTCTCTTCTCTTCTCTTCTCTTCTCTTCTCTTCTCTTCTCTTCTCTTCTCTTCTCTTCTCTTCTCTTCTCTTCTCTTCTCTTCTCTTCTCTTCTCTTCTCTTCGCTTCTCTTCGCTTCTCTTCGCTTCTCTTCTCTTCTCTTCTCTTCTCTTCTCTTCTCTTCTCTTCAACTTTACAATCCAACGTAAAACCAGCAACTAAGATAACGTGAGATCTTTTGATAAGTTTTCGTATATCACAGACATTATATTGACCAGATTTGGCGCCTTTGTATTATATATATTTAGATAATATCAAAATAGGATCTCAGTAATGACTTGTATTAGTTTTTTGTCAACAAAGATATGAAGTTTCTAAAGGTCTTCCATTTTTATCAAGACCAGCAAATTTATTTTCCTAACAAACCATATCATATTTCAAAGCACTAGTAAGATAAATATGATTATTATCTATACCCATAGTAATCATGTGATAACCTTCAAATTTGTCTTCAATACAAAATATTACGAAATAGGACTTTTTTAGTAATGTTTTCAATATTTCTTTAAGTTCTCCTGCCTCAACTTTTATATATTTAATTATATATAAGTATATGTAGAGGTATATAACATTCATGAATATATAACATTCATATAGAGATATATAACATTCATATTTATTTGTTTCTTCTACCATAGAAACTTCAATATTTAATAAATTTTTTTTGTTGAAAATTGAAAAATCTCTGGAATTTTTTTAAGATAAATATTAATTTTTTTTCTTTGGTGAATTTTACTTAATATGTGCTAATTTTGCACTTCATTACTTTTAGTTTGTATACTATCAAAATAATGTATACTATCCTATTTATAGAATTCAAAAGACGTATCAATTTACTGCATGTTAATTGAATTATTTTACTTTTTTATCTCTTCAGATAAAACGATAATCTTCACACAAAAATGTTCTGTCTTACCAATAATTTATATATTGGATACATTTCTAAGTAAGGAAGATCGGACATCTTCTATTTTATACTTGGATATGAAATGGAAAGTATTCCGAAAATCTGTTTTTTACGATAATATTGTCGATAATTGAAAGTGTTGCGAAATGTATGAACTGAATTAAATATGTCGACACAGAAATTGTAAATAAAAACACTCAAATTTATTATAATAAAATGAGTATTTCATATTTCATATGAAGTAATCAAATATAAGGAATATAAGTAAAGTAAGTAGTAGTATCAAATCCAAATTATAAAAGAAGTCGTACCGTTGTAATAAATTTCTTTGCTAATCTTTATTACTTTCCTCAGAATTGAGAAAAGGATTGCTTTCAAGTGACCCTGATTTGGCAGCACTTTTTTAGTTACAGGATGTACACAGAACTGCTCACCATCCATCAGTTAGGTTAGATTGGTGAGTTAGGTGAGTTAGGTTAGATTGTGCTGGCAGACCAAAAATGCCTGCCAGCACAATCTTAATAGTAGACTATTAAGGCCCATTGCGATACCAGATCAGAGTCTTAATTTTTTAGCGATAGTGTGCATCGCTTAGGATGTGCGTGTTATTAACGAATTTTATAAAGATTTCAATAGAAACCTCAGGTTTCTATTGAATGCTTTAGTCCGGTAAAAGTCCGGACAGCCACAACGTATTTTTGTCGAGTTCTCGAGAGAGCCGGGTAGTTACACAGCAGATGTTCCATGGTACTATACTTATATTCAGTGGATTTATTGGTATTCATGTAATTTTAGTTTCTTTGATGCCATTTCCTGTAATGTTTTTTTTTATTATAAATGTAAACTTATTTAATATATTTTTTTTCCATTTATTTTTGATAAACTTTAAACAAAAATTTTTTAATTAATTGATATTTAAAAGTGGGTAATACCGACATATAACTTGTATATCAGCTTATTTTCGTTTATTTCTAAATTTTATAATTAGTTTGTTTTTGTTTTTGTTTTTATTTTCGTTTTCTATAAATAAATTTAATGCAATATTTATATCTACTTTAATGTGTGACCAAAGCTCCTTATAATTTTTGTTTTCATAATAGCCTAGCAACAGTTTTAATATGTATATATATGTAAACATTTAAGTATATGTAATTATAAATTAAAAATTTATACTAAAAATATCAATTTCATTATCTTTCACAATATAATATTTCTAATGAAAATCTGAATAAGTTATGGCGTCAATGTTGCGTCTTAGTCAAAAAAATATATATAATTACCTATCCACTTGTCTTTTCGAAGGTTATTTTAGACTAATATTTTGCTATTTTGTTATTGTTTAAAAATATTACATATCTGAGTTTACTCATATATTTATTTGACAAAAAAAAATTAAACTTTCGTACAGGTTTATTGTTCAACAAATATTATTTTATTGTGATTTATACATTTATATATAGAATTATCGCATGGCATAAATATATCTGTCAATTATTCTCTATCTTAAATTTTTATTTTTGACGAACAAAAGTGTTTAAAATTCATTTAAAATCCAATTAAAATCACAATTTTTATTGCTTTTCTTTTTAGTTTTTTTTTATTATTACTTTTAATTATTTTTTAAAGGCGTCAACTTTTGTTAAGATAATTCTGAACGTTAATTTTTGTTTATAAGTAAAGTGTATCTCTGATTTAATATACTTGAATCAATTCATAGAAAGAGTAGTTAAGAATATATTCAAACAAAAATATTAATATTGATAACATTTGTTATTTTACTAACAATATGAAAACAAGAAATCAGTGACTAAATTAAATAAATTGCAAAGATAAATCTAAATTTTAAAAATATTTAATGAGTCAGCTACATAAAAACTCTACAATGTACTCACTTCCATTCAATTTTGTCATTAGTCATTCATTCCATTCGAACTGTACTTAAAATAGAAAAACATAATTATTAATTAAGAAAGTTCATTTCCGTTGAATATTGGATTGGATATTGATCCAATACTAATTTATTACGGTTCTTTGATATTAGAAAATGAGTACTTGATCACTTCGGTACCGGTATTTAAATAATCCGTTTTAGGAACTTTTCTTAAATTAATTGTACACCGTAGCATATAACATATATTGTGCTATCCCTGAAGAAAAACTTCTCAGCTAAACCGAATTAATAAAGACTTTTGATAAACCTAATAAAATCTTATGGTTCAAGATCCGAAACCTTATTTGGTCCAATGAGTAATTGGACTTATATCCTGACGACGGAACGAGAAATATCACACATTGCCTTTACAAACAAACGGCACTCGTTTTTTTATTTTTTTATTTTGAAAAACTAGTAACCATTTGTTTACCAGATATGTAGAAATTAGGCAAACTAAATCGGATAAGATGAACAATTTTCCATTACAGCAAACTGAGCACTCACACATCAGCATAAACAAGTCACTTTTTGAGCACTCAAAACAATAAATTTAGAATAACATTACTCGAACGAAAAAATAACAAGAAAAGTTGGATCTCAGTGAAGAAAGTTTGCCACCTCAATATGTCGGAGCCATAAATCAACAGTAAGACCTGTTGTAAGAATGAGTGTAAGAGCAGAAGTATACGAACATATAAACGATGTTATGATAGATGTAACTGCAGTTTGATGATTTTCAATTTTTGTCGGTGACAAGTAACTATTTAAAATGTGGCCATATTAGTATCTCATTTGGGGTAGGAGAGTGCTTGCTGCATGTGGGAGAACCCTTTTTAGTTGCTATTGTGGTCTGGCAGCTTGTATTGTTTCAGTATAAAAGTCTAAAAATCTTTGACAATAGATGACGACATAAGCAATCAGTGAGAAGGGTTCTACGAAGAAACGAATTATTTAGATAATAAATGATTGTATTCTGTTATTCGAAATATGTTTCTCTCTGCAAGCATATAGTCTATATGGGACATATGACAACCGCCACTTTTAAGTGTTTAGTATAGTGTTTTGAAATAAATGTGTGAGTATTATTTCAGCACGCCTTTCAGAATAAGGCATCCATATTAGATTGGATTGTTTGTTGTAATTCATTTTTTTTCTTTTGTTACTTTAGAATAAGATGTCTATATTGGGCTGGATTGTCTATCTGTCGGATTTCACTTTTTTTTTGTTACTCTAACTTTTCTAAGAAGTGCCATAAATAAGCCTTTTTTAACATATTGAATGTTTCGCTAGAATTTAACTTGTTGCCTGATGGTTGATATTGCGCTACTACATCCAGTTTTGACTAGATAAATTCTCGTTACTCGTTAATGACAAAGCAAACTATTTTGGTAGTTTATATATAATTAAATCTTATTTGAAATGTGTCAAAAACTCAATTATCGCAAGTCAAAAAATTAATAATAATTTTTTATTTTGTTCACACAGTGTAAGGCTTTTCCATATAGTATCTGTTTCAGTATCTGTTTCAGCAATAACATACAAGAATTTTAATACAAGAATTCTTAAGTTGTTATTTCGTACACAATTTATTAATTCACGTGCTTTTATTTATGATCTGCGATCACATCATCATCGACACATTTTTTAATAAAATAAGCAATGATTAAATATTTTACAAATCAATATCAATTTTAACACCGACATTGATAATTGATATTTTATCAGTCGGTATCGGTATCTGTGCCAGTATCTGTGTCGGTATCGGTATCGGTATCAGTATCGATATCTGTGTTCGTTAAGTAGTACACTAACTCGAACAACAACAACAATTACAATATTTCTTGTTAATTAAATTAAAATATGTAAAAAATGAATATAAAAACATTCATTCAGCTCCAGCTCCCTTTTGATATCAAATCAAAGCAGTTAATTTAGTATTATTAGCCTTTATTAGCCTTTATTTATTCAATATGATTATGAAGTATATTTTTTTTCTCAATTCACATATATTTTTATTGTATTTGCTTTTTGCTTTCTGCTTTTTGCTTTTTGCTTTTATTATTAAAAATATATACTAATGTACTTTTTTCGGTATCACTTAATTATGGTATCTCATTGATAAACTCTCATTCAGTAAGAGCCAAAATGTTGGGGTAGTATTCAGTTCTGTAACTAGTTTGCATCGGTTTCGACAAAGCGGTAGACCGTTTTTGTTCTTTTCTTTTAATAGAATTTGTTTTATATCAACTAAATTTAAAAAAAAATTAATTGTTTTTTGTATTTGTGCTGGAAAATTATATGTTTGTTTGGCCTACTTTTGAATACAGTGTTTTAGATAAAGTTTTTCTAGAAAAAGGTGTCCTTTTTCTGATATTTATAAGCCTTTTAATCCTGTTTTTGTGAATTATTTTAAAACTAATTTTTAACAAGAATTTTTATAATTTTAAGAATAAAATCAGTCAATCGATATATATTTTAAATTAAATTTAATTAAGTGTTTAATTCAGTTCATAAAAATTGTTTATGTTAACACATAATTAAATTTAATTTAATTTAGTGTTTAATTAAGTTCATAAAAATTAATAATAATACATAAATTATGAAAAATTAAACGAATTTCATATTGCATTTAATATTAGATCATGATCAAATATTAAATCTCAGATGTACATATACTTCTCGCTAGAAAGAGTTTGATCACTAATATTTTTGTTAAATATTACTGAAAATTACGTTAAACAGAAAGAATAGTATTGAAATTTAACAATTAAAAATAAGAATCTAATTAATTAATTCAATTATTCTACCGCTGGTATATGATTTCGTACTAATATAAACACAGCAAGTGAATTTGTTAATAAAACTTTCATAGCAAATTAACAAAACTCCAGAAAAATGTGCGAACATAAAAGTGAAGTACGGCTTTGTGTCAGTTGACTAATGAGCGCTGACCCAGAACTTCAAATTTGGCAGGGTACGAGTTCGATTCCTTATTTACGAATAATTAAATACAAGAATTATTTTCAAGATCACTGATGATGGGTTTTTGGCAATACACATCCAGCTGTATGGTCAGCCAAAAATTCAATTAATTAAAATAATATGAAAAAGAATTTTTGTTGTTGTAGTTCGCTACAAAACTTCGAAAAACCTCTTTGTTAAACAAAATAGTTTAAAATACATTATAAATATTTTGCAATCGGTGTTAAGAACGGAATATTATATTTATTGAAAAATCAATTAATTTGGAATATACATTCCAAATTAAAATCAATTAATATTTTATTGAAATATTTTTCCAATATTTCAACTATCTTCGATAGTCATCTTCAGGGAAACTGGAATATTACCAAAAAGATAATAGTATCAAATTTCAAATCACAAAGATCCTCTGATGACTTTTTTCATAAATATTTAGTAAAATTTTTAAAATGTGACAACATTAAATAAGGACTAATTATATAATTATATATAATTAATGTAATTGAAATAGAAAATATACCCATATTCTCCATACTTTAATGTTTCGTTTTTCCTAAGTAAAAATTGCTTTGTTTGTTATTAGTGAAGTTTTTAAAATTCCACTCAAATGGAAAAGTATTTAAAATAATTAAGTTTGTGACACCTTAAAAGATCCTTAAGCTTTTAAATGTATTTAAAATTTAATTGATAACTTAATTGCTCTTAAATTGAATTTCTATATATAATATAAAAGTTTTTTGATGAGAATGTTTAATATTTAAAATATTTCTTCATCTGAACCAATTCTTTATATTCTTTAGAATGTTATTATCATATCTTTCAATTGCGCAATCTACACGTATCCTATAAGGAAAAGATATATTTTTATTTAATATCTGTCATTTAGTTAGCATAATTCATAATAATATTTTACTCGCTTGTCATCTTCATGAATTGATAGGAAGAACTTCGGTGCAAATACTTTAAGAACACATTTGTTCATGAATTGATAGGAAGAACTTCGGTGCAAATATTTTAAGAACACATTTGTTCCGTTTTAGCATCGCCAATTCTGTGCAAAAACACTGAATTTTCGATACCCGTATTAAAAATTGGCTATAAAAGTATTTTAAATGACCAAACTACACACACTGAAAAGAAAGAATTTAGCTTTCTCTCCATGTAGATGATGATATAGTGTAACAAATTTGCTATATATATATTCATATATATGTATATGCTATGATGTTACTGTTGACTAATGACCATGTTATCATTAGATATATAACTGCATTTTTTTTCTTGGAACTAGTAACTGAAATTACTTGTATATACAAGTCATTGATTCACAATGAAATATAAAGAAATGTATATATGTACATATGTATATATATATTTTTAACGTCAACTTAGAGTTTATATTTATATTTAATTATTTTAAATTTTAAGCTATTAAGCAAAATACATAAAAAAAAAGAATTTTATATGCCATTTATTCTAAATAGTCCGTTTGGAATGATCACAAAAAACCGAAGTGTTTTTTAAATTAAATTTAAAGTTTGATATGTGAAAATTGATATAATAAAATAAATGCTTTCGAAAAAAATTTTAATAATGAAATTTATAGATTGCATCTACTGTACAATGAGATAAATAAAATTATAACATTGTACAAAAAAAATTATTTTCAAGATATACTTAAATTAATAAACTTAATAAAAAGCATCAGAAAATAAAAGAATTTAATTTTTTTAAAAAATCATTTTTAAAATAATAAAAAGTACGATTATTTATTTATTCGATTTGACGAATATCAATACAAATAACTAATGTGTTGATTTATTGTATGTAATTAGAAATGTTTTGTAATTATACCCAATGCATTCTGATTTAATATAATTATGAGGAGAGCTTAGCTGTGCCTAAACTTCTTCAATAGAAAATAAGTTACGAGTTACATTTAGTGTTACAATTAATATATTTTAATATAATAAATCTTAAAATTTATTAATGAAACTTAAAAAATTCAAAGATGTTTTTAGTACTATTTAAACCTCATACCAGAATAAAAGAAAACGTTTTCAATTATCCATTATTCTCCATAATGCTTTCTTGAAAAAATTTCTAAATTTTTATCTATGACACTTTTTTGTTGATTGTGCAGATAAATTTTTATAATTGTCGACAGATAAAACAACGTAGTTTGGCAATTTTGCTGAAATTACTTTATGTACAATAAGAAAAGAAGAATTTGTACAGTCATTAAAAGATGCTCTAGCTAAATAAGGTCGTAAATATCTCTCTTGAGCAATTTTTTATATGAAAGCATAATAAAAGTTGAATTGATATGCTAGCTCTGATTTAAATAACAGTGTTTGCGAAAATTAAAAAACATATATATATACTATATATCTGAAAATGTTTACATTTTTAAAATATATATTATTTATTTAACCATTTTTGGTTGTTTCTGCTTTATGTGAATTGAAAAAGTAAAATCTGTCTGATATCCTACAGTATTACTCGCGTTCAGAAATATTTAAACGAAATTAAAACACAAGCAAAAGGGTACTGAACTGACAACACAAAGCCAATGGAAATATGTGGCTCAACCTAGTAAGTTCAATCTTTATGAATGTCCTAAACTTCTGCTAATTATGTAACTACATCTAAAATGTCAGCAGCAATCAATTGGACATTCAAAAAAGATTTATATAGGTAAGATAACTAAGCTTTTGGTTCTCCTAACAAAATTTGAAAATATTTAAACATCTCTCTCTCTCTCTCTCTCTCTCTCTCTCTCTCTCTCTCTCTCTCTCTCTCTCTCTCTCTCTCTCTCTCTCTCTCTCTTTCTCTCTGAACGAAAATAAAATATTTAACACCAATATTAAAGTCCCACTTTTATTCGGAATTAAGAAGAAGAAATTGTGATCGTTCACAACGATCAACACTTGCAAGGTTTTGTTAACCGCATACAGAATATTCTGAACATATGTTGTAAATAACAAAAAAGTGTTTAAATATTAATCCAGAAATATAAGAAGTTTAATCACACTGTAACCAGGTCTACTGAAAATATGGTCAGAAAATTTTACATGAATCCAGAAGATGTCAGCTTTTACGCAACAAGTAATAGAGATAAGTAAAAGCAGAGATGCAGTGATATATAATAGAAGATAAAATATTATCTTCAATAGAATTTATTTGGTATGGTGTTATGCTCCTTATAAGAAAAATACACATATGACTAAGTAATTCTGTAGTCTATTTTTTCTGTGACTAATTATTCTGTAGTCTAGATGTACTCCAATATATTTAAAAATATTTTTTTATTAATGAACTTATTTACATACTTTAGTATATTTATCGCTTTGATAAAATTTGTTGTCCTTCTCTCCTAGTGGAGCATAAGGCTCGCATTTTTTTGGGATACGTGGAAAATAGTAAATTGCAAATATTGAGATGAATATTATGAATATTAAATTAAAATAAAAATAATATTAATATATTGCACTTATTAATTAAAATATTACTTTCTATCTTTGCAGAAATTTTTACGTACTTAGTTTCCAAAAAAGTTTGTTTGCGAATACCAAACTGAACTAAAAATTGAAAGTTAGAAAAAAAAAATAAACTAAATTCAATGAAAAAGTAAATTACCATAGGCGTTGAGAACACCTATGTATGTCAACTAAAATATTTTCAACCAATGAGTAAACTATAGTGATACTAAAATAAATCGCCAACCCATCCATTTTTCGCTGTTAAACCCAAACAAATGATCGGCTATTATGTTATTAAATGCAATCAATAAATGCTCCAATACTCAAAATGTGTCTCTGAAGTTTGATCGAGGAGCACGGGAAAGCCCAGCATCAACACGAAAACTCAACAGCTTTAAAACATATTTAAATCTTAAATATTTGTACAGATCAAGCGAAAATTACACATTGGGAAATATGGCGAAAATAACTAATAAGTTGGAGACTCCGGCGAGTGCGACGCATTCGCTGCAGCAAGAGATGAACTTGGCACGCCGTGCGTGTTGGTGCAATATACGAGACGAGTCAAAATCGTCCCCGAATTCTCCTTTAACTACGACTGCAACTGCAACTGCAACTGCAACTTTAATTACGGACAAAAATGCACAAACGAAAAAAAGCTGTGAAATATGTGAAAATTGTTTTAATCATTTAACCAATAATGACGTTATCTTCGACACTAATGACGACGCTACTGCAGCAGATTTAAATGCGTTTCCAGCTGCAGCTGCAGAAATTACAAAAGCTGCTGTTGTTGAACGTGCAACTAATTATAATAATAATAATAAAAATAATAAAAATAATAAAAATAAAATTCATACTCGTATTGTCAACATTGCTAACGAGAACAACCGCAAAACATTAATAGTGTATGATCGTGATAATGATAATGGCCATCATAATGATGACTACTACACTGAAATTGATAATGATAATGATAATGTTGATATTGATATTGATGTTGATGTTGATGTTGATAATAATAGGTATAAAAATAAAAACGACATAAATAATATTTACAAGAAAAACAAAAACAAAAACAATAGCGATGTCGATGTCAATGTTGATAACGAAGTGACAACGGTTTTGTATGGTGCTACTTCTAGTAAAAATATTACAAATAATTTTATTAATAATAATGATAATGATAATGATAATAACGCTTACTCTAGTTCTAAATCAATAAATAATTATAGTTGTAAAAATAGTACAGAAGATACTGTGCCCAGTGCAATTATTACTACTACAACTAAAATTGAAATTGCTACCAATGCTAATCTCGACAATTTTAACATTGAAGCAACAACAAAAACAACAACAACAACATCAATTGCAACTACCAACTTAAGTGATAATTTAAATAATATAATAAATGAAAATAAACTTAAAAATCGTAGTGTAAATAAATTAAAATCAAATCGTCGGACAATTGATGCAACTGATAAAAAAATGGCAACTGGAGCAACTGAGTCAACTGAATTGAATGCCACTAATATTGTGGCTAACAATTATGTAAATATTAAAAATAATAATAATAATAATGGTAATTGTAAAGTTAATGATAATATAAATAAAATGGCAACTACAACGGAAACGAAGCTAAAATCGTTTTCCACCGATTTTGTGAAGTTTGCGCGAGCGCTACTTCTACATTTCTGGTTGGCATTTGTTGCATTTTGTGATAAAAATACTATTAAGCGTGATGATCCACGATTCGTTGAAGCACGTCGTCAAGACCAACAGCGGCAGCAACAGCAGCAGCAGCAACAAAAAAATCGTGAACACCAACAGCAAGGGCAGCAGCAAGATAATCGTCAGCAACAACAACAACAAGAACAACAACAACGTCCAAAAAAATTTAGATTGTTGACAAATAAAAAATTTATATTTTTATTTATGGTTTGTGCTTTCTTTTCCTGTATTAATCGTATCGATGCCCGTCCAAATGCGATAGGTACATCTAGTAATGCAATACCAGGTAATGAAGCTGTTGCAACTGGTGTAGTCGGTGATGGCGGCAGTCCCAATGCTGGAAATAATATTGGATCAAATTTACCGGTAAGTTAAAACATACATATATTTTTATCAAGTATACATTATTTAATAGTATATATGTATTTGTGAAGAACATAATTATTGACATGTTAATACAGCAATTTTTATAGATTAAATGCTTAATTTGCAACTAAATTCATTCTAACTCTTTAAATGATCTCTTATATTCAATTTCTTAAAATTTAAATAAACGCAAAAAGAACTAAATTAAACTGAACAAAAATTATTGGCAAACATAGATTCTAATGAACTATTCTAACATAATTTCCTCGATCTGGCATTACATTATAATTAGCGTGTTGGTCCCGTTTCTAGCTAAAAACGTTATAGTGCCTTGTATCTTTATAAAATTAATCCATTTTAAACAAAATAAACAGTAAACAAAAACAAAAACAAATCACCGAATCTAAGTGAAAATAATTCCATATTTGCGCAGTCAAGGTAAATCTTATATTGAAATTGTAGAAATAATAGATGGAAACCACAATACCATCTTTGCGCCACCATGTACGCAACAGAATAATAAGAAATATGAAACCCAAAAAAATCCTTAACGCAGATCGCAGTTGGGATTAAGTGAGAGTTTGGTAAGGATATTCATTCCATTACGGTACGAACAACAAGAGTTGTCGTGTTGCTAGAAGAGAACCGTTTATTTTAAAGGGAACCAAGAACCAAGAGAACCGCATTTAATGTTTAGCCTATGCAAATATCTAGGTATTTAAGCAAGGCGGTCAATTTTTGAAACAATATAATATCTTTTGTTCTAATGGCCGCCAAACGGTTTTCAGAAAACTAAACACGGAACTGCAAGAAAAAACCTACAATGTCTGTGAAACATGGGGCTTTTGTATGGGGTTGTATTGTCAGCGATGCAGGTGTCAGTGAATTGCAATTTCTGTATACGTAGTGATTGCAAGGGATCCGTTTCAATGACTACTTATTTTGCAGAAAGAAAAAAAACGATTACGGAAACTACATTACCCCAAAATCATGATTTCCTGTATCTACATGCTTCCTGCTTCCTGCCATGCTCAATGAAGAGTATAAAAAAGAAAATAAATTTCAGTTTTAAAAATAATCATTATTACATAATACTAACTAAACTTGTCAGATCTATATTTCTTTGTTTAATATATTTCGATTCAACAAATTTTTCGTGATTAGATTCTATATTGAAAAGTTTTTTAATAGTCTTCAAAAAATTGTAGTAAATGAAATTATAGTTTAAGTATGAGTAGTACTTTACGTTTGTTTAATCCTTTTATGCGGTAAGCAGTACTGTTACTTTATAAAACATATTGGTATGATTACTAACAAAAGTTTTAATGATTTTAACTTATGTTTCGTTTTAATATAAACACAGCACGTGAATTTGTTAATAAAAGTTTTGCAGAGAATTAACAAAACTTCAGAAAAATATGCGAACATAAAAGTTAAGTACAGCTTTTGGTCAGTTGGTTCAGGTGTGCTGACTCTGAGCTTGAAATTTGGCAGGGCACATGTTCGATTCCTGGTAGGTGCAATCTCAAAAAATTATTTACGAATAATTAAATACAAGAATTATTTCCAAGACCACTCCCATGATGGGTATTTGACAATACTCGAAACAGCTGTATGGTTAGCCAAAAATTTAATCAATTAAAATAATATAAAATGAATTTTTGTTGTTATAGGTCACTATTGTTCTAAAAATTTCCTTATATTTTTACTATATATTTTCACACTAGTTCACTTGCATAAATCTTATGCATACTCAATTGCAATTAAATAGCGATATAAATGCCTTTGAATCTTAAATGGCCAAAAAGGCAAATTTCTTTACAATAGAAAAATGAACTCATGACACCCATCAATAAAAATTTCTTTGACTTTCCTAACACATTTGATTGTTTTTATTGTTTTTAAATCATTTAAATATTGAATTGATGCTGTCAAACTATCTATCACTCCCCTACCATTGCCTACCATTGCATAAAAATTCTTTTATTTTTCATACATAGTATTTAAAAACAATTTACTCTTCCGTAATTGATTGTAAATAATTATTATTAAATGAGCAAACACAAACTCAATTAAATTGAATTAAATTGAATCGCATCGACGCAAACTGAACGTACTAAATTGTTGTATTGAAACACTTCTTTCACTTGAACTTGACAAAAAATGCTACACAAACTACAAATAGAAAAGCAAATACATTACGTCCAGCTATTATATATAAAAAATAAAAGTAGTAAAAAATAATTAAAAAAATAAAATATAAAAGTAATAAAAATAAACTGTCAATTAAATGGCAACACTTCCACTAACACTAACAGATGCGCCTGATATTCTGTATTGAAGTTATAAGTAAAACTGCTTAAAATAAATATATAATAATTTTTTGCTGTAGAATTGTGTGTCAAGGTAATTCATTTATTTTATTTTTTTAATTATTTTTAGTTATATTAAATATTTAAACAAGAGAAACACTATTAGTCTTGGTATGTGTGTAAAATCAAGTGTTATTTAATTATAAATTTTTATTTATAAGTATATCTTTAAATTTTTTTTTAATTTTGACTTGAAGGTATAACTTTTAAAATAATAAAATTGCTCCATTATCCATTATCTGCTGAAAACAATTAAAAGTATCTTTAACAGGAGTTTCATCAACATTATTATTATATTTTTTTTGTTTTACAAAAGCTGTAAAACTATTGTCTTATCGCAAATAAGTAAAAATAGCTTTCTAAAATTGCTGTTTAGTCGATGCATTTAACTTAGAATACTTTAATTGTGTATCATTATAACACATTGTATATGTATATTATACGAAAACGTAGAAAGAATAAAAAACAGATTCCAATGTGGTTTTCAAAGTCAGTGCTGGTGGTATATAAATTAAACATCAGAAAATCTGTATGTCATCTCAACTCAAGTGTAGTGTTTTCCAGACGGACGTACTTGCAAAAGTAACCAATCGCGACTACACATACAAACACAATATCTATAATTTATAGGGTGATATGGCTGACGCAAATATTGTCTTATTTCAGCCAAAACCTCTTAACGTGAATTTTAAAACTTGTAGCATCGGTTTCTACTCCCTTCATGTAATTAAAAGAGATAAAATAAAATACCTTCAAACAGCAGGTCGTAAATGGAAAAGTCTTCCACGTGGATATATTACGGCGTGGATATATTCTCACGACAAAAAAGAGTCTGACAGTAGTCATTACTGGTTTCTGGGCCTTTGAAGAACTTGCAGTCATAATTTTCACTATTACAGCTTCGATAATCTAGAAAAAAAATGTAACTAATTTTCAGTTTTGATGTGGATGCCCAGTATTTGGAAGCTATTTTAGGTTAACCTTTTCGATCTGCAGAGGTGGCGCTGCAACACAGTCTCAAAATAACTAATACAATATAAACACATATCCTCATCACTCAGTTGGTAACGAGTAACAATCTAGTAATCATATTATTGAATATGACCGATAATTAATTAATATATAAAGAAAATTAAAATAACAAAAATAAGTAAATAAATATTATGTTCGATCATATAAAGCAATTTCATCCAACACAAATTTTTTACAATATCTAGTTTGATATCTATTATTGGAACACAAGTTTTATATATCTTAAATATATTAAAAGCTATCGTCTTTATAAAACACTTTTTAGGTTTTATAAAGTTGTTGTTACTCTTCTAAGGAATCTCGCTCGACTTAAGATTATCTAACAGACGAAAAGTACACTATGCCACTATGTTAGAATGAAGCTGTAAATTAATTTAATTCAGAATTGTTTTTGTTGTGAAAAAATCAAATGGTGCAATTATCATATAAACATATAAAGCGAAGCATTTATCCATGGCTTACGGCAGGAAGAATATCCCTGTAATAATAGTTGACAATGTGGTTACTATATAATATTTAGATAAACATTAATAGATTAGACAAAATGAGAGGGGTCCTGAGTTACAGATTTACTTCTAAATTAAAAATCTTAAGTAAAATATTTCTAAATAACTTTATATATTGCTCTAAATTTTTTTTAATCGAAATAACAATTATGGTATGAGTTACTATATATGTCTGTATCGTCTGCGTCTCTCAAGTTTAACAAAGGAATATTATGTGAATTTAAGATCTCAAGACCAATAAAATTTTTCTGTGTCTTAATTTTGACCATGAATCATATTTTCACACATTATCCAATGCATGGTTTTACTTTAAGTAACACGTAAATCAGAAACATATAAGAAGACTAATACCGCAATACTCGAAACAGCTATATGGTTAGCCAAAAATTCAATTAATTAAAATAATATAAAATGAATTTTTGTTGTTGTAGTTATAAACAACTTTTAATTATTAACATCATTGAAAATAATTAAATTGGAGTAATCTGATTAATTGATTCATTTGATTGCTGCATCAATCCATATCATTGGAACTGTTTTTATATTTATTTAATAATATTTTTTACTCTCTTTAAGTACATATAAAGTTGTTTGTTTTTGTGCAAAAATTAATTTACAAAGATCAGTTTCATATTACTAATTACAAAAGATTTATCTATGAAAAAATTTAGTTTTGTAAAAATTATTTAAAATGTTTGTTTTGAATAATTACAAAAATGCTGCAGTAATGAATCTACAATTAAATTTTTATTATTTTTTAAATGACAAATCACTTTTTTTTTATTTTGTGCGCAATTTAAGATAAAATCTACAAAAATAGTTAGATTTGGATTTGTTGATATCTAAACATGTTTCACATAAATTTATGCAAGCCTCGTGTAAAAAAATGATGCATAGCAACACTGTTATATGAGCTGTAACATCATATGGCAAATATGTCCGATGTAATAAGAATCAAGTTATATCGGCATTTATGGTAATATGAAAAGCTTTTGCAAATGATTCGAGGAACCCGTGATTTTGGAATCTCCTTCAATCTCGATTTTTTTATTCCAAATAAAAGTCAAGACATGTATATATACTAGTAAAATATTTGTTGGCTTTTACATTATCTACTTTATATCTATTTTTAGCAATTTATGGTATGTTACATGGAAAGTTCTAAATAATGTTGAAAACATGATATTTTGACAATATAGTGGCGTCGTATATTATATTTCTGTAGTATATTTTTGTTTAATTTAGGTTGGGTTCGGTTATACTGGCGATCAGTAGTGGATCCACTTAGGCCTATTGTCCCATTGTGTTACCGTATATATAGGAAAAGCTCATGGTTTTAAAATAACATAAAACCTTTGATGAAGCCTAAAATGCTATTTTGTGTCAGGTCTTGTAATTGATCAAGCTCCACAAGAAAGGAGGCTCCTATAGTATTAAGTAGCCGGCGTGCATGAGCTGGGCAAAAACATAGTAGATAAGAGGTACTCTCATCGTCTTCCTTGCAGCTACGACAAATTTGATTGAAAGAGAGACCTCATTTTCTAGCATGATTTCTTAATTCACAGTAACCTGTTACTAGACCTACCAAAAGACTGATATCTCTACAGGGAATGAGATATCAATGAGAATTTAGAACTTCCTTTTATCGGAACGTGGCCAGATTGCATACAGATGACTGCATATTGTTGAGTCTTCCCATCTTTTATCATCAATTTCAGTACAGAAAGAACTCAGAAATAATTTGCATGATGTTAACAATATTCCCAGATTATTTAGGTGTTCCGAATGCGGTCCTGAAGCACCCTTTGTGGCTGGCTCGTCTGCTCTGCAGTTTCCGAAAATATCCCACTGACCGGGAAACCAGATTACAGAAATATTGTGCTGCATCGACATTAAAGATGTGTAGCAGTCAAAAATCGTCCTAGATGTAAATTGGACTAAACTCTAGGACTTTAAAGCTGCTTGTCTGTCTGATAGTATGTATATATTCCTGTCAAATATATCATACAAACATTCAATCATTCAAACAAGCTATAGCTTCCCTAATGGCGATCACTTCCGCCTGAAAGACACTACAATGATCTGGAAGCCTGAAGTAGGAAGATTTATTCAATTCTTCTGAGAATTGAATAAATTTTACTTCAAATAATTTTTTTTTCTACATTTACTTATGTAAGTACACTTACTTTCTTATTGCTTTTTACTTAAAAAAAGTGTATTTTTATTTGTAACCATTCCAAATATTATTAGAGAAAAACCGATTATTACAAACATATTAGGGTGCACAATAGCTCGATTAGACCATCCAGAAAGAGTAAAGAATAAAAAGGTAATTTTTTTTATTTTTTAATTGGTAATTTTGTACACAATTGATATTGTAATTTTGTTTCTGTATCATACATAATCAATTGGCAATTTGAAATCTAATTAAGTAATTTAAAAAAAAAAATTTTTTTCAAAGTTAAACGTCAACTTATGATGTATGAATCAGTCACTCACTCGACAACCCGACAACCTTTCCTAACCTTCATAACACAATAAACTCTCAGTTGCGGAATTTCGGAAGTATGCGTAACAAATAGAGGTTGAAATAAATTTCAAAAGAAAAAAATAATCACTCGAATTTGAAATTTTTAGCGTTTAGAAATCTTTATGCGGTCTAGAATAATGGAATTCACTGTTTTTCGGTTTAGTTGCGACTAATTACGATAATTACTCACATCGTTGGCTTCACTATTTATTTGTTGTTATTGTCATAGAATAAAATTTTTTAATATTTGCTGCTGTTTTCGTTATTATTTGCAATTGATTTGTTGACAAACAAGTAGCGAGTAGCGAATAGCGAGTTTATTCTAATCGAAGCGAAACAATTTTCATTCATTCATTTTCATCGAAATATGAATTCTACGGATATTTCCGTTCACTTTAAACTCCATTGGTTTTTATGCTCTGGCTCTGGCCCTGGCCCTGTACGCTATGCACGCACGCCCCGAACGGGGCTACTGTTGCTCTATGCTCTGTTGCTCTATTGACATTTCAGTTAGTTATAAAGTTATAGATGTGAAAGGCGAGGAAAAATTTTGCGAAATTTCTATGCTTGACAAAGAAAATTTACAAGTGCTGAAGTGCTGTGTGCTTTAAAAATGACGAAAATTTAGCATAAATATTGATGCGTTGGCACAGGAAATGACGCCATTTTATTTGAACAATTCTGTTTTCTTGTCATTATTAGTGAAGCGTTTAGAAAGGACATTAGCGCCTTTCATGCGTTATCAGTAATTGGAAATCTTTTTTACAATTGATTGTTATTTTTTTTTTATGGAAATTTTTCACTATTGATTCTTTTTTTCTTCGTCCAGTAATCTATTTTGTGTTTGTTTTACTTGTTTATTATGTCAATGGAATATTTCAACTTTGAAGCATTATAAGGATTCACTTTTAAAATTGTAGGATGTATGCGTCATTGCTGGCAATGACAATAAATTTTTACCTCTAGCTTTCGCAGTTTTTCTTTTAGTGGTACTAAAAAAATTTTTATTTTCGATAGTTTGTTCGTTCGTGTTCAACATTTCTTATATTAACTTCTTTCTATACGATAAATAACACACAGAGCACTAAAAGAATTTTTTGCCTCCAATTAAGAATTTACGTCCATTTAATAATATAGTCAGTTCAAAAAATCTTTAATTTTAGAGTACAATCAGTTAAGCCAAAAACGAGAATAAAATTACATTTTCACTCTCTGAGAAAACATAAACTGCTTTCTTTTTGCTTTTGCAAAAATTATAGAAACATTTTCAAATACAAATTTATCAAGTCAAATTTTTTTATTTCTACTGACCGTTTTGTTTAAATGAAGAATTAATGAATATTTGTTTTTCGGAAAATTTTTTACTTTTCTGGTAAATTTTTGTGCTGTTAGCAAGCACTTTTGCTCCTTTTAAGCAAGTGTTTTTGTAAAATTGTTTATCTGTCGTTTTTACTATCGTCAGACACACCTATTTTCACAAAAATCTTAATTTCATCTGCATTTCAGCAAAATTAAGTTGTTTTTTTCCATATAGAATTCAGTTTTAAGGTTAGAATGAAATTAAGGAAGATGGCCTTAATTTCGTTGAAACGAAAAATAATAATTCATATATCTGAAATCCACTAAAGCTAATAAAACTTCTGAATGCTTTCGTTTATAGTTATAATAATTAACTTTTAAAATTTCTCAGATACAACTGGTGTTTGGAGCAAGAAATGTTTAATATTCGATATGTAAACAAAAAACATATGATTTCCATAATTTGGGGCAGTAAGAACACTTTCGAAATTAACTTAATTTCATTTTTACGAAATTAAAGAAATTTGGCTGTTTGAACATAGATAATTTAGCTGATTTAGTGATGTCGTTACTTTTACACCTATTATTTGTTTCGGTATTTTTAGATAGAGAGAATTATTGCTTAATTTTATTGGTTTTATCAATTTGTCTTTTCTTTGAAAAAGTTCTTGTACTAAACTTTTTTATTTCTTTTAGTAACTCATATATATGAGAGCTAATTCGAACATAAAATATTTTTGACATAAAGTCAAGACCATTAATTCACAATTAATATGAATTAAATTTAGTTGGCGAATTTAAAAGCAGTGCGATGTTTTCAATATATAACTTAATTACTATTTGTTTATCATAAGAATAAGCTTTCTTTTTTGAGGATCTTGGCGAACTTCGAGACCTCCTTTTAAATAGCATCATAAGCTTTGCCAAAGGTTGTAAATGGTTTTGGCCCTTGAGTTTTTAATAATATGGTAGCACAATTGCACTATGGGCGTATGTGAATTCCCTGGGATCGCTGGTATAACCTAACCTAATCTATGTAAAGGATTAAAACTGATCAGCTGTTTTTCAATATTATCTTACTTGAATTTTAACTAACCCTGAACAATGTGCAGTACTAGTTTCAATTTTTTGTTTACTTAAATTTCACTACAAGTACGTACAAGAGAGTTATGCAATGTGCAAATCAAATGATCCATTTGTTTGTCCCAGTTAGAAATTCCTCCACAAATATTTTATAAAGCAATATATCTTTAAACTGATAAAAAAAAATTTACTTTTAATTTACCAGATATGAATTTATTACACTTTCGAAAGCATTAAACACAGTACTTTTTTACAGTGTATATAGATAATTTAAAAAAATCTGAAATATGCATAAAATTTAAGCTCCAAATGAATTGCAAATTGCATTCTAAACATTTGCTTTAAATGCACATTATTTCCAATGAATTTATTCTGCTTGCCAGCTTTTATTGTTTTTGATACACATGAGTTAGTTAGTTAACATTTTCACTTTAATTTTTAATTGTTTTAATGCTTCATTATAACCGTATGACGATTAAAAGTTTCAGATACAATAAACGGATACATACAATTGAGTAAGTTGTCTTCACCGCTTCATATATTAAACGTGTGTGTGCTTTCAGTTACATTTTTCTATCGCTTTCCTAATAAATTTATACGACACGTAACAGATACACCTATTAACGGATACGATTATATATCAATTTATTGCAAATGTTAAGTAATAAATTTATATATTTTGTTATTACACACACACACACATAATTACTAATTAGTTGTTCAGTTGAATTTTCCCACAAAAGGATCGCTCACTAATCAATCTGTGTTTGAAATATTACATTGAGTTTTTTTATAATTTCGAGACGTTGTACGAATATTTATATCATACTTTATATATGTAATTAAAATTATTTTGCGAAATTTATTTGTGCAATTTGTTTTTTTTTCGCATGTTTCTGACAAGTCTATCAAAGTACCCTTCCTCTCTAAGGCAGTTTGTGGTGTAACCTACGAATATTGTGATCAAAAATTATTCATGTTTCATTTTTAAATGGGCTTGTTGGTTAACTTAATGAAACACAAGAATTATAATTCATTTTTTTTCGATAGTTTCGATAGTCGATAGTCCTTTTGTAAATAACCCGTAATGTGCTTACATAAATTCACCGTACATGTAAGATCAGCTTCACATCAAACTAAAAGCCCTTTAATGTTTACAGTGTTAACAGTGTTAAAGGCCAGTAAGGTTGCTAGACTATTAGACATTATGTGGGTTGTCGCTTAATTTGTCTTTTTCTTCCGCGAAACTCGAAAACACAAACAAATAAATCTACTCGAAATCTAGTTGGATATATGCCCATATGTATGTAAAAGGTGTTTTGGTCTTGTACTGCCAAGATATTCAAGTTTAAAGACATCTATCTAGGTCTAAATTATTCCAGACCTAACGGCCTTAAAACATAACTTAAAAAATAACTTGGTATTTAGGTGTATTGACTAGTAATAGATATTATTGATATTAGTCTTAAAAGGCACTGAAAGAGAACTACATGTTAAATTTATTAAGTTTTTATGATTATTTTTTTTTTTTTGCAAAAGATTGTTTTGGAGAACTTTTAAGCTTTTGATATTATCTACTCATGATAAAATTAATTGCATATAATGTGTTTAATTAATGCGAATGCACTTAATGCCATAAGCGAGACACCGTCAAATTTTTGTATAAAAACATTTAAGGGTACTCTTTTTTTTTAATTCGAAAAAATAACATTCAAAAAAGAAAAGAAAAAGTAGAGCTATTATAAGTTTGGATCAAAATACATTTTTTGATAATGATTTCCTCAACAAATCAAAGATGTTATTGCTTATTCCAGGATAGAAGATGAAGTGCTATTACTAAATATCAAACATTAGTTTTCGAATATGCATTGACTAAAAATGCTGCTGACTTTCTTTTGAGAAATAGATAATAAATTTATGTAGTTATATACATTATTCAAAAAAATCAAATTATTTTCTTAAAATAAGCAACTTGACGAAGTTTAATACTTTTGTAAGCATTTTGCAAATCAGTGATTTTGTGAGTTATAAAAAATAAACTTTGTAAAAATTTATAATTCTTTGTATATAGCGGTAAAAATGTTAATATACATACTTACCCCTGTAAAATAATTATATGTGCAAAATTTGTTTTTCGTTATTCTCTTCTTAGAATAATGGTACTAATTTTTTTTATATACAGTTGATTCTGTAGTTGAGTTTAACTTCTCTAAACATATATAGAGTTTTTTTTGTATACTATTTGTGGTACCGTTATCATAATTAATAACAATAGGTAGCAAATTTAATAGAAATTAATTATATGTGCAAAATTGTTTTGCTTCTCGAAGTTTCAACAGTAAATGGAAATAAAGTTGTGAAGTGTATCATAAAGTTTTTTTTTTAAAGTATTGAAGAGTAAAGAAGAATTGGTAAGTAAAATACTTATTATTTATTAATAAATATTTATTATTTTAATTAATTTAGATAAAATATGACGCGTGGGACGGAATTTTCAAGTGAAGAGTGCGGAAAGATTATTGGAATGAGTCTTGCTGGGATGAAAAGTGGCGAAATATCTGCTGCTGGTTATAGACACCTGAATACTATAATAAACTTTTTAAAAAATCTCGAAAATTTTGGTGTTATAAGCGAGACGGCCGCTTACCAACTATTAACGACCGAACAAAACGGCATATTCAGTTTCTTGCTACCAATGAGAGGATGAGTTGCAGACAAATAAGAAATGAATTAGAATTGTCTATCACTAGGAAATGCGTGCAACAAATTATGAAAAAAGACTTAAAGCTAAAATATGAGTCGAAAGTTCCCAAACCGTGCCTTACACAAAGACATAAAAATGCTTATTTAGCTTTTTATGACAAAATTAAGTTTTGAGACATGGAGTTCGAAACAGTTGTTTTCAGTGATTAAAAAAAGTTTAATCTAGATGGTCCAGATGGTCAACATAAATATTGGAGAGATATTCGTCATCCACGTCAGAATTGCAACAAACGCAACCATGGTGGTGGTTCACTAATGGTGTGGGCTGCCTTTAGCTCGAAGGAAAAGTCTAATATATGCTTCGCACTATCAAAAATGAATTCCGAAATATACATAAATCTGTTGGATAGCGAACTGATAAATTTCGCTGAAAATTTTCATGGAGATAATTGGACTTTCCAACAGGATAATGCTCCAATACATGTTTCTTGTGCTACGAAGAAATTCTTTGAAGAGAGAAGCATCCCATCGCTAGATTGGCCGGCCATGAGTTCTGACATAAATTCAATAGAGGATCTTTGGTGTATCCTTAGTGCCAATATTTATGCTTATTCGAAGCAATACGACACTCTTAAAGAGCTGAAAAAGGACATACTGGACGAATGGGCCAAAATTGACCTCCTACTATTAAAGAAATTGGTAGATTCAATGCCACTTAGGATACAGTTAATAAAAATAAATAATGGAAACACATTACCTTATTGAAAAATAAAAAAAATTAAATCACATAAAATATTTAATTGTTTTTAGCAAAAAATGTGAATTGCACATATAAATATTTTCTATGAAGATTTAAAATAAAGTTAATTTTTCTCTTAAAAAAAATTAATTTGAATAAAATTTTTTTATTATTTTAATTAGACTACTAAACATAAAAACAAATAATAAACTAAATTCACCCTAACAAATTTTTTTGAAGTTTAAATTAGTTTTTAAGTACTGCACATATAATTATTTTACTGGGGTATTTTAATATACATAAACATTGTGCCTTAAGCCATAAAACGTGCCATATAAAACGTACTTTTTTATGACGTCTTTGCTCAAAGCAAAGTCAAAGCAACTCCCATTTGCATAAATCGAACTTGCCTTGCCAATACAATTTCCTAAATGCTAAACGTTAACTGCTAACTGCTAACTGCTAACATTTGTATAGCAACTACGAACTACGAATTCATACAAGCTCATATCCATTTCGAAAACACTCGTTTTTATAGATAGAATTACCAATATTTACTTTCAAAGTGACATCTCCCTCCACGCATGTAAGATTTATATAGTACGAGTATCTGCCGGGTGTGAGGCAAAAAACTTTAGCTCTCAGTGACGTGAATGACATTTTTGTTGAATGTTTTTAATTTTTATTGAATTTCATATTTGTAAAATGTGAGTAAATGCAATTTGATAAATTAAAAATAAAAGCAGTTGCTTATTTTATTAATTATTTGATGCAATGCATTACAATTATTTACCATTACATTTACGAATGCTACTGAATGCTACTATTGATAATAGGTCAGTAACCTTCTTAAATATTTATTTATTTAATCATTTAAATTTAATCATTTTCTCTGTATTTGCTAGCAAAATTATTTTTTAAAACATTATTGAGAATATATGTAATGGCAATATTAAATTTTTTATCAATTAAATCAAAGCACGTTAGTTTCGTAAAATAATGAAAATTCTGTTAATTGCATTATTTACAAATATTTTCACACATACTTCATTATTTCATAATTCATAATTGATCTTTTTGATATATAAATGTTAAATTAATAATAAATAGGAATTATATTAATACTAATTAAATATATTTAAATAAAATTCTATTGGATTAACTTAAAATTCTAATTATTAATATTAAAAAACAAGGTACTAAATTGAAAAGTCTACAGTAATTAACAATTATAACAATTAAGAGAAACTAAGTAAAATCCCATAAATAAATTAACTAATTGGCATCCATAAAGTTGTGGGTTTGAACCGCAATTAAGTTCAATGTACTATAACCGTATAACCCTATAAATATTAAATATTTAAATATATATAAATTATAAATAATAATTTAGAAAACTCTTTAACAAATATTAAAGTACATGAGAATTGTTGAGCAAATGTTTCGCCATTTAAAATGGTTCTACATTTTTATAATGACTAAATGAGTTCCTCAAACAAAATTTGCCTCAATGGTCATACCATTCTGTTCCCGTGTTTCATCTGCTATGTTTGTTTCTAGTCGATTTCTCTTAATTTGTGAACGTTAATTATATAGGTTGTTGACAACTTCCTTTTTACTTATACCTCTGCTTTTAGTTCTCATCAACAACTAAATTTTTTCCGTTACGTTTTTTTTTGTTTATCATTTTGATTCTTCAGTTAATGACACTTCACAAGTAAAATTTTTCTTCTATTATTTAATCACTTTACGTTAATTATAATCTAATAAACTTCATTTTCCAATGTTGAACTTAACTGTAGGGTTTGGCGATTCAGGTGTTAGCAACTACACACAGGTATATCTGTCAAATTGATATTGCCAACGACGTGAAATTCATACGAATGTCAGCTATTTATGTTGTTTACAAGCTACCATAAGTATTTGCATTCAAGTTTTATAGAACAAAAGTTACTCGAAGTGGAATACAAACGTTATAGTGTGATTGCGTTATACTTGGCTGGAAAATCACAATCAACTATTGTTCGTGAGCTCAAACACCTTAAAGTGAATAAAATGTTTATGTATCGTACCATAAATCGTTATAATAGAACAGGCAGCGTTGCCAAACACAATGATGTGGTGTATGAGAAAAAAACACTTTTCTTTATAATCAATGAGAATTATAAAAAGAAACATGGCTGGTATGGAAAGAGGAACGAAACCATGTACTTTATATATAAAAGTACTTTATATATATATAGAAACCTTATCTTTTTTAAAGCAAGATTGACCATAATCTCGCCAGATTGACCATAAGTATCTGAACATTTTTATGTAAAAAGTTTTTTTTTAAATATAACATCTTTACGTCGATTCTAAAAAGATATTTTTTTTAAAAAGAAAAAAGAATTTTTTAAAACTGTCTTTTCTATATATAGTTAGTTAACAATTTATTAATTTCAATAAATATTTAAGCTTTTAAATATGAAATTCTGTTACTTGAAATATTTTATTTTGAAATCAATAACAATATTTAAAAAGTAATACATCATAAGCCTTAGATAAACAGATAATTTGTTTTTATTTATAATTATTTTGCTTAATAAGATAAAATATTTAATGTTAATTCATATATTTTTACATAATTTTAAAATAAACAACATTAAGTTCATAAGACCTTTAATTAAAAATATTATTTGATTAATTATCATTTTTTTTAAGACCATAAAAAGTTTATTACAAAAGAAAACGAATAAAAAAAAACAAACGGAAAAAATGCAAAAAATGAATTTTAATTCAACTAGTATTTCCTGCTCGTTATTTGTTTATATATCTTATTATTAATTTATTAAAACTACTGGTTCATATTCAAATGAATTTAGAGAATTGTTCGCCGACCATAACAAATATTAAATATTTGGAATCAAATTTGTTTACTTTACACCATTTTTTTCTGTTGATGAATTTATATACTAATAAATATATAAATATTGACTTAGAAAAAAAATCTGTCAATTTTCTATTTCATACAAGGCATTATCAGAGAGTAGCAAAAATTTTGATACTGTTCACGGTATTCTTAGTCGAAACCGTTCTTATGTTGCGATTACTTTCAAGAAACGAGATACGTCATAACTAGCAGGAATTAAGTGCTTTCGAAACAATGTTAAAGAACACTTTTAGAAAGATCGAGAAAATATTAATGATAACGCGAGTTCTTCTATGCACCCTAACAGATCCTTTGAATAATGAAATTTCTGGTATATATTTTTTAAAATTCGATGGACACCGTACAGATATGCAAACTATATATTATCACCATTACTTTTTTTGGATCTGTTAGTATATTTTATTGTTCACAATTTGGTGTAAGGATAAATCCTTATTTAAAAATGTTGAACTGACTTTACTGCTTCTTCCTAAGCTTTCGCCGGAAAGAAGGCAAGATTCAACTATTCTTACTTCATTTCACTAATTTTATTAATGATTTCTTTGAGCTGTGTAAGAAGATCAACTCATCATTTTAATGAAAAATTATTTTCATCATTTGAAGTTTTTGTATCCAAATCGTCTAAGAGGTTTAAATAATAATCTAAGTTTATGGTTTCATTAGTTTGAATGTGATTTACTACTAACATTCTGTTTGTATTGTCAAGAATATATATAGTATATATATAGTATAGTATAAGTATACTTACAGCCAATTCCTGCATACAACCTCGTTTATAAATCGAACAGCCAAGTTTACTCAATAGTTTCTTCTTAAGATAGCATTTCGAATGTTTTTTATTGCATATGGCCCCCAAAAAATATTGCTCACTGTGTTTAATGAATTGCATATGCCTAGCTTCTAAAACTATAAATATTGTATTTTTGCAAACGTTTTTGGTGTTAATGTAGTTCTTTGAAAACCTTCTAAGGAATCCTTTTTATGATGTAAATGGCTCACTAACAAACCAGATTCAGTTTTAGAACGTCACCTTTTCCAAGTGTGTAAGTGAGTGCACACGCAATACACAATACAGAGCTCTGCACATCAACTTCTAATGCGTTATGAGGATAGAATAAATGACAGTTAATAATGAAATATTGGATCTGTTCTTATAAAAGGCAAAATATTAAAATCCATCAGAGTTCTAGTTCTACTATTGACAAATAGATGGCACTTCGCAAAATTATTGAAAAACCTTGTATGTAATATTCACATGTTGCATGTATATGTATATGTGATATATTCAAGCTTAATTCAACTTACCGTTTAGATTTTACATTAAATTAGTTATTGAAAATATATGCGTGATATAGGTGCATATACCATATATCAATATGTATTGTGATATTCACGCCCGGTTTTTACATTCTAAATATTTATAATATATATTATTCTTATAATAATGTTTCGCATTTTTGTTGATTTACCTTGTGTTTTGTATATTTTGTTTATTTTCCCAAGTAACTATCAGTTGTTGCTCATATAAAAACGCTTGTAAATAATTTGTCAACGTTTTGGGCGGTAATAGATAATAACTAAGTTAGTTGAACAACCGTGTTTTATATACTTTTATTATATCATTTATGCGTAACATTTGTTAAACAATATTTACAATGTTTGTTTATCATGGCAAAATTTTATCTAGCATGTAGCGAAACAAAAGAACTCGGTAAATACCCATATCTAATATATATACACATATGTATTTTTATAAATATGTATGTACAATATAATTAATAAGTAGAAGCAAATAAATACAATTTCATATAAAGTGTTCGTTTGTTGCTCTATTTTTTTTCATTCACACGCAATTCTAATAATATATGTACTCGCATTTGACCTTTTAAAAGTGCATTTCGTTAGATAAAGCTAGATAGATACATAATGACTTTCAAAAGTCCATCATCAATAAAAAAAAAAAAAAAAAAAAAAAAAAAAAAACAAGTCGTGCTATTTATGGTGATCACTAGCTCTTAATCAGTTATATCATAAAATTGATTTGTTATGCTTGTTAACAGAATTCGAACTTTTGGCTTTATGCATTTAATTTATACATAACTACACGAATATTTTATAGAGTCGAATTATTGTGCCTTATACGGACAGTATCCGGACAGTATATCAATGAAATTATCTATTTAGTCTCATATATTTCTCATATTTCCTTAACATTTGTGTAATAATTATTTCCTTCGAATGTAGTGAGTAAAGAGCTTTTCAAGCTGTTTCGAACACATTAAAGGGAACGTCTGAGTATGCTACTATTAGCCATCGTGGTCTGTCCATTTGTCTAAACAAACTGAAATGGAAAATAATTAAATTAGTTTAAACAATTAAAACAGGCTTTCCCCTTTTTTTAGCCATTTTGCGCTTTACTCAGAGTATAGTGACGTATTATAAATGCATATTATTCGTTGCGGTATGGGACTTTTTCGATCTTTTTCGAATGGGTGGTAACAATTGATTCACCTCTGAAGACCTTGTTCCTATTTCACTTTTCTTCACTTTGCCCTCAGCAACAGAGTGGTATAAATAAAATTTGAGATGTGTAATTAAAAAAAATAAATGATATGGTAAAAAGCTGTATAAAGTTGATCAGAAAATTTGCTTTTAGCCAGAAAATTTGCTTTTACGAATAAAAACTTGTAAAAAAAATAGAGTCATAATTATTCTAACTCACTTTAAAATTAATTGTTAATATGTAGTTATAGTAACTTGAATATATGTTATAGTAATAAATTTTGGAAACATCAAATTTATTTAAAAATAAAATTTTTTTCGTTACAGACAAGTGATGGTGCCATTCCGGACTTTTCTAAGCCATCAAAAGAAATGTCAAAAAATATTTTTCTTTCCGATTCCGATTCATACAAGGAAGGACATCATGCCGAACGCTATCCATTATCTCAAGTGGATTTTGATCGTGTGAAAACGCCATTTATTATCGGTATCTGGATATTATCAGCTAGTATTGCAAAAATTGGTAAGAATTATTCGAGAGTAAGTCAATACGTCATAAATATTTTCTATTTAAAAATACATATCATACGAATATGTTTATATCATTCAATTTTGATTAAAACTGGGCGCCCAGTGTTAATTTTCAACTTTTTTCACTATGGGCAATATATGCCTCCGAGGCCCATTGTTAAATTTATCTAACCTAAAGTTTAGATTTCAAATGCTAAATTATTTAACATTTTTGGACATTCTCAACAGCTGCAATTGTTGGCACTTACGTTTACTGTGGTTATTACCTTTTATCAAACGGTAAAATGTGAACGAAATGTAAGATAAGATATTTCTTAATTAAAAATACTTGACACAGGAAGGAGGTGTTCTGCATGAATCCCTAACCAAATCCTAGCCAACAGAAAAGCACTTGACAATGGCAGTGAAATATACTAAAACGATATTTCAAAAACGAACTTCAATCTTAAAGTAAAAGCAACAATTTTCATTAGTTTTTTGCGGTAAAATTTTTATTTTCGAAAAGGTTGTTTGGCTCCCCTTATTTAGTTTATTCCAAGGCTCCGTAGTTATTCGAAGTGGGGAGCAAAAGTTTCTACGCATTATAAAGATTGCTCAATTCCATTTTGACTTGTACGAATAAAAATTTGTATAAAATGAAGGTCAAAATGCTATGTGAGTACTTTTAATTGTTGTGCCTTTTTAGAACTTTGACATTTAAATGGGTGCTCTTCTTTGGAAGAGGGCAGAAAGTGTCTAACTGACTTTCGCATTGAAGTAATCGAATCTTTATTTAATATTTTTAGTCTTTCTATAACAAGTAAATTGCTGATTTTATTGCTTGCTAATATCTTTTTTACTTTTATGACTTTTGCAAAGTTTGTACATGTAGTACTCAAGTTCCCCACATAATAAAGATCCTTTCAATTGCAGCTCGACCCCATCAGCAATTTGTAGCTGTCATGTCAGAAAAGCAAATATTTGAAAGAAATACTAAAGTAGGTTTTTTATTTGTATAATTTTGTGGTTAAACGGTACGTCTGTACCTTTTACTTTCAATAAAAGCAACTGGTGTTTGCATCTGTTTGTATAGAATATGAAATGACTTGAAGGCGTATTTAACTTTTTTTTAATTTTTGTTAACAAGTTGATTAATTAAATATTTTTACTTTTTGTTTTTGTGTTTGTGTTTTTTTAGGCTTTCATATGACACCGAAATTGCATTTAATATTTCCTGAATCCTGTCTGTTGATTGTTGTGGGCGTGGTTATCGGTGTTGTCTTGTTTTTTGGAACTGAAGTTGCTGTCTCTCCGTTGACGCCGAACACTTTCTTCTTCTATATGCTTCCACCGATTATATTGGATGCGGGCTATTTTATGCCAAATCGAATGTTTTTCGATAATCTAGGTACAATTCTACTGATGGCTGTTGTTGGCACAATATTTAATATAGCAACAATAGGTAAGTTAATTATTAACAAACAACTATAATTAGTTTTATGCAATTATTGGTCAATACAATAATAATAATTACTTATAAATGTTTTGGAAATGGAAATGGATAATTCAATGTCTAATATGCTTATATATTAGTTACGAATATACTCTTTGCAAATTATATATCTTGCTCATATTTTTAGTGTCCTTTAAGTATTATTTAATATTAAAAATAACTTATTTTCAAAGCCCTAGTAAACTTGTATGGAGAAATTCCGATTGTTATAGTTAAATCAGGAGGAGGAACCTATTAAAGTGGTTGTATTGATTGATTGATTTTGATTGTTTTTTTACAAATATAAAAATGCTTGTTTCTTATTTAACAGTTAAAACAGTAAGAAAACTATACTATAATTTAAGCTCATAGGTGTCCGGGTCTTGAAAATACTCGAAATTCGAATAAGAAAGTTAATTTTTATAAATAGTTATACATTTAATGATCCTGATTTGGCAGCACTATTATTTCAGTGACATAAGTTCAAGAGAACTGTCATCAAAGGCTTTATATATTTAGTTTAAGGTTGCCATTTAAATTATGATGTGTCTATTAGATCAGTACTTTTTTTTTGAAAATAACAAAGATGTGAGTCAAACCCTCATGATCCAATGTTATAAGTTGTCCCATGAAAGACATTTCAATAATATTATATTTCGCATCTAATACTAAAGTTTAAGCAATATATTGAAATAAAAATTTGATCAACAAAATTTGATCTTAATCACAAATATATTTTATAAACAAAACTTTATAACGGATAATCATATCGTTGTATATATCAGCCAAAGCTTCTATACTTTTCGTTCTATTATACATGTATTATACATCATATATATATAGTGATACGGCTTATTTCTACCGAGTACGTTCTTCTTTACTTTTTTAACTTCTTTAACTTCTCTTTAATACATAGGAATTAAAGCTCCATCATAGTTTTGAGTGCCACACTATCGGGAGTTATGTGATTGATGTCGTTTTACCTATAATGTGTCCAGTAGTTTCGGATTTAAACATTCCTCTTCAATTTGTTGATTGTGTTTCTCAACGGTGTTTCTGGTGCGCAATTCCTCGTTACAGATCCACCTTTTCCGCCTTTAAGTTACATAAGTTAAATAGTTGATTTCTAACGATTTGCAAACAAAAATAAAGCATAATGGTTAAGTGAAATAAATTAATTAAAAATAAATTGCTAATTTATTCGAAATGTTAATAAACAACTGCAAACACTTCTACTAGAAGAAAACTACAATTCATCTCTGAATGGAAAAAGTCATAAACTGTACCATTTTAAAAAGACTTTTTTTAAATTTCTTTTATTAGCTTACAAAACAAATAAGTAATAGGAGGGAGCAATAATAATTATTTTGCAGTACCCACAGCAGCGCCTACACTCATAATTAACTTAAAGAATTTTCAATAAACATAGACACCCGTCCTATGCCGATATGTACAAAGCATACTTGAGTACGAGTACATCTTATATCACAAACAATTCTGGTGTCTTAATGAAATGTTGTGCTCATTTTAATTTATTTAAATTGAAAGAGGCGCATACGTAAAAACGGTTGAAAGGCAAAAAAGTGAACATTCAATGAAAATTAATGTGCTTTTATTCATTATCTTATGGGAAAATAATCTTGAATTCTAAATATTGGATCTCTGTTTCAAGTGCTTGAGGCTCACATGTAAACATTGGCATATGTCTTACGTTAATTACAAAATGATCAATTTGGTTTTGTGTTAATAGATTGGGAGATAGTCACGTTGTCTTCTGAATATTACGGTGAGTGATACATACTACTATGTTTCGCACCACATCGAAATCAATAACTCTCAGACCGTTGTTTGAGATGAAAGCTCAATTTTCCGAACGTTGGACCAATGAAGGTATCTCTCATGAAATTATCCTTTTGCTCTGTCAGCGCATGAGCCCAAATTAGGCTAATATTGAAGAATTTTCCTTTAATGCGGATTGTAAAAAGCCTTTCTGATTTTCAGACCTTCTTGTTAATCGCAAAACCGCAACTGGTAAACTCCTCATGCCTATTTGCATGACAGCAGTAGTAGACATCACAGTTCGCTCTTTTATAGCAGCCTTGTTCTGTCAATCGCATTTCCGGGATGGCGGTGATGTTAGCCTTACATTTATTAAGGGATTCCTTCCCTATAGAGGGTTCAGACATTCCAGGTGCATATGTGTAAATCATTGTCCCTAAGTCGCTTGTGTGAGTCGCCAAAAATCGGTTACCAAGTCCGAAGCATCCTTACGTCCTTCATTGGCGATTGATTTTACTTGACCGGTGCCAAACTCTATACACAACACAATATTAAAAATCAGAAATTAGAAACTACATCGATTTAGATCAATTTCACTATTAAAATAAAATAAGAATACATGGGATACTAATTAGTAACGGAACGGAGAATTGTAACAATGAATGTTTCTTTGTACTGCGAAACGACCTTAACTGAAAATGAACTATACCTCATTTCGAACAACAGCTAAATTATGACCTGTTGAAGGTTCATTAATATCATACGTTAAGTGTGTAATTGTTTTCTCCTAACCTAGACTAAAGCCGAAGAGTTACAAATAATGGGTTTAGGACTTTCAATTGATTCCAAACAAAGTCGACACATTCTCGTGAGACAGACCCATCTTGTTAAGATCGTGATGCAGGCTATGATAACCCGTCAGATAAGCCAGTAAAAATAATTTTCTAGTTTAGTAGTTATAAATAATTTTTCAGTGAAATTTATTCCGGTTTTTAATTAATATGTTATTTTTTATGCTTTATAACCAATCTATTATATGAGAGTATGATATATATTGTGTATATACAATACAATATAAAATAATACATACACACATTTAACATGTTGTATTAACATGGTGTATATAGAAAAGAATAATTATGTTACCTCAAAAGTTGAACAGTATTTTTTAATTGGAGATCGATCTAATATATCTCATATGCTGTCTCTTATCTTGTTTTTGTGTTTGGGGTCTTGATGACAAGGGTCATCTTGTTATGCTATGATAAGAATCTTGTAACAAGCGTAGTTGATAGAGAAGTCAACCACTCAACTTGTTGGTATGACTATTAAAGTTTAGAAATTTAGAATTTGGGCAAGTTCTTAAGCTCATTTATCAAGGCTTTCAGATTTTTATGAGATACACATTATTAAGATATTATTAGTTTTTACAAATTTACTTGCATGATCCATTTTGGAATTCCTTTTAAATAAAAAATACAAGTGCGTTCGTTGCGCTTTTAGTAGAAAAAGATTTATTATTTTGTAGATATTTTTTATTTAGTTTTTTTCTTTGAATTGTGATTAGTAGAAAACGAAACGCAAAATTTCGCTCAATTCTTTTCTTTTTTTGTTTTATTTAACTTAAATTGATCGCGTGCCAAAAAATTTATTGTCGCTTTTTGAGCATCTGCTAATTGAAATTGTTAATCTCCTGACCCTCTCTAAGGTATCCGAATATCATGATTGTGTTTATTGTTATCATAATTAAGTGTGATCACGATTTCAATTGACTAATGGCAGTTTAATAAGATATTAGTTTTATTTGTTCTATTAAGGCAAGAAACTGTTGATCATTGTACTAAATTTATGCATATGCGTATATAAATGAATACAAAGATGTTTAATGAGTTCGTGGAATGGAAATGAAATGAAGGGAACGTTTAATGAAAATCGTTTCACACAAACGAATTTTTCGAAATATGAGAAGAGCCAGAAATTAGAGGGAACTATTGTTAATCTTGTGAATTGGACTGGTTATTGCAACATTTTGTTCTTTATTCACTGATTTTAATGATTTTATTCATTTTAACATCCAATTAAGATTGCAATAATAAACTGATTTTATTGTTTTATTCGTTAGAGAGTAATCTAATAATAAAATTTCTTCTGCTCCCCATAAAACTGACGCTTACATATTCTTGGCCAATATCACTTCACTTTTTAATCTTTCTTTTTGATTAAGGATCATCGTAGTAGATCCAATTCCTCAATTAAGAAATTATGCTCAAAATGTGTTTTATTTCTTTCGAAAACCTTTCAGATATTGCTCACAAAGTCGCCTTTGTAATGTTTTTATTAGATTGTTAGCGAATGTGACATCTAATGTGCATTCAGAATTGTAAACGGAGTATTTAGTTAAACAATTTTAATAGATGAAAAAGGGTTTGCTTAATTTCACTCAGTAAACGACGATTTAAGGCCATATGCAATATTTTTGCGAAAATTTTTGGTGTTAATGCACCTGATACTGCATTAAAACCTATTGAAGTAGATTCACCTAATATATTTACGATTTATGTATGAATTTTCATTGCTTTTAAATCTTTTATTATAAATAATTTAATCCTTACACGACGTTCACTAACACGGCAACTTCAAAAGGCTTGTAACGAAAGATTGAGTTAACAAATCGAAATAAAGTTTTGGCTATCTTTTTATAAATTTCTGGTCTGCTATTGACGAATGGATAGCGGTCTGAGAACCTTAATCGAATAAGTGCATATGCACGTTCAAACCCCAAAATAATATAACGGCACTGCGCCACCATTTTACACTTTTGTATCTTCAGAATACGTACCTATTTATTGCACATTAAAATATCTTAAAGCGCCTATGCGCGTTTATAAAGCCAATAACATTCAGTCTTAATGCCTATATTTCTTATGGAAACATTGTTGTAAAATGTTTACTTTCGAAACTGTATCAAAAGATCTCAGTTTCATATAAAATACTTGATCAATGAGATGTCCAAATACTACTGGACACTGATCTCGTCATCTGTCTATTGTCGAAAAAGCTAAAGACGCTTACGACGCGGTTTAGAAAATTGAAGCTTCAATCTTATAGGATGGAGATAAGTAAGCTTCTGGAAAATTCCTGAAAATTTTAGAAGCTATAATTCGATTGGTTAATCCAATCTTAAATTTTTCAAAAATGACTTCAGTCATTCTTAATAAAAATCTAAAGAGTCAATCGAAACTAAGAAACAAAAGTGTAACCATTTAATCGGACAAAAATCATATCTTTATACAAAACTATAATATTATGTAGTGTTAAAAAAAATAAAACAATTTTTTAATATTTAAAAACTTTAATAATAAATTTTGTTCTTTATTCATAACGTAACTTTAAAAAATCTGCATGGACTAGAACCACATGACTGAGTTTATTAGCTTATAAATGAACTTAATATACTGTAGATAACGTACAGATAAACTGGCTCAGAGTATTTTGAGTGCTAAATACTAGGATTATTGAGCTCTTGTATTTGCCATTGAATACTGGAATAGGATTACAGCTATTGATTCTGCAACGACTTTCTCATTCCGCAGAGAAAGTCTTGGTTGGTTCAGATTCAAGTCTCACATAAATTGTAGAAACATAATGAAAACTTTCTTGTTTTTGAATTCATTCATTATCCTTATATTTTTTATATTTGAAATAAGTTAATAAATGTTTGAAACATTTAACGAAACGTAGTTCTTGCAATGGAATATTTATTCCTGACAACACAATGTCAATTAAATGTATTGATTTGTCTACTAATAGCTACTGCTGCTGCTGCTGCTGCTGTCAGTTAAAAACATAAAAAATTGGTCCTAACTGTTTTATTGAAATTTTACTAAAATTCCAAAGTCATAAGACTTAAAAAAAATTTGCTTACGCAAGGATGAACAAGATATTGAATGTTGCCGACGTGCATAACAACATCACTGGAATAATGAAAATGAAATGACAGCTTATTTCTGTAATCTCAGTGCCATCAACATGACCAACTTGCACTAACGATTATTTATTTTTTCAGTGAAGGTAACAAAAAGTGAAGGGTTGTGGCAGCCTGTTTTCTTGGTCCATATTTAATGTTATGGCAGCTTATGCACGTTGTAACGTCAGTAACTGAACGGTGCTGACAGCAACAGATGCTGTTCCCTTCTACAAAAATTAATTACATTGATTACATATCAATTTAATACCGATTTGTTTACTTCAAATTTTATTAAAATATTGATTTAAATATATTTATTAATGACATTTTTGATTTTTTTCTTTTCTTTTAGGTGGTTCACTATGGGCCTGCGGCTTGACCGGTATCTTCGGTGGCGCGGATCAAACTCCAAAGTTTTTAGATATATTCCTATTTGCGTCATTAATTTCCGCGGTTGATCCAGTAGCAGTATTAGCTGTATTCGAAGAAATTCATGTTAATGAAATTCTTTACATTGTTGTTTTTGGTGAATCCTTATTAAACGACGCGGTGACGGTAAGTAAAAAAATCTTGTTTTAGGCACTACTTATGGTTACTACTTGTGCTTGTTTTTTTATATTGTTATATGCTATCTTACCTTTGCTATTAACCTCATTAACATCAATTTTCCTGAGATGTTGTTACTGTTGACGGTTGTATTGTTGTTGCTATTATTGTTATTGATGGTGGTAATTTCAAGTTGTTAATAATGGTCTGACTGACTAAGATGATGACAAGTAAAAGTGCTTGAATTTTGACATGCGTACGTAGGTGAAGCAATAAGTTTCGATTCTCTCTTTACAGACTAATAATAATACTTGTTTTCCATATAAAAATAAAATGTGGGCTTATGATTTTAAGATTTCATAAAAGCTTAACATGAAACAACTTTAAGAAAAATGAGTTCTTTAAAGTCTGTTATGTTAAACTTGCTTAGAAGAACAACATGATATTTTAGTTTATTTTTTTTAGTTGAATTCTCACTTCAAATAAGTTATTGGAAAGTTTAGAATAAAATATAAAATGAAACTAATTTTTATTGCGTAAAAATGCTCACATAATAGCGATAAATTTAAATAGTATTCCCATAATAAAAATATGCAGTAAGCATTTACCATAGAAAAGAATATTATATATCATAGCAATTAGCAAAACTTCTTAAGTTAATAAACAGAATAACTTTAAAATCGATAGTAATAGGAATAAACGGGATACTAACTCCCAACAGAGCGGAGCACTGCAACTATAGTTCATTTTTTGTGCTGCAACAGATCCTAACCGAACAGAAGATATTCCGCCTTTCGAATGAAAGCCAGAATGTCTGCTGTTAAGGACCTCCTAATGCCAGAAAGCGAGAATAGTTCTCAACCCAGTGACCTCCTCCTGACCCAGATTAAGGCTGGGCAGTCACAGAGAATGTAACTGAAAGTCTCGTCTGCTTCTAAGCAGAGTCGACATACTCTTCGGACATACCCATTTTGTCTTTAACATCGATACCTCTGACCCAAATAACGAGTTTCTTCTTAAAATCAACACGCATTATTTAACTTTGTTAGAATTCTAAAATTTTAATTTAATTTTAATTTGTACTGTCCTAACACATTAAACATTTTATTAAAATAAAAATATATAAATTGTGACAACTTGTATGTTCGCGTGGGTACGGTTCAAATAACAGATATGCTTCAGTGAAGGCTCCACCGTGTCTTGTAGATTTATCTATAATTGTAGAGTAAATACATACGTGATTTATTTATTTTATAAACAATAATGATTCGAAATAATGTTTACAATCTAATACATAAATAACGTTTAATTATTGTATTTGTGGGTTGGCGTATTACAAACGGCTTTTCATTTGAATGGATCTATGGTACATGTTATATTATCAGAAAAATCAACGAGCTGTTAGAGCAAGTGAATCTATTAACTCTGTGAGTAGACCTGTGGTTTAATCATTTTGGTCGTGTGGTTTATCACCGATATATTATATTTTGGAGAATTCATTGTTCATTGTTATTTGAATTCATTGTTCTATGTAAAAACTATGCTTTTTAAACAATTCCAAAATAGTACGAAGTGTTGAAACCTATCGGTTTTTAGGAAACCCTATAGTATTATTGATGTCAATCTATTGTATTAATTTATGACGGGTTATGCTGAAACTGTAAAATATTGTTTCTTTATCTAATAATAAATTCTTAATTTTATTTGGTCTGTCTACTTTTATCTATGTAAAGCTACAGGTGTCAAAATAGCCAACAATAATTTTTAAACTTTAAATTAAATAATTAATAATTAAAATATTATATTGTAAAGAATAATTATACGATATACGTATATAAAAATAATATAATAATAATAATGAAATCCATCCTTTGCATATGCAGTTAAGCAAATACCATATAAAATTGCTACAATATAGTTCTATACTACATTTTTATAGCACTTTTATAAGTTTTATTTGTCAATCTAAATATAAATATAAAGTGTGCAATTAAGTGGTATTCGATTTGATTTATATATATATTAAAGTTATTATAAAATAGAAATAATTCATCAACAATTTTCTGCAAAAGTAGTAATGAAAATATTATCGAAACGTTGGGTTAAAAGTCTTAAGTGATTATTATTTTTATTTGCATCCAAAAACGACAAGAATAGCTTAAACTAAATAGGAAATTAATCCCGTAAAGCTATATATAATAGTAGTTGACCATTTTTATTACCTATAGCAGGGCTGTCCAGACCAGATGCCATCGCGGACCAATACAAATCATTGCACAGATTGAAGGGCCGCAAATACAAATACATATTATATGTTCACAGTTGTTTTCGATAAAAAAAAAATACGGTTATAATTTTAAATTTAGTTTTATTAATTTATCAATTTAAATTCATTTATTTGGTATACCATCAAAATAAAAAATTGTGGTTTTACGAGCACATCAAAAGAAAATTTGCGTAATTGTAGTACATTAAAAATAGTCGCGGGGCGCAAGTGGCCCGCGGCCGTACTTTGAACAGCCCTGAGCTATAGTATATAATTTGATGACATGTATAAAGTTAGGGGCCGAAACACCTCCGAAATCTCTATTTTTATCTTATAACAAAATTATGCTTTGTTGTCAACAAGTGTTTTTATGGTACTATTATTTTAAAATCTTATGACTATTTCACGATTTGAATTTTTACAATTTTCTATACTGTACAACCTTACTACACTGATACGTACATATATATTTAAAAAATAAAATCACTTATGGGTACATATGGGCATTATGAATTCAAATCAAAAGTGCCGATATAAAATTTATCATCAGTTGTGAGTAATACATCGTTGATGATTGATAGAGTTTGAAAATATTATTTTCCCTTTTCTTCATAAAATAAACAATCTTGTTGTTATTTTAGGGATTGTTACTAAAAGCCTTGACATTTTTCATAATAAATTTCAAATATTTAATAACTGATTTTAGAACCTTTTTTGTTTGTTTCATGACAAAATATTTATTTTACTGTATATAAATGAGCTGAAAATGTTACACATGAGACCATTTCCTTTCGGCATATTAAAATATATATAAAATTCTACTTACAGATAATTGCGGAAACATATAGTATATAAATATGTTTTGTATAAATAATATTTATATTTTTACAGAAACACACACGCACACACAGAGACATGACTCAATATAGATTATATATTTATATATGCATTGTATGTATGTATCATATATATACATATACCGAATTGTGGGAATTTTTCGTTAACTTATTGATAAGAATTAGTAATAAAAAAAGCTTTACTTTACAATAAAAAGTCTTTAATAGGAATTACATTGAAATATTTGAATTTTATAATTATTAGAAAATAAAACTATGGATATATATGTAAGTGTATATATGCAATGCAATATATATTTAATTGTTTACAAAAGTTTTGATTACAAAAATGTATTGGTGTTTATAGTCTGGATTCAGTAGACAAATATATCTCAAACTTTACCTTTAGTTTAAATAGTTGTCTGTTAAGAAATCTGTTTTATAGTTGTTGTAATCGCAGGAATCTATTTTTGTAGTCCCTTTTGAGTGTGTGGTTTCGGGTATAGACCCGGCTATGCTTGGAATCTTAAGAAAAATATAGATCTCAGTTCCAGAAACATAAAGTTTAAGTTAAAATGTAAATAGCCGCTTCCGAGAAACAAACAATTTTTTATCCAAAAAAAAAAAAAGAAATATTTTTCCTTATATAAATAAATATATTATTTGTTAACAAACTATATAGTTAGTATAGCTTATAACACACTTATTTATTATTAACTTTAGTATTAAAAATTACTTTATTGTTAAACTAATGCGACTTTAAATTTAAGTTGATTTGTAGATTTTTTTAATTTAATTTATCATTTTATTTAATTAAATTGATCAAAATTGACGTCCGTTTTTTGAGATTGCAAGTACCAGGAATCGAACTCGTGTCCTGCCAAATTTAAAGCTCAGAGTCAGCAGTCAGCGCACCTTAACCAACTGACCCAAAGCCATACCTATTTGACTTTTATATTCACATACGCACATTTTTCTGAAGTTTTGTTAATTGGCTATAAAATATGTTATATTTTATTTAATTAATTTTTGGCTGAAAATAGTTTTTTCGAGTATTGTCAAAGAACCGTCATCAGTGGTCTTGGAAATAATTCTTGTATTCAATTATTCATAAATAATTTTTTGAGACTGCAAGTACCAAGGGTTGAGAAATCCTTAAATTTTCATTAAAATTTATTTAATTTTTTTTTATATTCATTTTCAGGTTGTCATGTATCATATGATGGAAGTATATAATGAAATTGGTATATCTAATATAATAGCGCAAGACGTTGTGAGCGGCGTGGGATCATTTTTTGTTGTTGCAATTGGTGGTACTGTTATAGGTACGCAACATTATAAACTAAATAAAATGTTTATGATTATAAAATATATTTTATCAATTATTTTCATATATATAGGTATCATTTGGGGCTTCCTAACAGGTCTTGTAACACGTTTTACAGACCATGTGCGTGTAATTGAACCGATTTTCATATTTGTAATGGCATATCTAGCTTATTTAAATGCGGAAATTTTCCATATGAGTGGTATTTTGGCGTAAGTTTAATTACTTATATGTTATAGCGTACTATTGTATTAAAATATTTATAATTTCAGAATTACTTTTTGCGGCATAACGATGAAAAACTACGTGGAATCGAATATTTCCCAAAAATCGCACACGACTGTTAAATATGCCTTAAAAATGTTATCGAGTTCTTCGGAAACAATTATCTTTATGTTTTTGGGTGTTGCTACTGTAAATAATCACCATGTCTGGAATACATGGTTTGTGCTGTTAACTATTGCTTTCTGTTCAGTTTTTCGTGTTCTTGGTGAGTTAAAGTTTATGCTTTACATATCATAAAATCTCAATTGTTTTGTTTTTTTTAATCAGGTGTAATACTACTGTCTGCCTTGGCTAATCGATTCCGTCTACACAAATTGTCTCGTGTCGATCAGTTTGTGATGTCCTACGGTGGCTTACGTGGTGCTGTTGCTTTCGCTCTAGTCTTATTAGTGGATGAAAATGTTGTTAAGCAAAAGGATATGTTTGTAACTACGACCATTGCTGTCATATACTTCACAGTGTTTTTGCAAGGTATTACAATTAAGCCATTGGTGAAGATACTTAATGTAAAACGCGCTAATAAACGCAAACCTACTATGAATGAGCGTATACATGAACGAGTAAGTCAATTTTTGAAAATTGCCTATTCTGATTTCAAATAATTTAGGGGTTACATTGATTTTGAATATTTTTGAATCAAATACATAAGTGTACAAAATTTTTACCAAATACAACTTTAATTCTTGTATGCCGTTGTTGTCGTTGCAGCACGCAGAAATCTGCTGCGTGTGTTGTCCCTTTTGATAGTGTTAAAAGTATCCGAACTTCGGATATTGAGCATTGATGTCAATAAATATAAGATTTAAATGCATATGCATATTCCATGAATCTTTATTGTTTAATACATCTTAAGTGGTAGTATCTTGCGAAGACTTTGTGAAAAATTTCAACAATAAATTGTACCTTTTTAAATTATTCGTATTTAGTATTCTAAGAATAATCGTTACTAACCTAACATATAACTATACACTCGGAACTTATTAACTATTTAATTAACTATTTCTTTATTTATTTACTTTATATCACTACTTCTATTTAAATACTGATATTACTAAATGTTTATGTGTGGGTATTTTAACTATTTTTATTTGATCCTGTAGTACAACTACTAACATATTTTTATGATATTAACTGGAAATTTAATGAAAATATTTTAAATCAAAAATGTAGAAGTTTAAAAAATTTCAAGTTTCCCTGAAAAAATTATTTAAAGTTTCTGAAGAAATTATATAAATAATTTTATTATTAATTGAGATGTAAATAAATAAACAAAAAAGTAAAATAAAAATTTCATTTAGTTTATGGATCATTTAATGGCTGGTATTGAAGATATTGTTGGAAAGACTGGTAACTATAATGTACGTGATAAATTCAAGCGTTTCGACAACCGTTTCATCAGACCGCTGTTAATCAGAGATTTAAAGGTGATAAAATATTAATCAAATTTTAATATTAAAATGATCAAAAGTATTGAATACTTTGCATATAAAAAATATGTATACAGATAATGAAGTTATAAAACATTTCTATTTTATACATTTATACATATCAAATATAGTATATATTAAGTTAGAAAAAACAAAAATTTTTTTGATCTTAAATTAAAAATTCAGAATATATATCACTTTTATTAGTCATATATTAAATATTTTATTTTTTAAAAAAACTTTCTAAAGCGCATTTCAATTTTATGTTATATAAAAGTAAGTTTTAATTAGAAATAAAATAGAAATGAACTTCAAGAATTTCAAGCGGTATATATTTTGAATGTGAACCATATTTTAATTATATAAAGTCTAATGAACTTTGTGTTTTTAGGGCGCTGAACCCAAAATCATTGAAACGTATTCAAAACTAACAATGCGTGATGCCATGGAAGTTATGCGGCGTAATCCCTCAACGATTGGACAAATAACTGGCACCGAATCGATGAGTGCCCTGTTCAGAAATTACACCAATAATTGCATTGGTGGAAGGTGGGCGCCACCAACCATTTACACTACATGGTAAACGAATTTTAGGACAAAAGTTAGACGTGCATGTGTACCTCAGCAAAATTATTACTCTTTTTCTTTTCATACAAAATTTATTTTTAAGTAATGTTCTCATTTTTTAATTTTACTTATTTAGTATAATTACTTTTATATTTTCTTGCTTTTCATTTAATGCATTTCTTTTGATTGTATTGTGTAACTAATATTTACCATAATGACTAGTTCAATTTATAGTTTATTTATTCCTGTATGAAAATATTTTTATAAACGCGCATGTGTAACCCTTTCTTTTTATACGTAGACGTATTTCACTTAATATGAAACTTATGTTTCATATAAAAACAATTATATTTTCAGTATCTTAGTCTACTGCACTTTTTTTCGTATTGAATAACTAACAAAAGTAATTGCATTTTAACCTTTTTCTTCTTGCTTGTATTATTTTTATATATACATATCTAAGTAAAGTACATAAAGAATATGGAGTATATATGTAAATTCTAATACGCATATTAGAATTTGCGTATACTTTGAAAAATAAAAAAATGCCGTCCCTTAATACTATTATGAAATTATATATTAATACTATTATTTGTATTTCGACCACAATTTTTTAACCGCATTTACTACTTCAAACAAATTTTGAAAAATATATAACCTACAGATTTGTATATCTAGCTTTTTCTGATATAATCTCAAATTTAATTCTTATAAAATATAGAACTTCTAAAGATAAAATTAGAAGTTTATATTGAAGTTATTTAGATTTCAGAAATGTTCTTTAAAACTTAATGGGAATCTATAGTGAATAGTGAATGAAATAATATTTCAAGGCAGCTATAAACTGTCCAATTAAAGCTAAAGCTCCACAGTAATGATCTTTATCATTGACATCAAAAAAAAAAAATTAATTAAATGTTAATTTTTTCTTGCCGACAGTGACGCGTTTTTATCACGAAAAGAGACTATTGAAATTTGGCTGATCATAAAACGCTGTTTCGAGTATTGCCAAGTTCTCATCATCAGTGGTCTTAGGAAATATCCGAATTTCTTGATTAGTTTATAGTCCGTATATAATTTATTTGGGCTTTATTTAAATTTAAAAATAGATTTTTCGTTAATAAAACTCATTGGAATATTTTTTTATGTCCTTGCATTCTCACTCATTTATATGTGTTTTCATTTTTTAATCCATATTTTTATTTTCTGATCAGTTTTTCAATCAAATTAATTAATTTTTTTAATTGTAATTTATTTTAATTTCTTTTGTGAATAATATTTTTTTTATTATTATATTATTATTTAATAAATTGTTATTAAAAGACAAAGAGAAAAGGCATTGAGAAATACTAATATTGGCTTAATTATCATAAAAGTTTGATGTTAAAAAATATAAAACATATATAGCTTAATTAGTTATATAGTATAAATATATATTATATTCGTATAAATATGCACTGTAAATGTAACTGAAATTCGTTTACTTTGAATGTTACAATTCTAAGTTAAGTTAAATAATTCTTAAAATTAATTTCGATTAATTATGTTATTTAATATATAAATATTTACAACATATGTTTGGTACAACAGTAAGCAAAATTGTAAATACTCGTAAAATGCAAAACTTTATACTAATAATCTACAATATGTATGTTCATGTACTTTTAACAGTAGTAGTTAACTTAAATTGGTTGTAATTTAATTTTTATTATTATTAATAATCTATTATACTCACACATATGTAGTTTACAAGCAGCTTTATATCTTACTTCCTTGAATATTTAGTTCACACACTAGTTAGATATTTAGCTGCTATTTATGTTTTTAATCAAATATAATTTAACTTATCTTGTTTTGTTATTTACTAGTCCTAGCCTAACTAACTTAGACCACAGCTGTTCACGTAACTTGGATATGCATGAGTTGGACTATAATCCCTCAAAGAAAGACTTAACTGATGCCAAGATACACCATTTACTGGCAGAAGAACTTAAACCTTATCGCAGGGTAAGTTTTATACTTCAAATTAATCAGTTAATTAATTTTAATCCGTATTTAAAATACTTCACCTATATATGGACTATGTATATATATATATATATATATATATAAAGTTAAAATTTATTATTACATAAAATTATATCACACAATATTTTCTACTTCAATCAGTGTCATTTGTTACACATAAATAGTAAATCAAAAATAATATACATTTCTACAATCATTTGCTTTCGGTGTTTTATTTAAGTAATAAATATTTTTATTCTTTATATATAAATTTTTGTATTATTCTCTTATAGTTTTTTGTCTATTCGTATTTTAGTTTTTAGTATTTAATTTATGGGTTTTTTTTTGTTAATTTATTAATTTGATTTATTAAATAATAAATAGTAAATGCACCATAAATTATCCTTAAAAAATATCGCAGCACTTGATGAAGTCGTTTGTGTTTATAAACACAATAAACATATGTTTGTGTTTATAAACATCATATTTGTCTTAGCATTAATCTAATTCAGGCCGAGATTGTTTATTCGTTTATATTCCTGCATCACCTGTCGTTTTTAATAGTATTTTACCAGGTTTTAAGTGGTTTACCAGGCCCTCTCTTTGTCTTTATGATCTTCGTATAGAAGTTATTGTAACATATGATGTATAGAAATATCTCTGTTTTAATAAAGATATTTCTTCGAAAATGCTCGAATTACTCATTATGCTTTATACCATTTTCCATTTACTTAATACAACTACATATATCAGCAATTGCTTGACCACAATTATTTGTTCGGACGTATGGTGCGGCTCGCTATGGTTGAGTACAAACATATACAAACATTAAAAAACCTTCAAAATAATGTAATATTTATAACAACTGTACTGATGAAGGTTTAGAATACCTTCAACTTAATTCTCCACACATTTTTCAATAAATGATTGAAGTATGGTGTTCAAGTCCGCTTTTCTCGGAATCGTTATGTAGTGCATTTTACAAATAATTTTTATACAAGATAAAGAAGGCTTACTGCCATCACAGAACACTCACGTGTATAATTATAAAAACACCCAGTGTAAATGCAATGTGTAAGAAATCTTGCACAATGGAATAGTACAGTGACACCAACTTGAAATGCGGTTTATTTTATGCACATTCTTCGAGTCCTAAGTTCTTCATGTCTTGCACTAGGTATAAACTAGAATATACTAGAACTTTCTATGATATTTATTTGATTGGATAACAAGTATTAGGTTTCAAAACCTGTACAATTTCAAATGCAAAAACGCAAGTTAGTTCTCTGTACGAACGTAACACTTAAAAGCTTTTCAAAGGTATAAGTTTTTATAACTGAAGAGATGATTTAATGGGTTATAAAATATCTTTTTGGATTTGTTTGCGAATTTAATTTTTAAGGATTTTTAAAAGTGCCTTTTTTTTGTATTTTGTATAATTCTGTATTTATTTGTTTAATGTTCGTTTTGCTTTCTATATTTTTACTTTATTGAAATTTTCTTTTCTGTTTTAATTATTAAATTTATAGGTTATTTTAAACTTAATATTTATCTGTATAATAAATTATAACAATTAATATAAATAATAATTTTTCTTTCTCCCCTTATGCGTGTTGTGAAATGAAAACAAACAATAAAAAACAATTCAAACAATTGTCCACGACTAAAATTTATAATTGCGAAAAATGTAAATTTGAAAATGCCTTAATTTTCGAAATTATTTTTGCAACTGATAACTTTCGAATTCGGTCTTAAAACTATAAAACAAACAAATTCTCTGCTTATCTATTCGAAAAACAACTAAAAAGGCTTCTATACAAATGGTACGAAAATATTTAATTGGTTTGAAAAAAATTTTTTTTGCTGTTAATTAATTAATTTAATTTTTTTGTTTTTACTTTGGATTGTTAAATGTTAATTAATGTGTGTCTTTCTACTTATTGCTCAAAAATATATATAAAAATAATAATTAAACAAATTAAATAATAATCTTAATATAAGCATAATATGTGTATTCTAAGAAAATTAATTTTAATATTTTATATGTTCATAATAACAAATAAATTCATTATTGTTGTTGTCTTACTAAATTAAACTTTAATGGCATTTTTTATATCATTTTAATAATAACAATAAGAATAATAAATTGCTCTTTTTTAATTTTAAATTAATGCAAGGTATATAATTTGATATTTAAAAAAATATATATATGTAATAACATATATTTATATTTAAAGTAAGCTTTTAATATAGCTTTTTTATTAATGAATAAGGCTGTAATATTTTAATGCTTACTTAATAATTAATAAATTTAGATTGATTTCTATAGTTTCACGTCGCACATGTCTTTGAGCCTTCATGAAATTGAGTGAGTGGAGCTTTCTATGTATATTATTTAATAAATTTTAGGCTGACCAACTATTTAAAATATTACCAATTATCCATTATCAACGATTTTTATTTTAAAATAATCACGTTTAATTACTCCTACAAATTAAAATGGTTTGGGCGTTAAAAAGTGCTATCTATTATAACATAATTTACTCCGATATTTAACTTACTCCTTGATAATTAGGGATAGAGTCATGTACCACTCAATTTCCAATCTTAATTAATCCATCTCAATCCAAAATCTCATTAAAAGTTATTAATTTTTCCTATAGACTGTATTTAATACTTTCATTATCAAAAATTGGGAGTCAATTTTACTCGCAACAGTTGTTGTATATTCAGTGCTCCAATTTAGAAGTATTAGGTTTCAACATAAAATTCTTAATTAAAACGTTCTTATTAATTAAGGAAATTTTCTGACAATTAGGTAGAATATGCGGTTTAGAATAAAACTTCATATGCTTTGATTTATTGATTTATATAACTGTAAAAGGAAAGTTTTGACATTTTTTACTTGAAACTGCTAAAAGTCAATATATTCCATATATATTTTGTTGTCGCTTTGAATTCTTACTCGAGTACTATATTACTCATTTACCGAGTAACTCGAGTATTACTCGATTTCAACGTACGGTACAATAGAATTAAGTTTTTTTAATTAATGTAGTGTATATGTTTTTTAAAAAAGTATCAGTAAATGTAAAATATATTTTAAATTTTAATCCTTTTTGTTTGTATAATTGTTAATAATTTTTTTATATATGTATATGTTATTGTCTATTAAATATTTTGCACTTTATTTAATATTAATTTGCCTGCATCTTTAATTTAATTTTATATATAATTTCTGTATACAAAATTATACGCCCTTTTCGAATTCTCACTTTATCTGATAACTTTTTATGTATATAATATTTTTGTTTGTAACTTAATTCTGCAAATATATAATTAATTAATCAGTATCGTAAAATTAATTATAATACATAAATAAAAATTTTTAACTAATAATAAAACGCTTATTCGCTTTTATATTGAAATTTTATATACAAAATTAATTAAACCAATAACAAATAGTTAATAATGTAATAAACAATGAATCATAATATTTTATATTTTGCTGTAGACTATAAAATCTAATAATCTTTTTCGTAGTATGGTTAATTTTTGTTTTTAATATTCTTATTGTTGGTATTGCAAGTGTTTAATTTAATATTTGTTTGTTTATTTAAAAGTTTTACATTATTTTACTGATTTTGGTTTTCTTATTTATATATATGTACTTCTAAATGTGTTCTTATTATTGCATTTCATTCGAAACCATCTTTTTAATTCGCTGTATATCGCATTTTTTTATTTTACAGCACCGTCGTCTTAGTTATAGCAGACACGCTGTAGATGACAGAGATTTGTCTACACAGGTGAGTATCATATCTGAGGCAGATGTCATATATTAGACATTAGTTTTAAACAAAAAGAAAAAGCAAATATTAGTATTGTTTATTTGAAAGCACATTTTTACCAATTGTCCAAGTCCATTCGACAAATCTCTGATGATGAACTATTGCACAAATAATGTAGCTTTTAGTTATAGTAAAACACAATAAATAATCTTAATCTTTTAATTATTTTACTCTTTTAATATTCATAAGTGCATAAACACAAAACTTCCGATATTCATAATTAAAATACAAATATATTGGGTATTCTAATATTCATAATTAAAATAGAAATATATTGGGTCTTTCCCTATAAAATGTAAAAATGTTTTAAATACTTTTCCATTGGTATGTTAAATCTATTGCATTACCGACACCACACCTACTGATTTGGTTATTTCTATGTATTGTGTGTTCAATGTATTCAAAACTTTAACGATTTCAATTAAAATTTGATGTCCCTGTTATTTGAGCCCACGCAACTTCACCAATTATGTTGTCTATATTTGCATATGGTAGATGTCGTATGTCGTATGTATTGCCCGGATTAAAATTCCACCCAACACTAAAGAAACAGGATTTATGCAATGCGCGTATATTAGTTTCAAGAGCTACCTGCATTACATTAATCTATTGATTTTATTTGAGAAATTTGTAAGGATTCTGATTTCATTTTTTGAAAGTTGTTCGGGGTCTCCAAAGAAGAGATTTTAAGAAATACAGCACTGCTCCAGATACTTATTGGGCAACAAGACAAAGTTTTTATTCGTAAGCAGTATACTAATTTTTATACATTTCTGAAAAATACTATAAATTGTTTCAAAACAAATAATTTTATAATTCTTTGGTATAACACATCAAAAACTGCAAACTGCAAACTGCAAATGAGTTTTTAATATAAAATATATTAACAGATAATAACTCATATGAAATAGAAATTGAAATATTTCATTTAGTACAATTTATTTTACTATATGGTATATATCTCCATTTAGGTTTTGTACACAATATTATTCAATTTAATTTATGTTACGATTTTTTTCTAACTTTGGACAGTGTAAGAGGCCTCTGAAAGCTCGAAAGCTAAACAGTTTTTTTTAATATCATTTTTAAATTTAGCAGGCTAAACTTTTATAAAATTTATTACTTATTCTCGTATCAAAAAAAAAGTAGGATTTGTCAGCAAAAATTGTACTAGTCTGTGCCTGTGCAAAGATAAAAATTATATTGAATGGTACAACAGTGAATAAGTGAAACATATGAGTAGGCATTAACCAGATAAATATACATATATGTATACATATATGCATTAACCAGATAAATATACATATATGTATCTTAAATTTTTTATAGCTTTAATTTATTTAAAATTTGTCCAAACAATTTAATTTTAATAGCGTATATTTTTATAAAAAATAAACTAATGAAAGTTTTTCAGTTTTTTTTTTAGTTTACTGCTAAGTCAAAACAAAACCTAAATAATATTTTTCTCTTAATAGTATTATACGAAATATTAAATTATTTTTTTATATTCATATATAACAACACTACTTTTCATTTTCTAGGTTAACTATAAAATGCAAATGAACTTCCGTCGCATGTTCAATGACCGCAAACATCACAAGCGCAGCAAACGTGGTACTGGCAAGGTAAATCTATCCAACTTTATCCAATTGTAGATACGAACGATCCATAAGAAAACAAACCCTTGCTTTCCTATAATCCTTAATCTCCTTTATTTAAAATTTAAATAAAAATATTTATAAAAATATTAATATCATGTTTTCTCTTTTAACATTTTTCATGCCTTTTGACCTGATGTAACCCTGCAGCAACAAGAAGGTGTCAAACAAAATCATGTCTCATTCCATGATTTCCAACAGAATGGAACGACAAAACAATTTTCGCATGGTACGAATAAGAAAGAATTCCATTTTCGCAAAAAACTAATCAGAAAACATTCTCACAATTCACTTAACAAATATCGTAGATTAGATATAGGTAAATGGCAAAATTCTTTGAATTAAAAGAAAAAATAAATAAAAAACAAAAAATTACTATGAGAATTCGAAATTGACATCGAATTTTCAAAATTGAATGAAAATCAGATCAAATTTGGTATATTTAATATATATATAACTGTGATATTCTTGTGTAGGTAGCTTTTTTTATTATTGAAAGCCCCTTTTAAGAAAAGGTGCACGAAGTAAATTTTCGTTCTGCAAAATTTTCGTTTTTTAACTATTTTCAAATATTCTGCATGCAAAATCTGAATTAATTGCAAGAAATCAGTCATTTATACTATACATATATAAATATATATGTATATAGTCTAGTACATTAAATGTTTATTTGTGTTTCCTTATCCTTAAAGTCATAATACTTCATATCTCGCTCAAATCAGCTACATTCCATAACTTTCCTATATAAAGCCATGCAATGTCCGACCTCATAATTTTAATTTATTATAGAATTAGATATAGAACAATTTGAATTAGTTTAAATAGAAATTTTATAATTTTCTGGGCTTTGTGATTAAATTACGTACATATTTTAATCAATTTTAACATTCTAAACAACTTTTTTCAGTACGCTTAACCTAAATAGGTTAGTTCTCAAGAAATCAAACCTTAAAGTTGTAATTACTTATTACATACGCTTTCTAGCAATAATTGGCGTATACAAATTTTACATCGATTTACTTATTATTATTATTATTATTATTATTATCTTAAGTAAAGATTTGTGGCGTTAAAGCACGATATCTCGAGAATCAAAACATATCGACATAAGCGTGATAAAAAAATATTTCGAATAATTAAAATACATATTTAGATGGGGCGCCCAGGAAATTGAAATCGTGCCATTTTTGTTAATAGTTCAAAACTAGTTACTATAATCTGTTGCAATAAATATATACTTGAAGAGAATTATTAAATATATATTTTTATTTCCAAACAATTTGATTACGTCAATACAGTTTTATATTTGAATATTAGAATTTGATTAGATTCATAATGGCTTTTTAAAATATTCAAGACGTTTTTTATCTGATCCCTTATAAATATATAAAGTTAGTAAACATTAATTAATTTAAAAGCAGATGAATCTTTGGTGACAATTATTTTAATACAATTTTTATTTTATTTTATATTGATCATTAGAAAACTAAAATCTATTAACTAGTAATATATAGAAATAATTTTTAATGTTATAAGAAAAAAACTATAATTTAATGTAAATGACTAAAATTTTAATAAGTAGGTTAGATGTGGCTGAGACTGCAGTATTTTAAAAAGATCTTTATACTTTATAAAGATCTTTATTTATAATGATTTTACTGAAATTGAAATAATATGATGGTACCACCGATTGATCTTTAGATTTAAATATACACGTACATTATAATATATGTTGTTTTTATGTTTGAATCAATTGTTTAACTGTAACCAATTTTGCGACATAACAGAATATTAGGGTCTATGTTGGGTAGTGATGTATAATATCTTATATAGGTAATATTATAGGTATTACAAGCGTGCGAAATAAAATTTTTGTCTAATTTAAATTTTCAGAGTTTCAGGTTTTAGAATTATAAAATTTTCAAAATTAAAAATTAAAATTTTTTAATCTTATAAAACATATCTCATAAAATTTTTTTTTTATTTTTTTGCTTTTATTTCTTTTTTCCCCAAAAAAAATTGTTTTTTGCCTTTTTCTCTTTTTATCTTTTCTCTATATCTTTCTCACTTACACACAAACGCACACAAATGAATACATGTACTGATACATGCATACACATAAACACACATTAAACGTCACACAAAACGCGCACATAATCGCTTTGAAATCTTACAATATGTATGTGTATATATGTATATATAAAATAAACAAGATTATATTAACGAAGTCCTCAATGAATCGGCAGAAGAGAACCAACCTAAACTTACCGAAGTTACCGTTATGGCCGCCAATGATGATTGGGATGATGGTTTAACATTTACAGCAAAGTCATCACGTAAGTCCCACTTATTTTCTCTTTACTATCCTATATTTTATATAATTTAGATCTTTTTAAAGTATTATTTTTAATTTTTTAAGTTAACAGTTTTTTTAATAAAATTATTAAATAACAAAAAAATGAATACTTTTTAACAAAAACGGGTTCAATTAAAAAAAAAATTTTTTTACTATTTTTATTTGTTTTTGTTTTTAAATTTTATTCTATTACTTTTATTTCAGTTTTGCTTTGAGTTTTCAGTTTTTATGTATGAATTTCTTAATATTAGATCTATATAATAAAAGAGTTATCAAAATTTTATTGATTTTCATTTTATATTCCTTTTGTATTGGGTTTGTATTTATAATTGATATTAAAATTGTGAAATAATACACAAAAATGCCATAGTTTTGTTAATATTTTTATTCAAAATTTTCTAAATCTTCTAAATCATTTATATGAAAGTTTATAGAACTCCTTAATGAACTCTGTGAAAATCTCCAAAACACCTGCAGTGCAATATTAATAGGTACAAATCTTTGGAAAACATTTTGGTATTACTTCCTGAAATATTTATATAAGCCTTGTAACCAAATTCAAATATAAGTAGAAGAAAATCACTTTTATTTAACCTTAGTGAATAGTACCTAAGCTAGAAGTATACATAATATTTTTTGACTATTAAACATTCTAAGAATTTACTTTTCATAGGATCTTAATTACTTACTTAGTTGGCCATTACAGACGTGAGTCGTTCTTGGCTGCATCAAGTACCCTCCGCCCACCAGCCCGGTTAGTTGCTTGCTGTCACCACTGATCCTTCCACCGAAGATGCGGATGTCCTCTACCGCGTTTTCCACCTGCGGGTATCGAATCAAACACCTTTCTAGCCGGAACACTTTCTTCCATTCGCACGACATGACCAAGCTAGCGAAGTCACTGAATTTTTAAGCGCTTAACTATGTCAATGTCGCGGTTATAGCTCATACACCTTATTGTTCCATCTAATTCGATACTCGTCGTCAACGCGTAAGAGATCATAGGTCTTAACTAGCTGCTTAAATTCTTCTTAAATAGCATTTAACGCTTTATTAAACGGTTTATATGAAAATATAACATGACAATAGGCCGAAGTAGGTGCTTAGGATTGCTATTTAAACCTAACCTTATAAGATATTGCTATCTAAATCTATATTTTACAATCGGTATAAATTTTTCGTATGTTATTCTTTTCATACAATTTATTACATGTTTAAAAAATCTGCAACTACATAGTTGAAAATATGTATCCTCACGCTAGAAAGTGACAAATAGTATGGAAGTAGAAAGGTATGAAAACTTTTTAGCAATTTGTTTTGAAACTTATGCAGATAAATACACACTTTTTAACATGAAGCAGTCTTTTTTGATAAAAAAAAAAATTAAAAGATAAAAAATTCTTTTGCTTGCCTTATCTTGCCGGTAAGATATTATTAGCATATATTAGCATATATTATTTTTTAATAACTTTATTTGTAGGAGTTTTTGTGAGTATATAAAAAGACTCAAACTAATGTCCCATACGTCCTGACTATAAAACCAATCAAATACTGATATTTGCATGCACATAACATATGGGACAATGGTTCTCTCTAATTGTTTGATGTAATACTTTATATTGTTTACAAGGTCCATTGGGTAATCATTTCTTCCTAAATATGTTTGATTGTTGTTGGAGATATTGACATGTAAATGTAGTGGCAGTGTTCTATAGTGTTTGACTATTGATATTCTCAATAGTCAAACCAATGTTGAAACTGAATCTTGATGTTAGTTGAATTCTTTTTCGCAAAACTTTGAAAGGTTCTCTCAGAGTTTTTTTTTATTTTAATGATCATTGCCTAAATCCTTCATATAAATAAAAACTTTGGCATCTACTCAATATTACTTTAACTATTATTTACCTGAGGTTAGGGTGTGACAAATATATAAAAAATATGTGCTACATGCATTGATAATGTTAATAATGTTATTGTTAAAAACATCTAATTACATTCACTGATGTTAGCCTAATTGATCTATCACTCTTTCCTGTAATATATATACCATATATACGATATAGTTAATACATAATGACCTAATTTCATATATTTTTTTGTCATTACTGTACAGAAGTACTTTAATATATTTTAATAGAATTTATAAAATTGCAAAAAAGTAAACAATAGAAATCAAAACTGTTACTCTGTTTTGAAGCAATGTAAATAGAATGACGTTTGATGCGCCTCCGTTTGGCCTATCACTGTTCCAATCGAATAATCACGTTAAGTCCGACATATAGAATACGACAAAGCATTGCAACTATCATTAAATATTATTTATAATAAATTGTTAATGCTGAGCGAATAATAATTTCTGTTATAACTTATGTTATCACCTCTTGAAACTATTATATTAAATATTGTAATATTAAATGCTGAGACTGTTTTATTTGGAGCATATTTTTTTGAACTTGTTCTTCAAATTCTAATATGATTTTCACAGAGACTACTCATTAGCACAGTAAAAATCAAGTAGTATATTTATTAGTATTATAAATTTATTATAACATCCAGTAAATAATAGCAGTATTGTTTTTTAATTTTTTTACGCAACAATGAGTATGCCGTTAAAAATTATGAACTTTAATTATTATAACTTTATAACTTTATAAAATGATTAAATTCTAAAATGAATTTGCATTAAAATATTTGTTAATACGTTTTGTATATATTTATATAAAACTATTTAATTTAATATAAATTTAAAAAAAAAGCGGATAATAGACGTTATTGAACTTTTATTATTTTTATTTTTTGGCACAAATTTTATTTTAATTTTAACCTTTTTTCTTTAAATAAAAATAAAATGAATAACATCAAAATCGCTACATAAATAAATGAAAATAAATAATTCTTCACACAAATGAATTTCAAACTCATAATTACTCATACGCACCAGCGGATTCGGATCGTGCGAATAACAATTCATTGATAGCACATATACAAAGCCTACCCGGTTTTGATGCCTCCAAAGCGAGAATTGTGCAACATTATGCCACAAAAAGTGATGGCAGCCCAGAAAATCTATTAACACCCGATATTGGGCCGACAGCGGCGGAACTAATACTGCCTTGGCGCAGGGATCGTTCATACCAGAGCATTGGTAAATTTTATAAAAACAAAAACAACTTATGCTACTATCTAAAATATAAATTACAATAAAGCAAAACATTATTTAGTTGCGAAAGTAGTGAAGCAAAAGTAACGTTACAAAAATATAGTTTTATACAAAAATCGGAACGATCTGTGCACCTATTGTGTAAAAAAACTTAACAGTTATTTTTTCTCAATCTTTAAACATCTTTTTATAGAAACTTTGATGCTTATTTTTGGTTTTTTTCCATATAAGTTACATTTTTAATATATTTTATGTATATAACATATACATTTTTTTTAATTCACACTTTGCTTTAAATCCTTTTTTCCTTATTTAGCTGATATTTATATCACGTAGATATGATAATCTAGTAATCTGGTACAACCAAATAATTCAATTTATTTTAATAATTTTCACCCACTTTATTAGAATAGGTTACAGCATTGAATATAAAAGATAATATCGTCATTACATCTACTCTCTCTGTACTTATCTACACAATTCTTCTCATTGAATTTTACTATTTTGACTCATTTCATGTCTGACGCAATATAATATCTTTAGAATATGTAGATCTCTTTTATGTATTAAGCTAATTTTTATATTTTTTTATCAACTTTATACTGCAAATATTCTCTTAAATTTAAAAGCTATATAACAGATCTTTTATAATTCGATGTAAAATTCAAGTATTTAATTTAAATGGAAATCAAATGAAAATATTAAATACATAATGCATACATAATGCGAATAAGTCGTTACTGAAACTCTATTATAAAAAAAAATGAAATTTATAAAATGGCAATAATCAAACGAAATTATGACATTATGACTGTTAGTGATTCAGTGACATCTCTCGGACGTTCTTTTAATATTTTCAATATAGTGTATGTAAAACAATTAAAAACCACATTTTGATTTGATAAAAATACCGCGCAAACCCGGCAATAGTTAGAAATGTGTTAAACTCAGCTTAATTAAGTCAGATGTTTTTATATATATATGCAAAATTTCTGCCTTTACAATATTATCACTTTTTGCTGAAATACAGACGATATCCACCGCTTTTGCTACAATTATATTTCTTGATTACATAGATCGATAAAATTAATTTTATCAAAATTGACTAACAATAACTTCACCTTCCCCCATTTATATAATTGTAAACCAGCTGCCGCCAATTAGCCGCCAAGTTGATGATAATAGAGGATTATGCATTTTGTGGTTCCGAAAGAAAAAATTTTTTTGCAATATATTTTTTAGATGTGAAAATATTAGGTGTGAAATATAGCATAACAATGGATATGCCATTGCATCTTACAGTATCTTACTGGATATTTTTAAGCAAGTTTTCAATGACTTGTTGGTCCATACCTGACAATAGCTTAACTTTGACATGACCGATGTTTGTTTTCAAATCGTCGACACTTTAAAGATTGCTCACGTGGAACGATTGCTTATGTAACTCCATAAAAAGTCCAGTAGTGACGAATCGTATTATTTTTGAGAGAAACTCACTTTATAAAAACTCTACAACTGCAAGATACGACAACAGACCCAACTTGCTGTTGGAAAACCTATTGTGCAAGTTATCACAATTTCAGCACGGTTAGTGCTCCAACTCACTTGATATCCTTCTACACGGAAAAAAGCGAAGATATTAGCAACCACACAAGCGAATTGTAAGAGAAGTTACTAACTTCATAGTGCAAAGTTTTACATAAACGTTTACACATTTTTCAATGCCATGATCATCAAATCGCTGTTCATCCAAAAGAATACTCTCATATTCACTTGAATTGATATAGTAGTACCTTTAGAGAAACTGCCCTCTCTGTATATTTAGATGTTTCATATTTGCTTTTAGTATTACTATTATTTTATTCAAGCTTTCTTTACATATTGCATTTATTTTTTATTAAATATGTTATATTAAAAGGTCAATGTTGTAAAACAATTTTTTTGCTTTTTAATTTTTTTTCTGTGTTTAATATTTTAAGCTAATAGTTGTTCTAAAAAGTTATACGTATTAAAATTTTATAATGTTTATTGTTTCAAATGTTAATAATTGTAAAATGTTTTAGTTGTAGTCTTATAATAAATTCAATGACTTCGCTTGTTATCTGTATTATCATTCCAAATTTGCTTTTGTTCAAAACAATTCGGTTTAACATACTTAATGTGGTTTTAGTATACAAGCAAGAATTGCTTTTATAGTAATTAAAATATTAAAAATATTTTACATTATATATAAATTAATGAATCACAGTATTCGTGCACTAAGGTGTCTGAGCCCAATGACCCACTGTGCTCAAGCCATATGCTCGAAAGCATATGGTACTTTAACATCAAAATACTCGGATCTTCGATCAACTCTAATAATATTTAAAACTCTGGTATCAATATATTTATTAAATTTTATTGGTGTTTTAATTACCAAATATCATTTCAATTTATAAATATTGTCCAAGTGTAGTTCCTAGATATCTCCAAATTTTAGTTTCCAACATAATATGAAAAATACAATAAAAAGAGCACTATTTTTTAATTTATTTTATAGTGAGCTTTAACGCATTTTTTCCAACTCTAATGTTGCTCCTTTTCTTACCGAACTTACGATCTTATCTATAATATATTTGAAGATAAATATATTTCAAACTCTTTTACTATATCAACGCTTCTTTGAAATTTTAAAAATTTTGTTAATTTATTTAAGCTGAGGACGCACTTTTTGTAAAATTGCCATTCGCTAAGATACACTATCATTTTTTAAAATTTATATATTAATATATTATTATTATAAGAACCACTAGGTTGCTTCGTTTTACTATAGAATCTCTTTCAACTGCAATACAGTTATTCCATGAATCCTCCAAATTATATAATTAATTAGGTTAGTGGTCCTTCTTAAGATTTACTAAATTAAGAATTCGTAATTCAATATTATGGCTTATTGCTATCATTATTATGCATTGTCTTAAAAGAAGATTTATTTTCTTTCTATAAGAAAGAAAAAAAGTTATTTTTTTGAAACATTTTTTTATTCAGTTGGTCTAAATTATAAAGACTAATAATTTGAATTTATTGTTTTAACATTTTGAAGATATTCTTAAAATAAAATTCCTTTTGTATCTCCGACAAAAAAAAATATACACATTAACATATTTTAGCCAATTTTTGAATCAAACTGGCTTCAAAAACAAAGCCATTCCTTTGCGACAATTTCTGATGTAATTGTTGCAATTGATGTGAATTATAGCTCTTCTTCATATGAATCGTCAACTTCCTATGTTTTGGACTTGAAACCAAAATAATGTTTTTTTAAGAAATTTACATGTCACATCGCTTTGTAAAAATATATATTATTTGAAGAACTTAATAAAATAATGCGCTTAATATTTTATTTATATAACAATGCTGCTATAGATAGTCTACATTATATATAGATAGCATTTTTTATATTATAGGATATCTAAAAGTAAGATAAACTTACTCTTACGCTTACCAATAATTATGGACATTATATTTCTTTATTTTAATTATCTTCTATATACATATACATATATATCATCCATTTATTGCAATGGAACTAGTAGTTGTACTGTTTCGTATAGATTCGCAATAAGGAGTACAAAAAAGTTAAATGTCCTAGGTTACAATTTAAAATAGTTTCGTATAATTCTGAATTAAGATTTACTGCCAAAACTTATGACAGTTAAATTAAGTAACTGCGTGCAATTTATAAAAACAAAATGCTTATAAAGAACAGAAGAACGCATGTAAATCTTACTCTCTCATGCTCAGCCTTTACTCTCTCACAAGCCTATTTACTGACTAGCGTCAGTAATGAGTATCAAGCAACATAAAATAAGCATAAATGGCATTTGTAAGAACACATGCTCTCATAATGTTTATATGCATTTCAGAAAAAACGTTGTAATGTTCAGCCTCTTTAAAAAAGAACTCTTTAAACCGTACCATGTAGTCAGGTTCCAGTTTTCATGTTTCATATAAAGTACGTTCTTTGAAACGGCCGCTTCTCTAAACTGAACCGAATTATTGATCCCGTTGGTGTTCAATAAAAGGCAATTTCACTGTATTACATGCCTGAAGTAGTTCATACCCAAATTCACTACATTTTCATTTACTACATATATAGAATAGAGAGCTACCTATATGCTTCAACTTCCTTGTATATTGTAAAAATCTGACGGATGTGAAAACCAACATTTGGACGCTCACGAATATTGTTTCCTGCCCAGTTTTTTTCTTATAAACGCTATAAGCAAATGTTGGTAAATTAGTTTTAAATGTTCCTAAATAAGTTTTAGTAGTTGATGAAAATGTTACTAGTTACTTAATAAATAAAGAGTTTTAAATTTCTTTTATTTAACTTATCTCATTTTTATAAAATAGTTAACTTTTTGATTAGGTGTTAAGAAGTTAACTAATGAATAATTAAATTGATTAAACAAAAATACATAAAATTCTACTTAAATGAATAATCTAATGCCGGCATCTTCTAAAGATTTGTTACGCTTACCGCCATCTCCGATGTACTTGCCTGTAATAACAGATTAGCGCAGACCCTCATCATGAAGATAGTCCTCTCCAATGGCCTGGCTTCAGCTTGTTCATGGACCTTGCCTTCCTTTTTGTTGCTTTCGATCTTCTTGAGCATCAGAAGCGCCCGCTGATAGTGATTTTTTCGTGCCCTTACTCCTGAGACTGACATGTTTTGGATGATAATAGATTTGAAATAGACTCCGGTGTACTGTTACTGGTACAAACGCTATTAGAATTAGCAACGATCTCGTCATCTGATTTCAATAATTCGGCGTCCGTAAGTTTAGTGGGTTTATACTCTCCAACCACGAGTTCCGTATCGGACAGTATCGGAAGAATTCATATCATGTGCATAAGCGTAACATGGACCATAACAGCGTCCCATAACATGGCTAGACCACACTTACTCCCCATGTAAATGTGGTCACGTATTGGAGAGGCTGCACAAAAGTACAGTCGAACAAACCCCTTGACTGCAAACATACGCCCGGTTAGCACGGATCTCGTGACACTTTCGGGTTAAAGGGACCTTCATACCATGATCAAAAAGCAAAGAATGTTGCGCAGCCATTGAAGAGCTAAAGGCACTCACTCAATGCTTCTAAATCTTAGCTGACAATGTACAGGACGAGAATACTGTGTGACACATTTTCAGACGGCTCCCTCGTGGAGGGTTCAGTAGATGGATTTTTGCCGTCCATTTAATATCAAAGTTTTACATAATTTTGTAATATACAAATCAATCTCTATTTGAGATATTCAATTATTGCTTATCAAGATTTAAATTATATATTATAAATATTAAGGCATTCATACTCATTACTTAGTTAAAAGAAAAAAATTAAATTAACTAAATTTATTATTACTTTAACTAAATTTAAGCATTTAATAAAAAAAATGTTAACGCAAGCATGGCATTTTTGTGCATGACAATATTGTATTTTTTGCTCCTAAGAATTCATTTTGATTATTTAAGTGTTTCCTTATTTTATTTTTTAAGTGTATTTTATTGAATTTATTTGAAAAATGTTTTGTGTTACTTTAGCACATTTGAGTTATCTTAGTAAAATTTAAGCAAAAAGTGCTTACAGTTTATAAAGTGGTTATTATACGTATTTAAGTCTAAATGCCTACCTCAAAATGCAAATGTGCCCATCCGAAATCCTTTTCGCTTGATCTTGATATGTCCTTATCAAATAATATTTGCACATAACCACATTTTAAACTGATTTGTTTCTAATAAAATAAAAAATGTACTAACTTAAAGCGCATAGCATGTTGCTGCCGCACATTTATTTAATATTATTTTAAATTTTTAGATAATATATTATACAAAAAATATGAACTTACAATCTTTAGTTGTACATAGTTGTGCACTTATCTAAAAAATAATTATTAATTAAATTAATAAAAACTTTTTCCAAAACTCACATCGTTATTACATAAACGTAGTCGCCGAAAACCCAATTCCAGAGGAAGATCGTAATCTGTCCAGAGATTCTGATGGTGAGCGACGCGTAGCTACACCAACTGCAACTGAGTCGCAATTGCCATGGAAACGACAAGGTGATGAGATATCCGATGCTGTGCAACAAAACGAATTCCCTGCCTGGGCTTCCAATAAGGAATATTTGGCGTATAATTCACCGAGCGCTACTTTCTTAGGTAAGTAATGAATGTGCACTTCATAATTATAATTAAATTTCTATATACAAAACTGCTTAAGAAATCTTCAATTTACTAGAAAAAAAATACGACGAGTATATATATTTATAATAAAATATAATAAATTTTTAAACATATTTTAATTTATAAAAACTTCAGTCATTGAAGACACCATAAAATCATTCATAACATATATACAATGTTGCTAACTGCAAACAAAAGTTTAAATGACATGTTTCAAGCTCTAGCATGTTAATCTATATTAAATCACTTTTTATTATCTACGTATCGAAACGAATAGGTTGTCTATTCAAAATTCTATAATCTAAAATGGAGGTATCAAAAATGTATTTAAAAATTTATTCAAACCAATGTTATTAAAAAAACTATAGAGATTATGTTTTATAATGTACAACTTAGTAACGCACCAATAACAATGCATCAAGCATTTAATTGATTATAAAATAGAACATGATTTTTCACATTAATTGATAGCAAACGAATGAGTTAATACTAATATAAAATTCTACAACATTTTATGCTTTCATATATAGTAATAGTCTTGTCTCGCGTTATTGTATACATAAAAAAAATGTTCACTTTTATATAGTTTTTAAAAGCCTAGTTCTCTCTCACAAACAAAAAAAATCTTTGAACCTTTTTTCCAATTCGGTAATTTCCAATTCAATAAATCACAAGTCCTGACAATCATAATCAAAATAAAGAATTATATTACACATATATTATATAAATATAAATATGTATATATTGCTGCATGAAAACTATCACTATCGATAACTATGATTTGAATTTATAATGAATCGTTAAAAGATTCATAAAGCTAGAACAACGCTAGAACAACGCTTCCAAATTGTGCAAATTTACTTTGAAAAAAATAAATCTGTTCGCGAAGTTAATAGAGAACTTCGTCTATTTTACGATCAACATAATCGACCTAGTGAGCAAGCACTTCGTACAAATATTGATCGTTATAGAGCGAAAATAATCCTCAAGCCGTTAACGAATCACCATTACATCCATTAAAATTGACTACTTATATTTATATATATATATATTGGCGGCATCGTCGATCTTTATTTATTTCAAAATAAGAAAGTAGCCTCCATTACGGTGAATTGCGAGACCTATCGAACCATGCTGACTGAATTTTTGTCAGCAATTTCTAAAAATGAATCAGTTAATCCTTGATGACATTTGGTTCCAGTTCCCACAAACCAGCCAACTTCCCATACAGCGCGTTTAACAATCGATTTATTGCGAAATCAATTTGGTAATAACTTTATTTCCAGGAGTAGGTCTGTTGACTGGTCCCCTTGTTCGTGCTATTTAACGCCTTTCGATTACTTTTTATGGGGCTAGGTTAAGTTTGCATTGGTTTATACCAACAACTACCGACAACCAGCAACTCCTAAAGCATTGGAACATTGGAATGTTTACGCCACCATTGTCACCATACGGTCACAACTATTGCAAAAAATAGTCAAAAATTGGACTGATCGAATGGACCATGTAACTCATAGCCGCGAATATTTCCGACATATGCCGCAAATCGTTTTCAAAAAATAAATGCCACAAAATTATGTACCAGATTTTTCATTCCAACAATATTTCTGTCTTATATTATTATTTTAAGTTCTCATGTAGATAAAAAAAACCGCCTACACTATATATCAAAATACGCAAAAAAATGTATTGATACTTGTCCATGCCTTTTATAAATCTCCAATAACCTTATTAAGTACCCTATTAAGCAAATTTGCTGTTGCAATTTGTATTATCAGCAAGTTTATATCAAAAAAAAGAAATTCTGAGTTTATTGGTAATTGTTACTATTTAATATAATTGTGACTATTTTAGTTTTGATATACATTTTTGATACTTCCGCTATAATAATTGAAGTTTGAAGTTTTCCTCCCATATCTTGGCTCTAAAACATTGAAAAATCAGTTTTCTTTGACTATTTTTTAAACTGTGTGAACTAATCAATGCATGAAAACTATTATAAAATAATCTCAAAAAAAAAAAACAAATTTATTAAAACTTTTGTTCCTATATATTTTTATTAATTTTATATATTATTGTTTTAAGATATTAATATTTTTTCAGTTGTCTGCTTTTTATATAAATATTTTTTTAAGTTTCATTAATACTTATATATATGTAATAAAAAAATGTGTGTTTAGATTCTGAATGTATATTAATGTAATGTAATCAGAACAAATAACAAATTTTTTTGTTTTGCTTACAGCACTACTAGTTATATATAGAAATGATATTTGTATAAAGCAATGAACCGACTCTATCACAATATTTATGTTTATACATAAAAATATATATATACTTATATATTTATATAACAATATATAAATGTATATATAAATAATTTTACTTTTGTATTTTATTTTAATTATATTTTTTCGATTTTTTCTTTTTTGGCCTACCATCACTTGTTTGGAACTGTAACAATCCCGTTTTGTACTATCTATCTTGTTCACATTCCACCTATTTATCTCACGCAATTGAATGTATTTTTTGTAATAACAAAATGTGCAAATCTTAATTCGACAAACATTAATCATGCTCAATATATACACTAACAAAAAAAAAATTAAAAACAATAATGAAATATGAAATTTACATACTACATCAATGAATGAAACAAAAATTACAATCACAACTTAAATCGTATTCACCCACCATGCGTAAAAAACAAAAACAAAAATTTAAATTTAAAAGGTGGCATAAACAAACCTAAACAGCCCAAGTCCGTCATAGGTCTTTTCCGTCGAGAAAGTTCCGGCTCAAAAGGCGGCACCAGTATTACTGGCAGTGCAATCAGTGATGCTATTGACGCTGGTTCAGCTCGCGGCTCTGATCCAGCGTTGGCTGCTGCGTTAAGCAGCTTAATTGTGCCTTCAAGCCAAACGTCAAATCCTCGTCTGGATAAACGCTCACAATCTATATCGGTCACCAGCGGTGAGGGTCATTCTGGTCCATTCCCAGTTACAGCAAGTCATCGCCGTAATGTGAGACGTGGTTCCATGTTAGAGTTGAGCGGGTAAGTTTAAACAAAAATTTATACCTAACATATTTACACTTTTTGCCTAAACAAACTTGATTTTTTTTTAATTTTAAAAAAACTTTTTTTTTTTTTTGGATATTTGTACTTTTTATTGTATTTATCTGAATTTTATTTAATACTTATTTTATAATAAATAATTAATAAACTAATTAATTAATTAATTATTTATTCGATGTTTGTTATTTTTCATTAAAATTATTTTATGCTTACGTAGTTCCAATTTGGCTAAAACATTTCATTATAACATAATATTAGTTCCTAGTTTAATTTATATATATATATTAATTTTATTTGTTTTCAAACTTGCATATTATAATAATTCAATCAACATATACTATATTATAATTATTTTTTCTTAGTTTTGAATTTTTAAATATTACTAAAAAATAACTAATAACTTTTGATATTACAAGCTCAATTATCCGAAATAGTTTTTAAAATGTACAGTACACTGTATTCAAATTACTTTTTGTTATATGTGTATATTTTTTGTAATATTTAATTTTGAAAACTTTTTTTAATAGATTTCAGTTGATTATTATTTTAATTTATTATTTAATTTTTGATACTGCAGAATTTAAGACATAGTTTTAATATTGATAAAGGTCATCTTTCGAAGTTTTACGCGATACAAAATTTATTTATCATAATAACACAAATTAAAAAGAAACTAAAAATAAACAAAATAAATTATAAACAATCTACTTCCATTCCATTATACAACCTTGCCTAGGACTGCACCATGCAAATAACAAAATTACTTCAACAAATATTTTATTTTTTGTTTTTGTAATAATGAAATATTTTCCTCGGTTTTGAAAATCCCTGACCCTACAAATATGACAATAAAAAAATTTTTACTTAGTATTAAGTTAATTTCTTACTACGAGTTTTTTTCCTTTAAAATCCATTGTGTGCAATAAACGGCTCTCCCAAATCTATGGTGGTTGTTGTTGTAACCCACTGAAATCTGCTTCTGAAATCCCTTTGGGTGGTGTTGAACGGCGCTTAATCGTCTTCGACGAATGGCTCCGGGACGTAGACCCGGCTGTTCTTAAAACCAATCTATGGTGATAAATCTGTATGCCAAGCTACACGAAGACCTCCCCCTATAAGTCCATTGCGTTCCTATAAGGTTGATGGGTTTATTCCTGATTCATCATTTTAATCAACAGTTATGTTTTTTCTGAGATTTTCTGAATTTTGGAATGAATCCATATAAGTTTCTGATAGTTCTTCGAGACTCCCGACGAGTTATTCTACAAATTACATAGAATGAAACTATAATATTTATATGCATAAATGTTATATTAACCTTAGGTATATATCGAAATAATTATTTGCAACATTTTATTTGATTGTTTTATGAAATAGTTGAAATCTTATGAGATATTTTCCACTTTCTTAAGAATGGTAGTAGAGTGTATTGGGTGTGGTTTCCATTTTTGTATGCAGTTTAATCTGAATTTTACTTTGGCAGTACAGATAAAAACTACTAATTTAACTAAAAGAAGATTAGGTAAGGTTCATAAGACTTTTATTAGAGTTAGCTTTAAGCATCCTGTATTTAAAATTTAATTTGTTCTTTAAATTCGATTTAGCTGTACTGATTTACTATATATATATTTACTATATCACTATTCCGATTTAACTTTGCTTTTATATTTTAAATAAAAATATAATATATATTCCCCTGCACTTACACTAATAACGAGTACTTTTTCAATACTATAACATGTAAAAAAAATGTTCTATAACTAAAAGTAAATTTCAAAGTTTCTATATAACCCATTGAAAGCGTTTTATACTCAGCACAGATGGGTTCTATAAGCCTATAATGAACATTTTGTAAGATTAATAATTTTCAAATATGGGTTTCATAAATCTGGTTATACTCTCGTATTTTATAACAATTTATGACCAAAAAATAAATTCGACTTCTTAATTTTATAAATATATTGAATAAGTTTCCAGAGATTAAAAATATGCGACATCTTATTAAAAATTTTTATTAGTTTATATGTATATAAATAATATATATATAATCATATGTTAGGAAATAAGAATATATCCAATACTCCCAGTAGATTGATTATTATACCAAGTCATATTTTAGGATTTCGTGAGCACCTCAATATATTTTATTAATAAATTTTATTTCGAAGAATTAGACACTGGATTATACAAATAATTCATAGTTTTAAAAACAAAAATTAATTAATTAAAAATAGTATTGATTAATATCAATTACGCAAAATTTGATTTTACAGCAATTACATTTTAAGTATAATTAATGTAATTTGAATATAGTGCAACTACAATTTGAATATTATCTTCAAAAGTATTATATAATATCCTTAATAATTAATAAATTAATTTAAAATATATATTAAATTTTTATTTTTAACTTTTTCGTATTTTGCTTATTTATTATATATTTTGTATAACTTTATTGATATTAATATTGGTCAATAATCTATATGTTGCTTAAGTATGTGTTGTGCTGGTGTTTCGTTAACTCCATGAAAAGTATAAACGTATAACTATTTTTGTACATACTATGTTAATGTGCATGTTTATTCTAATAATTTTTTATATTCATTTTATGTAACATTTTTACCAGAGTTTCTGTGAAAGTCTATATAGAATTATTTATTTTTACTATTAAATATTATTTAAAAAAGCTATCAATTATCACCCGCATGCAAATGTGAATTGTCTAAAACACTTGTCCCGTCTTATATAAATTATATAAATACACTTCAAAAATTTGTTAGAATGACGTCATCAAAATTACAACAAAAAGAAGCACAATTTTAAGAAAAAATAGTTATTCTTAATCTAAAACATATATAAAACATATACATATATTTGAGATTAAAAAATAAATAATACCTTTTTACAAATGAATGAAATACTTCCTTAGCTTTTGCGTTTTTCAACTCTTAATGAACTCAATCAAGTACACTGCTGATATAAATTTTTAAAAAATATCACACTATGTTATATTTATTTTCACGCACTTCAACCTAATACCTTTATTCATAGCTTAGAAGATAAACTCTTTAAACTCATTAATTTTCAAATTTTTTATCATGTATGTAACTGTATTATTATTTCCCGAAGAATAAACTAACTTATGTATATATACTTTCCAGACTTATAGTAACTGGACGCAGGCCTAGTAAAATCTTACAATTTAGTCCAACACTAATAGACACTCCTATAACTACTTCTACTACTACTACTACCACTACTCCTACTCAAGCAACAAATACTACAACTAATTCTACTAATTCTACTAATACTACTAATTCTACTAATTCTTCTAATACTGCTACTCCCAGTACTACAGAGTATGAAAACAGTAAACTCTAATGATGCTTTAAATAAAATAAAAGTACATAAGAAAGATGTTATAATGTTAATGCAATGTTAATTATTTATTAATATTTACCTACGAGTAATATATAAAAAACAACATATAACCATATAACACAAAACCTGTTGTATATTATTAAAATAATAAGTTAAAGCAAACTACTACAAACTACAGTGCATTAGAAAAAAATTATTTTCATTCATTAAATTATTTATCATTAAATTAATTAATCAGAGATTATTTATCGTTGCAAATACAAAATACTTAATTATAAAGTAAACATAAACTTTATCATAAATAAATAATTACAATCTTTGACTAAGCAAATTATTATCATTTTTATAATTTAATAAAAAAGAATGGGCAGAATTTATATTTTTATCATATGTTCGTCTTAGGACTCTATAGCTTATACACATATCAATCATTAAATATACAGTGTTAGTACTAGTAAGTAACTTCAAAGTAAGTGCATTCTAAAAGTTCTTCTGTATTAATTACTGCATTTACTCACAATAATTACAGAAATTTAACCGACAATATATTCGTATATAACATTTATAACTACTTGAAATTATTTATAGATATTATTAATATAATATTTCATTATTTATTACTTATTTGTAAATAAGTTGGCACATCTCTTTTACGCAATCTTGATTGCGGACGTACAATATATGAAGTAATTGTCTTGCTAAGAGATTCAGAGATATTACTTTTTTTTATATATGCACATAATTTTGATTAGCATATATTTCATATAAGAGATTTTTATTAAAATAATAAATGTTTTTTTTTATGTTTTTTCACTTCAATTTTTTAAATTTTATCTAAACTTCCATGTAATTAAAGTTGGTTTTCACGACTATTTTTTAACTTTTTTTACTTAAATAGGTTTTCATATATAATTTGAACAATAAAAAATACTAGACTCAATCAATCACCATATGTATATTATATATATATGTTGTATATATATATTATAGTGTATATTTAATTTAAATGTGTATAAGTTATCTCTGCATACAAATTTAATATGTCTTAATTTTCACATATCACGCATGTATGGGCGTATGTATCATTGTTATATAATCTAATTACTTAATAAATGTATTAATTATTATTTCTTAAAAATTGAATTTAACTTTTTGTGTTGTTTAAAATGTACGTTAATAAAATGTTTCCTATAAATCGATTAATTTGATGTAATACTTCACAATGCGATCGATAATCTAAACATCTTATATTGGAGCATTGATATCACTCCAGTAAAATTAATTACTTAATATATTATTTATTAAAAATATTCTTTAAAATGTTTCTATATATTATCTATATTGTTTTAACCAATCACACATATTGTATTTTTTTTTAAATTGTGTTAACAAAATGTTTTGCTGACATGTAAACAAAAAAAAAATTAATTTTCTCGTTTTAATTAATGTTCTGCACAAATTATAATATTTGATATAAAAAGTTAATTTTAACAAAAAAAGTATTAAAACTAAAAAATATTAATTGTAATTAATTGTTAATTGTATATATTTTTCATTGCCGTTTTGGTCACATTAGTATTATAAATAAGGCTGTTGTTTTTATTGTATTGTGAATACTCTTCATTATTGGTGTTATTTTATCTAGCAGAATTTTATGTATATATATTATTACAAGATTTAGTTTGTTGTAATAAATCCTCTTGAAATTTTTTTGTCTCCAAAAAAGGCTTTTGTTTTAAAGACTTTAAAGGCGATGTTAAGTTTGTTTTTACATTGTGCATTAATTTTGATTATACTGTGTTTATAAAAAGATATTTGAGGAGATTATCGAATAATTTTTGCTATTAAAATTTAACGTGAAATATACATATGTAACTGCTTCACATTTACATCATCACTTAGCAACATTGATTTATGTGATCTTTATATCACTACTAAATATTAAAGTTAATATTTTTTGTCGAATGTCACGCGTCTTATGACGAAAAGGAACTAGAAACTAGAAAATTTCAATAAATTAATCAAAATTTGTGTTGTTGCTTTTTTATTACTGTTCGAACCCTTCTTTATCTAAAGTTATTAAGTATATTAATATTATTCAATTCCTCATTACGCGTTATGTTTTTCACAATAAGTGATCATAATTCATTATTACTCTACTATTGTCTAGTTAACAGTACCGACATAAGGAAACTGCTATCCCCATATTTGATATACTTGTATCTTTTGGCATCGACATAAATTTATTTTGTTCTTTTCTTAATATAAAAGCTGTAACTTCTTTCACTTAAAAATTTTTAAATATTATTGATCATTATGCGTCGACTCAAAGTTTCGTTTATTATTGAAGAATTTTTCAATATTTTTTAATTTTGTTCTTCCTTGTTTCGGAAAAGTTCATATATGGTACATCCATCGAGACTAAACATACTAAGGACTCTTGTTTTCTAAACGATCTTAGTCAGCTACAAGATCTTTCCTCAAGGGTTCCTGATAGTTTTACACCATTTAAGTTTTGTACGGTAATACAGTCACCCTAATATGGTCGCAATATAATCATAGATAAGGTTGTAACTCCTGTTAAAAATCTGATTCTTAATATTTAGTTTCTTGTTTGCTGAGATTTATTGTAAGTATGAGTATCCTTTACCCATTCAACTAATGTGACCAAATTTATATAATGTTAAAAATTATTTAATATAAAAAATTCAAAAATATATTGACTTTTTATAGAAAATTAATTAAATTGCACAATGTACTGTGTTGTCATATATACAAAAAATTTAATAATTCCATATATTAATTTAATTATTATTCTTTAATTTTATGTTTAAGTTTATAATGTGACTAATAAGATTTTAATTTATTCCAAAGTATACAATTTACATATATATTTTATAGTATAAAATGCAATACAATTTTTTTTAACAATATTTATATTACTAATCAATAATAACAAATATTAATATAAAACAAAACAAAGCAAAAAAAAAAAAACAAATAAAATGGCGTCTTATTCACATCTTTTTTTCATACAACAACAAAAAATGTTCTTCCAAGTAGTTGATCACTCGTCTGCGTGTGTGTGTATGTGTGTGTTCGTTCACAAGCAATTTACTAACAAACCAAACCAAATCAAAGAAAACGTCAACTATTTCGTTATTTTTTTAACTAAAGCAATTTTATAACCACAAAGAGAAATTAAACTCTAAAAATATTAACCAATAAACAATATTTCTTTTAAATAAATTTTTATAGCTCTTTTGAAAATGATACCGACAGTTTACCACTACAACATCAAAAAGAACAAGAACAAGAACAAGAAAAAGAAAAAAAACAACAACCATAAAATAAAAGCCTTACACACATGTTGATACATAATTAAATATACATATATTATATAGAAAATGTTACATATATTTATATTAAACACAGTTGTTGAGTACTGAAATAAACAAATAAAACTAGAGAGATATTTTGTGATCTGAGCTGAGATACTTATGTAATACATTGTATAACATATTTAACACAAGGATGTAATGTATAAAGGACGGACGTAAGTCGCAGTGTACTCGATATTTCATAAAAGGCCAACACAAGATATAAGAGCAGCTGAAAACACACTACAAACATCCTAAACACAAACAAATACACTGAAAAACTTTATCATTAAAACGAAAGTATTTAATATACAACGAATATGCATGCTGTCTGCGCGCATTTTTAATTTAATTACATTTAAAATAAATAACCTAACACTAACCACTTTAAAAACTTCTCCATCATAGATATTAACAATTGTAATTTCACAATAACTGTAACTCGATTAAATATGAAAAATTAAAAACTGAATCAATTAATGTTATTCTGCAGATCCTACCAAAAACAGTATTTCAAACTACAGGGATTTTGAGTTAATATGTATAGTTAGTTAATTAGTACGTATAAAATCAAAGATTTTTCCATGTTTTATTGTGTTCCATTATTTCAGTGAAAAAAAAAATTTTAGTTTTGTTTTCTTAACTAATACGTTCCTTAGTGTTATTCTATACATTATACTAAATTTAGAAACTGATTTAATCGAAATAAATTACGATATCCACAACGGTATGCTTATATGAAAACCGAGAAATACTGCTATGTGCTAAAAACTCCTTCAATTTGACTCCAAATTAGTTCAATTTCGGTAAGAAATCTTCCACTGTTGTTTTCGTTTATATTTATACTTAGAAAAGCATTAATGCATTAAGATAAGCAAAACAAAACTTTCTTTTAAGAAGATTAGAAAACACATTCATAATCTCATCACACGACAAACTTCTTATATATACGCTACGAATCTTAATCGTGCATTCAAAACTCATTTTTGCTCTCAGAACTACTGCGAACATTTTGAGTGAAGAGAGACAATGAGAGACAATTTCTTAAATAAAATTGCTATAAAGCAAATGAGTACAAAAGAAAAAAAAACAAATATACAACAGCAACAACTTAAGAAGTTGACCCAGTTATAAATATTAACTTGCGCCGTGTGAAGAGCATGTTACCTCTTCGTTCGTTTCAGCAAACCAACTCTTCTGAAAATGTTATTGCCAGACTTCCTTTTGTAAGAAAAGAAATAGCTACAATATTAAGCACATCGAAAAAAAATAATAGTTTTATTGAATTACTTTTAATTACAGACTCTCTAAATACTATTAATAATTTTTTTTTTTAATCACAAAGCCTTCTTTTGCAAAAAACACTAACAGTGTTATGACATATATGGTTAAGTCAAACTTAAAAAATGGTTTAATGGGGAATAAGAATCATATGACATACGACAATACAACAGATCTAATTGATTTAAATTAGCTGAATTTGTGCTGCCCGTAAGCATATAACCCTGTATATAGAGTTTTTTTTATAAACACAATTAATATGACACTCAATTAAAAAAATTTTTATTCGTTATAATTTTAATTAAACCTCAATAATACAAGCTTTCAGATACATGAACAATTTTATTTTGCCGTAAACTCTTGATACTCCGGACAATTACGTTCTAAAAGTTGTGCGGATTACTAAAATATTCGATTTACCAAAAGATTCTTTTTTTTTAACAATAGATTAACCAAAAAAATACTATGATATAATTATATGTTACAATAGTATTATAATATATTTATTGTGTCTCTTTATATTATACACCACATACCACATACAAAAGCCGTCAAGTATGTCAGCAAAATAAATATAAATAAAAATAGCCTTATATGTAAACACTTTTAGTAAAATAGACCGGCAATATATGTTTATAATTCTTCTGGATTGTAGAATTATAGAGATTATTATGGAGATGAAAGTGATGCCGGGATGCTGGAATTATATCCGGATTATCCATAAAAATAACGAAGAATAAGAATAAACAAAGATTGTTTTGTTATTTTTGGATCATATCAATAAAATATAATGATAAAATCGACTACTGATCATATTCAAATATTTTAATTTTACGTTCAAAGACAGTTAAAAAGAATAAGAATAAGAATTCTCAAAATCCACTTATGCCATTTTTTGACTATAGTTATTTTTATTATCTAGTGGGAAGTGGGAAATACTAAATACCCCTGTGAGGGTTTTGTTTTTTCTTTCAAATATTGTGTAAGGCAATGGTGCTTATTGGTACCATTTCCTTCAAAAATTTTTACACCACTGTATCTCTTTTTTTTCTCTTATTTTATGAATTCAATTTTTGAATATTTTCCCTTTTTTTCTGTAATTTTTAATAACACAAAATGTATTGTACAAAACCAACTAAAAAATTTCTTTACATAGCAATTGTAAATGTATATAATCTGTAACAATTTAACAAATAATTATTTAGAAAAATTGTATATAAATTAATTTAAAGTTAAAAAAAAATTGTATTGTACATTTACTATTTATGAAAAGTATTATAAAATTTTATTATTAAATGCATGTTGTATCATAATGTATTATTGTATTATTTGCAATAAAAAAAACTAAACACGATACTAAAAATTAACAACAAATAAAATTGTTTCTAATTCGTGTTATATACATAGTATTTCAAAATACACATATATGTATATGCTTAAATTACATAAAAATTTCTAAAAATTTGCTAGCATCTATGCTTTTTGCTAACTTTATTTTAAATTATATATTATTTAGTTTAGTTTGAAATTTTAATTTTTTATTTTAGCATTTTAATTACAATTGATAATTAATTATATTTGCAAAGTATCAGTAAAAAAAATCTAACAAAACTTTTACTGTGAGTGTACTAAAATCAATATATAAAATTTGAAAAAAAATTTAAATTTTTATTTTATTTGGGTTTATTTGTTTATTAAAAAAGTATTTTATTTTCTATAATAATAATAATAATAATATTATTTAAAGAATTTAGTTAATTTTAGTTCAATTAATATATGTTGCATGCTGCTTATTATTTAGACTTCTTAGTTTAGATCCTAATATAATTTATTTGCCCTTTTGTTGATCTATTAAATAAAACTAACTAAAAATTTAAATATAACTTGTTTTATTTTTAATTATACTTTTATAATTTTTATTTATTTAAAGTTCATCTTAATTTCGTCAAATTCATTTTAATAATATTGAAAACAAAAATTAGAATAAAATATGTATTAATATTTGAGGTTTGTATATTAATAAAAATATAAAATGTAATCAAATTCAATAAATCAAATTCCTATATAAAATTTTATGAGATAAAATATATTAAAATAACAGAACATTACTTAAAATAATAATAAATTAATATCACAATCAAATAACAAATAATTAAGTTTAAATAAATTTTAAAGGAAAAAATATGACTACGATTCCGTTGGCCTGAGCACCCCGATTTTTCAATGGATTTTAATAGAGATAGCTATTTTTAGCAACTTTTTCCACTACATCGATATATTTCGATATGGCTGAATGTTCGAGTTATCGAGTTTTAAAGTTGTTAACTTTCTACATAAGTCACACTAACAAAAATGCTATACACGCCATCTAGTGTGTGCAACTTTATATTGCACCTTTTAGATTTTAGATCAAAAAACTTATCTCGAAAACTCAGCTGCATTGTCTTATAACGCATGAAACAAATATGTTTAAAATAGTTGTTTTTACTAAAATCCATTGTCAAATATATATGCCCGGATTAATTAAAAATTATTATTGTTATAATAGAATATAGCACCCAAAAGAAACTTTCTTTATATATCAAAGCAGGACACTTTCTCAGCACTACAAGTCACATTAAAGACAACGGAGCACAGTGCTATAGAATGATAATGTTACCTGAGATGTTTTGTAACAGTGTCTGTTGTTGATCTTAAGTTCAGACAATCCTTATTTCTACTTAGTTATAATAGATAATACTACAATAATATCATAACAAACTGTTATAGAATGTTATAGATCCGGTTGGTTGGCCTAATATAGTACATTGGATTTATCTTCTTATTTTCGAATAAGTAAAAAAATATTAGTCTTTCCCTAGCCCGCTCAATCTTGTTACAAATGTTTATATTATATCGTTTTATATAACTGAACTTACTTATATAGCTAACTTACATTAACTTAAGTTAATGCTTATGTTTGTAATTTCAGGTAAGAGGCCTTAACTTATCAATTTTTCATTAATTTTTTTCTTAGTTGGATTCTATAAAAAACTGTATATTAACATGGATGATTTAGTGGGCAATGTTAAGAATTTGAAGCAAATTCATTGGAACATGGAAATTGTATAATGAAGCAGCTCTTTCTTATCCACTTTCATTCAAGTTTCTCAACTTCAACTTTTGTGAAAACACGTATATCTTTCCAAGATTGTTTAAAGCCATGTTAATACTTTAAACCAACAATGTTGTTTTTTAGTTTATCAAAATTTTTCTTTCTTTATTGGTATTATTGATTTGTTTGTTTTATCTTGGGATTTCTGAGAATTCTTTGAATAATTGATGAACCTTCAATACCACAGATTTTAATTCTACATTTCGAATTTATCCAATTCTTATCACAACACTCTATCAGTCTAAAGATTAGCTCTTAATATTAGATGGTCTTTATGCTTCATTTCCTTATATATACTCTGTAACCAGAGCCACGTATCGCTAGTTTCCGGTTACGTTAGTACTAAATCTCCAGAATGAAACTGTTAAGAAAGTCATTTAAGTTAGTCAACACAATGAATTCGATGACCTTGTTGGGCACTTTTGCGTTATGAAGTTTTGTTTAGAAAATTTTAATGCTGACTATAACACCTCTTAATTTTCCTTTTGTCTGACAGAAGAAACCCATTGGTAACGTTTAAATCACCAGCCAGGCTTAGCTCTGCAATGACAAGGTCAATGTTATTCTCACATTCGTGAGGTAGTATACTGACACGCTCGCATTTCTCACTTCTAATTGTTACTTTGAAAATCTTTTCCACCACATCTACTGATATTTCTATCGTCACGATAGAAGGATAGAAATACGACTTTTGCAATTACTAACAAATGTTATTATTTACTTCATCTGCTTTTTTTTATACGTCGGCTAGAATTTTATGTAGGTATATAGGAATAAGAGCACCTCTAGGCCACTCTAGACTTGTTTGTTTTGACTGTTATCTCTGATCGATAGTTGATTTCTCATATCTTTGCTACTGCGCATTCTTCGTAGATGAGTATTCTAAATATCTTTAGGTCTGAAAGCCTTATGAAATATAATTAAATAATATTATAACAAAATTAATGCAAGTTAAAGAAAGTTAATGTTGAATATGTAAGATTATAAATCTGAAATACCTAATACGTAAAAATTAAGAAATAAAATAATTGGAATATATGAATAATATATATATGAATATATTAAATAAATATATAAAATAAAAATTTACAGTAATTTATAAAATGATTCAAATTAAAATAATATAACGTGTAAGATATATTTAAATTTACCAATATTTGATATATTGACAATAATATGCCTTATCTGTCTTTATTAGACCGAGAGTGTATCATAAACTTCAGCTTGCAGGACTAACATTGTTTTTTATTGATTCTATTGTTATTTTTATTGCTTCTTGGATTATTAAAAGAACACTCTTAACTACGTTTTTTGTCTTTTTGATAAGTGGCTTTATTAATCTATGCGGCTTGACTATTGAATGTCACCGAAATAACTTCTTAAAACCTAGAAGACTAAAAAAAAAGTGACCAGAAAATTGCTCATGACAATTTTTCATAATTTTCTATTCCGAAATTTGGGCTGTTATCTCGTACCACACTAGTTAAGAATTTTAAGTATTTCGAAACTTAAGACTTCAAGAGGTTCGATTTATTTTATCTGTCTTAGAAGTCGAAATCAATGCAATAATACAAAATAAATGGTATTTGTAAATCACCTTCTCCCGGGACTAATTCACTTAGTGATAGTCTATCACAAAAATACAGCGGAGATCACGTACCAGTTAACAGTTTAGGATCTGGTGAACTTAAATTGGCTAATGGGTAGTCAGGAACTCTGAAATTTATTCGAATGTAAATCTTTTATTTGCGGAAAATTAACGGAAATTAGCGGAAAGTTATAAATATGCAGAGTATAGAGTTTTTTATGCGCTAACATAAAATAACAAGCTCTCTCCATCTGTGTATGTAGCCAGCGAGTATTCTAAGTTACTGCCTTAACCGTTGGCAATCATCGCATCACTGTCAGCACCATTCTTCCCTATGTAATTTTGGACTTACCTCCTCTTCTTAAACCCTGCGAATTCCGTTGTAGTGTCCTTTTTAGTTTATTTTTTTTTATTTTCGGAGCATATATCAAATTTACCTCCATTTTCTTTTTTTTTTCTATTTACATAGTCTTACTGTTCGCAAATGTTAGGTGATCTTTATTGATCCACGTTTTGCAACGATACATTATCACTAAAGTAGTTAAAATGCTCATGTTGTCAATAGTTACACTTCTCCCTTCATTCGTCGACTTTTTACAATGGATATGAGGGGAAAAAATGTACTTTTCTTAGTGTTCTTTTATATTGCACATTTTATAGCTTTGAATACTAAATACGTTTACAAACGTCCTTTTCAGTCTAACTAACTCCCAATGATAATGATTTTTTTTTCTTCTTCGGTAAAGTTATTGTACACATCGGTACTAGCTTATATAACATATATAATTTATTAACAAATTGTACTTTGATAACTGAAATTTTTCATTTTAACTATTGAATCAAAACTTACATTTGGGACTGTAGTGAGCGACTCACTCAAATTGGCCTCACATCATGCATAGTCTTCTACCTTTAATAAAAAGCAATATTATGATAAAGAATTTTAAATATCAAACACACAAAATCGTACTAACAACAACAAAATCTATTATTTACACATAAATTAGTGCTTACTTATGTGATCCACGTATGAATAATAATCCCAAATCCGGATATTCGAAGGCTTTGAATTAATCCTCTGCGTAGGGTATTTCGTTTGAATTCTTCCTGAGCGTAAATAAAATATAAAAAATAAAAAAATTTCCTGTATATATATTGTACCATAAATTTTTAATTTTTTAGCTTTTGTATTAGATAGGAGCAAGGTCTTGAAAACCGGTTTATTGTACCTTATTTTGTTCCATCGGTAAGAAACTTTTTTCTCTATTGCCTAAAGGGTATGCCCAAGATACTATATGGCCAGCAACTGTATTATTAAAAGTTGTATAATTATTCTCAAATTCATATTATGTTACACTTGTAACACAAAGAAGATAGATTATTAGATTAAAATTATTTTAAAAAATATAACATTTTTAAAATAATTTTACTATCTCTTTGTTATCTTTTCCTTTCAATTCCTTACATAAACGTTTTCAACAAATTGTTATAAATTCTTTTTCAGACTTTCTCAAATATTAAAATATATATTTTGTTCTAAAGAAAGTAAAATAAAAAAAATACAACATATATATCGTTCAAAAGGAACTTTAAAACAAATTCCTAACCTATAATTTTTATATCCTTACATATCCTTATTTAAGTATAAAAATTGAATCCAAATATATATCGTTCAAAAGGAACTTTAAAACAAATTCCTAACCTATAATTTTTATATCCTTACATATCCTTATTTAAGTATAAAAATTGAATCCAAATTGCTTAAAAACAAAATTCATTTTATTTTTCTAATTTGCACTCAAACACATATACAGAGACACTATCCCTGAGGAATCTTACCAACATGGACACTCCAAGTCCTTATGCGAACCAGACGGCGATGAGTGGAATTGCGGTGCACTCCAACCACACGAACAGTACGATGACGATATAGGCAGCGATAGTTTATTACCAGCTGGACGCCAACCACTTTTACCAAAAATTACGCCACTGCCACAAATACGACGCATGGGCGTAGGTGCAGTTGGTAGTACCGGTATTGGTGTGAATAGTGGCAGTGGTAGCGGTATTCCAAGCAGTAGCAAAAATCAAGTAACAACAGCTTTACTATCCACATCTAATTCAGATTATGACGATGATGAAGACGAAGATTTTGACTTGTACGATGATGAAAATATTGTTGTTACTACAACAACTACAGTAGCAAGCGGCAGCGGCAGTAGTGGTAGTGGCAGTGGTGTTCCTATAAACAGCAGTAATGCGGTTGGTATCAATGGTGCTAAGAATCGCAGTACCAACAGTAGCGGTGCTAGTGGCAGCAGTAACACAAGCTCAAGCGGTAGTAATACTAATACAACAACAACAATACGCCTTACGCGTAACAATGATGAAAGCATCATTTGAGACACGTGGGATCATGTGGAACAACATGAACAAGAACAAGAAGAAGAAGAAGAAGAGCAGGAGCAACAGCAACAGCAAAATTCATTACTAAATCGAAGGTTAGGAAACTGCTTTAAATATAAAATGTTTTATTAAATGTGAAAGGATATGAAATTTAAAATTGCAACTCTATTTTAAATTATTTTGAGATGTATTCTGATCTGATGTATTCTGATTTCTACTGCACCGAACTAATGTACGAACAAACAAGAACTGTAAACCGAACAATAAACCTACGCCTATGAAAACTGCATACAGTAAATTCGTAAACCCTTGCCCAACCTATGAGAGCTGAAAGCAATAGAGAAGAGAGCACAAAAAAGCGAAAATTAATACAAAATACACCGTAAAAATATTGGTAAATAATAAAAATTTAAGTAAGTTTCCACATCGTGTATAAATGCAGAAATTTTGAACAGAAAATTTTAAATTAGTTCTAAATTAAATGTAAATTAAATTTTAAATAGAATAAATTACTTAAACAACGACACAAAATTACAATTTATAAACAAATGTGCAAAATTTAATTATATATATATTTAGAAATTTTAAATACCATATCTAATTGTTTTCATATATTAAAAAGTTTTGCATAACCTAACCTCACCACGCTTCCTGCCTCGCCTCTCTGCCATTCTCTCTTTCCATTGAATTGAAAAAAATATAATATTAAAAACACATAAAATATATTTTATGTAAAAATTGTAATTATTCATAAATGCGTAAAAACCGTTTTTAATTATTATTTTTTTTTTTAATATTTACGCAATTGTATTATAAAATGGAGTATAAGTTAAAAACAAAACTATACTGATAATGTTTATGATTTTATAAAATTTTTAAAATATAATTTACTACTAAATTTTTCAACTACTTTTTGCCTGAGCGAATGTGTTCCAGTTAAATAATAAAAAAATAGAAAATAAATAAATATTTATATATATACACTATTTATATTATATACATATAAAGTAATACAAATGATATTGTAGCGCAAGTTTTTAAATTTAAACCTATTATAAATACTTGATTATATTAACTAACCAAATGCTAAAAACACTGAAAAAAAATAACTAAACTGGCAAAGTTGAATAAAAATTCCTAACCGTCGTTTTATTGTTACAAAAAGTTAAATAATAATATTAAATAATGATTTTAAACGAAATGAATATAATTTTTGTAAATTTATTTACAAATAAACTAAAAATAAAAAATACTTAAAAATAAGTACGTAATGGTATATATGAGCATGTTCCCATGTGTTAATTGCTTACAGCAATTTTGTACAGTGTATTTCTTATAATGACTTTGCAATTCTGAACAGGAATAAATGTTGGAAAATTAGTAAGTAAGATAACATAAAAAATAATAATGAACAATTAATATATAAATAGTAAAAAATTTATATTAAAATAAGGCAAACAAAAACAAAAAAATTATTCAAAAAGCAACACAAATTAACTGAGTAAATTAATTACAGTGCAAAAAATTGTTAGACAAATTGTAATATTTTCAATTATTTTTTATAAAGTTTAAAATTTTTACTAGCCTAAGAAAAGAATAATAAAACGGTAAAACTGGAAAAATTATAAACTAAGATAAAGAAAAACTCGTCGTACTTAACAATATAAAAAAACACAAAAATTATACATTAAAAATTAATAATGATTAATAAATAATGAATATATATATATATATATATGTAACATATATGTATATATCAATAATCAAACTTTGTAAAAACTCAATCCCATGAAAGAATGTTTTTAAAGTAGTGTTAACAATTATTAAATATAGGAATTCAAGTATATAATGACATCCAATTGAATGACTAGAATGCTAGAATTTTTTCAAGTGTAACAGACTATTTAATTAAAAAACTATTTTTATATACTTGAAAAATAAATCTAGTTCAAAAAGCCATCTCTACTTAATATGGAGGCTGCCTGCACAAATCATTGTATTTTTTTAGTACCCTGACAATAAGTTCCATTGAATCTTTTGAAATCTTCTCTACACAGAATATAATACATATATGAAAAAAATTGAGAAATAATGGAGTTATTATTAGAATTATTAGAATAAATTTCGCAGGATTTTTTCACCAAACATAAAAAACTTTTAAATAATGCGGAAAGAATGTGACCATGTATCGTCTTTTTCACATAATGATCTATATAAATCTCAATTCTGCGATAGATACTTCAGACCACAAAATAATTTATGATAGTTCAGTATTTTAATAAGGCCCTGAAATATAAGTATTTAGTACTTTAATAATGGCCTGGAGTGAACTTTGTAACTTAAAAGTTTCAAGCAAAGATTTATAAGTTAATGAGCAGAACAAATAACAAATCATATTGAGGATGAAAGGTTATGGTAAATATTTCTCAGAACATGTTGTAAGGTAGCTGTTATAATGTAGTGAAAAAAATATTTACCTAAGTATTATTTATACAAAAGTGCACACGTTCTAAACAGTCATACAACAAGACTCTGTTTCGCTAATAAGAAAGTCAAATTTTTTGCTTTTCGTGATACGTGATACATACTTTCTATCGCGTTACATGTTGTAAATCTTATTTGAACAACACGTTGGACACCAGTGTGCACATTGAGTTAGATTTTTTGTATATACCATACGAAGGAAATTGAACTTTTCGACACAACCCGTATTTAATGCCCTCTCCTCCTCTCCCTACCTTAAAATTCCATGGAATTGGCCTACATAAGATACTGTAACGAGCGTCTGTAGTTTATCCAAATTAATCAATTAAACGAACAAAATTGAGTTTTGATAAAAAGTAAACCAAAAGATATGAGATTATCAACCTCTGTAGGATATATAATTTTACTGCTTTAACAGAGCCTAGTTTAAGTTAGTTTTCAAAGATTGTAATCTTATTGGATAGATTTTTCGAAATGAAATGTTAAGAACATAATACATTTTATTTCAAGTAACTACCTTAGTATAAATGCAACACACTAATATCTGTTCAGATTTTTTAGAGATTTTCAGTCCTGGGAATAGTATTATGATACTGTCGTCATTTCGTATGTTACTAATGTTTCCTTTTCTAATAGATTCTTAAAATTTAATAAAACATACTCCTAACTGTAAAAGTGGCTCCTAATTAGTGAAGAACATAATAGACCTTTTTAAAAGCATACTTTCATGGTATATAAATATACAAAAATGGTTCAATAAATCATATATTGAATTTTCATAAAAAGTTTAATTAAAGATATAGTAATCAAAATTAAAATATTTAAATTATATTATGTGCAAAACATGAATTATTTAAAAATAATTACTGTGGATCGCATACTTTAGTGAAAGTACCCGCCATTATTGCAAAAACAACAATTACACAAAATATTCAAATAATAAAAAAATAAGATTGCTACTTTCAGACTAAACATTCAAATTATACACAAAATTAAAAACTAAAATAATTATAATATAAAAATAATTATTAATAAAAGAACACGTACATAAAATATATACTTATAAAAAAATTAAAAATCGTAGATTTTCTTCTTTATACATATATAATTAGTATAATATTAATATTTTGTACTTAGATTTTTCGTTTAAAAATTAAAAACAAAAACAAAAACAAAAACGAAACATAAAACACAAACTTTTTAATAAACACAAATTGTCCATTTTCCAATTTTTTTTTAATTAATAAATAAATACACTTACAACTATATTATATTGTATAAACTTTATACAAACTTAATTTATTATTATTCTTTGTTTTGTATTACTTTTTTAAAAAATTTTATCTTTTTTATTGTTTTTAGAATTATAATCTTTGCTTAATTAATTAAGCACACTTAAACACATATTTGATATTTATAGTATTTTTAAAACTGTTCAATTATTTGCTGTATTTAAGTTAAGTTTTCAAAAATTAATTTAAGTAATAAAACTACTAGAGTTTTGTATGAAAACAGCATTTATAATTGTTTGTTTCTATTAACTAAATTTTAAGTTTAATTTAAAAACATATTATTTTATTTTAAAGTCATAAATTATACACAAAAAAAAAATAAAATAAAAATTTGATGATTTATATATGAAAAAAATTTAAGGTATTGGCTTACATGGAATTTTTTTTTAATATTTTTATAAATATTTAACGAATTGCTTTTCGAATTTTAATTAATTTTTAGCAAATATATATATAGTTTGCATGATGGTAAGAAGACCATACTGCCATATAAGCACTTATATCGTGTTCATTTGAATACATGGTGAAACTAGAATGCTATAATATTAAACAGTTTGCTTAGGATTGCAATCAAGAGTACGATATAAGGTTTAGACTATTCTTAATTGGACAACACCCTATTAGGAACAACGATTTCAATTCAGGATACCAACTATACTCGTATTGTGGTAAACTTTGGTTAATAAATTCATAGACTAACTGTGCGTCAACACTGACTAAGCCATGGCAAGTATTTTTACGTTCGAAGCAAATACGAGTATAATCTATAATAATATTTAGTATAATCTTACTATAGTCTAGCCAGCGTATGTGCTGGGTTTAAATATTGGTATAAAACTTAAAGTTTCATAATTGGCAACGTCACACAATAAATGCATTAAAATCAGTTTATCTATTTATGCACCCCATTTGTTTAGCTTTGGACTCACAGTTGGCACACAGTTTTGACAGTTCTTGAAAACTTAACCGAATCCACATCCGAATATAGTTTGCAAAACACAGAACCAGCCATTTGCATCTGTGCAACCAAATTTGTATTTCCCCAAAGATGACGTAAGCTTCATTTGTTTTTCTTTCATAAATCAAAAAGTTATCAATATCCTGCAATAATCAAAACACCATTTTCAAAATAGGACCCAATCACCTATTATTTTTTAATTTATGTGACAATAGTAATAAATGCCTTTCATCTCCTTGTTAACTCTTGTAAACCCTACATCGATAGGATAAAATTTTCAGTAAGTTTTCTCCGTAACTCCGCTGTGAATTGTTTTGGTTCACCGTTTTTAAGAGGGCATGCTTGGGCCACCTTCCATGCGAGTAATAAAACCGTAAGATAATTGGTCAGTGGATTTTGATCGTCGATAATGAACGATTACGATTCAGTCACTCTTACAATTAATTTTTTTCGGTAAAGATTTCTATCCACTTATAACGGTATTTGGCAACATCTTTCTAAAGGACATAATGGCGTTCTTAACTGCTACTCGTCTATGGAACTAAAGTGGCTGTGTCAGAATAATCCTCCAAGGTTACAGTGATGTGGTGACAAGTTTCCAACCCTTTTAAAATCTATTCATTCACCCATATTTAAAGTCATCTATGTCAATTTCTAACTGAATACTTTTTGCAAAGCTCCTGTAATATTTCGGATATCGTTTGGACTTTTAATACCCAACAACAGAGTCAGTTGTGATCATTACTGTAATATATTCACGTTATGTTTAAAATAAAGACTTTATCTGTTAAAATTCGATATGGCAGATGGAAAAAACGAATGGTTACTTCAATCACTGTAGATAATGATGGTAGATAGTTAATCGCTGCATCAGAACATATCGCTACATGATCTGTTGTCACTTAACTCGTTCTTTATTTAACGTCATAGCACGTTGAATCTTTGTTGACTCATTCCGATACTCGTATAATAAACAGTTTCTTATATAACATAAATCATTTAGTATTATATATGCACTTAAAGTACAGCCACAGTCTAAATAATTTCTGTGAAATTTTGTAGATATTGGCCAACCAATGAATAGCTCACCTAGCTGACCTGAACTTGCTTAAACGTTTGCAATTACTAAAGAGAGAGTTAATTACACATTTATCTATATACAATAGGTCTGTTCCACAAGCTATTCGTAGAAACTTTGAGTAACATAAATTTTCGAGTAAATGAGAGCATCTGAAGGAGCGTAATATCCTTGTCGAAATTTGAAAAAGCTACACAGACTTTACTCGTACATTTTTTTAATTCAAGTAAAATTTGTGTTGTGTGAATCAGCTGTTTTGGCTTCAATTACAATTTTTGTATTGTTTACTTGCGCGGCTCTGGTATTCTCACGAGACTTTACACAAAGCTGTTCCATGAAAATCTGTGTAAAGGCGCAGTTAGACGGTAGGTAACGTAAGAAATTAATTCGAAACAAAATGCTTAACTAACCAAACCTGCGTATTTGATAGGAACGAAATTAATAAAAACGGTGTACTTTGTTTATTTCGTTTCTATCAAACACACACGTTTGGTTGGTTGTGCATTTCGCGTTGAATTAATTTCTTACGTTACCAACCGTCTAACTGAGCCTTAAAGAGCGTAATATGGCACGTTATTTGTATTACGCTCTGAGTTTGTACTTGTGTGTTACTTGAGTTTTACTATGAGTATCTCGTGGAACAGACCAAATATATATGGTTACACTTGTAGGTGACACGATTTAAGAGCAGATCTGTCCATCGGTGAAACAATTTTCATTTCTACGGAAAACAAACGGAAACTAAATATAGAAATTAAAAATGTTTTTTAAATAAAATATTAATACTGATTACAGATTTTATATATTAATTCAGCCATTTTTGTGTAATTAAATTATTGTTTTCTGATTCATTTTCTACAATATTTAAGACAATAACAAACTTAACACAAAATCAAATTAATAAAACAAAATAAGCAAATATAATGTTTTGATTTTAAATAATGAAAAAAAACAAACTAATTTATAAAACCATTGAAAATACAATATAAGTAACAAAAATATTTAAATGAAATTTTACCTAATTATGAATATATATTTAATAATTTAAGAACTGTATTAAATTATATCCTTAAAAAACTGTGTTATTGAAAACAATTTGAAAAGTAAAAGTACTAGTTTTAAAATAATTTTTCATTCACTGTATCGTATTTTCTGTTAGTAGCTAATTTCAAAAATAATTGGCAAAATTTAAAATTGACAGCAAACCTAAACTGATTTTAAAAATATTTATAATAATAAAAAAAATAATTACTAACTTGCGTATAGCTTAGCGCTTAAGTTGATGAAAAAAAACGAAAAAAATGAATGAAATATAAAGAGAAGAGAAACACGGAAACGAATTAAAGAATAAAAGATATGAGAAAAATGTTATAAATTTTATTATAAAAAAGCTTTAAATTAAAGAATAATAAAAAATGATAAAACTTGAAAAAATTATTTTTTCTTTTAAATTTTGATAGTATTAAATTCAATCAAAAAATATCTAGGAGTATTTATTCTATCGCCTTCGAGATAGTCTCCCTTTGATGGTACGCGCTTACAAAACAGAAGTTTCCAGACAGAGATACGCTTTTGCTGTTGGAACGCTTTTCTAATGACCGTCAGAAACTCACTCTGCGGTTTTGGTTTTATCCTATCTTTTTCTTTTTCAGTACATTTTTCAGTTCTGGAAAATAGAAAAGTCATAGCGTACACTGTCTTGTTTCATATAAAACTAGTAGGTAATAAGTACACTTTATTAACTGTACGACCAGTTGGATAAAGTTATTAATGAACTATTCCATTCCTGTTAAAGAAGATGGTCAGAAGAATACTCTTATTTCATCGAGGGTAAACGAAGAGTATCTTGCACATTAGCCCGAAGGGAGTGAAAGATATGTTCTATTGTGTTCTGGCATTATTAGCACAGAAGAATTGGCTATTCAATCGATTATAAGGTAGAGCTGTGAAGGCTCTCGTTTTTTTGTGTACGGGAACGTGTGTTGTGTGCTGCACTACTTCACCTTGAGGAAAGTTACATAGCACCATAATTCGCTGAATTTTCCAATCGTTGAAGCTAATAGTAGCAAGCCTTTCGTTCACTGGAATGAACTACTGGACTGAGTTTGAACAACGATATTATATGCGAAAGCATTCTTGCGAAATAATGGCAAAAATAAACAGCAAGACAAGTAAATCAAAGTCGAATTGAATATAGAAATCGAGTACCTCAGACGAATCACGTGGGTGAAGAAGAATGTTTAAGTTATTTTTTAAATTTTCCGGTGCATACTAATAATAATCCATTAGGGACGCAATACATTACTGGTATTGAGACAACTTAATTGTGGAATGCTGTAGAGAAAAGTAAAAATTAGACTTGGCTACCCACATTAAGATATATACGACTGTCATATTCCATAATCTAAACTTATTCTGTTCTTGATACGAGTTATCTTTAAAGACTTATTTAATAACCAATTTGAAAATAAATCAAAAATCATTGAGCATTGTAAACAGACATATACATAGTAGTATATGTGAAAAAAAAAATAATAATAATAAAATAATATTGGAGATAATACCAACACAGAAAAGCAAATATTTCTTGTTTATTTTTTACCCTTTATCTTCTCTTAGTTCATTGGTAAGACGGAAGTACCAAGATGCTAAAAAACTTCTTGTAAGAACTCTGGATGGTGCTGGGAGTACTTCGGCAATATATAAACACAAACAGGTTTGTAATACTTTTAGACGACTGTTTGTTAGATTAGATTAGATTAGATTAGATTAGATTAGATTCTTTATTATTCAATTTCAAAAAAAATTTTTTAACATAAATAAGTAATAAGCCTTAAGTCTAAAAACATTATAGTTACTTAAAAATATTGAATTGAACAAACAAAGAATACGACAATGACTTATAGTCGTCTGTCGGAGATGTTGGTTTAAAATAAATTTACTTTCTTGCATAACGTTTAGAAAATTAAAATTTAAAATTTACAAAATTAAAATTAAGAATTTACAAAATTTAAATTTACAAACTTAATTTATATTTACAATACAAAAAAGGGATTATACAGAATTTAAATTAATTGTATATGCTTTTAAATATTAATTAAAAAGTATTAAATTCATTTATAATTAGTTTTCTGTATTTTAAAGCACTAGTAATATAGTTAATCAATTTTTTCCAGTTAGGATCATTTTCCCCATTAAGCACATTGATTACTTCCTCTTCCACTAACGTTTCTCTCTCAAAACAAATTCGTCTAAACGGCCTTAATATAGGACAGCGGCCTAAGAAGTGCTGTATGCTTTCCGTTTCATTGAGATTGCACAGTGTACAGTTTCTATTGTATTTGCCATCTAAATGAATTAAGTCGCATCTCGCCTTAAAAATCCACATTATGTGCGCACGACTGAAGCTTTCTGTAAAATATTGAGCCCCCAAGTTATGGTCTAGGTACTTATAAATTCGGCTTTCACTTCTCAATGCTTTTCGCCACATTTTTACTCTGTTTTCCACTTTTAAGTGATTTAATAATACGAAATTATTGTTCTTCCATTCTTGGCTTGTTGTTTCATCATTCCAAACTAGGCTTGACTCATTTCCCAAAACGTTTAGTCTCTCTGCCCAAAATACATTTTTTTGCAGAACTTTTTGTGACAATATTCTTGGCAATCTCCTTTCATTATATTCAAACAAAGTCTTGTAGACGTATCTTAAATGCAAGTCCATTGTGTACAAATGCCCGCTTTCCATATTTGATTCCAGCATTATGGCGTAGGTTGGAGTGAAATTGGGAAGCCTGTAAATTCTTTTGAAGAAGTAGCATTGTAATTTGTCTATTTCGCTAAACATGTCACTCCCCCAAATTTGCGCCGCATAGCCTTGTATGGCTCTACAAATAGCATTGAACATTTGCCACTTTGCCCTGATTGAAATTTTATCGTTATTTAAATACGTACTCCAAGTGGCATTTATGCTTGATTTTGCAGATATATTCCTGTTTTCCAGGTGTTTTTTAAATATCATTTTTGGCGTGAGCGTTACCCCTAAATATGTATATTCAGCGACTATTTTAAGCACTTCCCCTTTGTATGTCCACCTTTCTCTACTAGACAGCCTACCGCCTTTTCTAAACACCATGACTGCCGATTTGGCTAAATTTACCTCTAAATTCCAACTGTCGCAGTATGTTTCAAGATTCCATATCATTTTCTGTAGCGTTTCTGCATCATCGGACAAGATGACTATATCATCTGCATATAACAACAGCCTTATATTCAGTTCTTCCACCTGCAAACCACCGTCCAAATAATCGTGTAAGTCGTTGAGATATAACGCAAACAGAAGGGGGGAAAGCAAACAACCTTGTTTGACACCAGAAATTGTGCTAAAACTGTCAGATACTTCGCTTCCGTTCCAAACTACCGAATTTGTCGTCTCGTAAATCTGCTCAATAAAATCTACAAATTTGCTTGAAACGCCTATGCTCCTCAGTTTGTACATAAGTAATTTTCTAGCGATTTTATCAAAAGCCGCCTTTAGATCTATAAACACAGCGTATACTTTCTTTTTTTCATTAAATTTCAACTTTACGATGGATGTTAGATTGTATAGGTTGTCAACCGTGGAATAGTTTTTACGAAATCCTGCTTGGTATTCAGACATGATGTTATTGTTTTCAACCCAACTGGATAATCTTTCATTGAGCACACCCATCAATATTTTTGCTTTTGTGTTCATAAATGCCACACCCCTATAATTGGTTACAACTGAACTATCTCCCTTCTTGTGTATTGGAAATATTATACTCGGTTCAGAACTTGAATCTGCCCTTCCTGAGTCGTACATCTGGTTGTATGCCTTCGCGAGTTGCTCTAAAAATTCCGTATTTGCATTTTTGTAAAATTCGTAAGGGATTCTATCTAAACCTGGTGCTTTTCCGTCTTTCGCTTTTTTCAAGACCTGCAATATCTCACCCACCATTATAGGTTTGTCGAGCTCGTCTATTTCTATAAAGTTTGGAGCATAATGCACATCTTTCGCCGTTTGCGTGTGATTAAGAAGATTTTCAAAGTGTGTCTTAAACTCATTTGGTGCAATTCGTACCTCATTTATTAAAGGCCTATTTCTTAGCTCTTTAACTAGCTTCCACCATTCTTTGCCATTTTTAATTGTGTTTATACGTGTCTCTAGATTTCTATAATATTCAGCTTTACTTTTCAGACATACATCTTTATATTTCTTATTTGCTTCTAAGTAATTTGCTCTAGTAGCGCTGCTCTCTGTTCTTCTATATTTTCTCAACAAGTGTTTAGCTTTTTTCTTCGCGACAAAGCATCGGAAGTTATACCATTTTGATTTTTTGGTATAGAATCCCTTACATTTTCGTATTTTGGGAGTAGATTTTAGTATAACATCAGTTAAATCTGATAAGTCTAGATGTGTTTTATTTTGCAGCTTTGTCCTTATATTTTCCTTAAGTTTTTTGCTATATTGAACCCTATTTGCATCTTTCCATTTGAGGGTCGGAAGCAGTTTTCGTTCCGTGTTTTGTTGTATTTCACATTGCAATTTTAAACTTATCACCAAAGGCATATGATCGGACCATTCTCTTTCTTCTACCGTAAAGGTTTCTACATATGTCAGCATTTCTTGTGAAACTGTGCATAAATCATTTACCGCAGAACCATTACTACTTATATATGTGACGTTGCCTTCTATGTCTCCTGCCGTTCTTCCATTAAGCACTATTTGGCCATAATCACAGCACAGCTCAATAAACTTTTTTCCTCTGCTGTTAGCGACTACGTCTTTTGATTGTCTACACTCAACGCCTGATTTAAATTCATTTAAAAATATTTCTTCAATGTTTTGCTGTATATTTCCTATTCTGACATTTAAATCGCCAATTAAAATTGTATTTTCAACGTTTTCCTCCACCAGATGATTTGCCAGTTGTTGGAAATTATTTTCCCAATCGTTACAGTTTAGATATAACGGGACTATTTTGAAATTTATATATTTTGTTTTTATGTTGATAATGTTAATATTATTTATATTTTCAAAGCAATACATAAAGCCAGCATTCCTTAGTTCTTTTTTAATTCCATACATTTCTCCACCACTAGCACGGCCGAATTGACTTGTTCTAGTAGCTTTTTTGAAATGTAATTCGAAACCCGAGAAAAATTTTTTATAGTTTTCCAAGTCTTTCTCCTCTATATGTGTTTCTAGAAAACAAAATATATCATGGCCTTTGACGAATTCGAAAAAATCTGGAAAGATCATTTTATTTTTTAAACCGTTTATATTGTATGACAAAATACGCAAGTTTCTAAAATTATTAACTATATTACTAGTACTACTATTTTCATTTCCTCCGCAGACAGCGCGTCCCTATTTCTTTTCTAATATTTTTAAAAGATTTACATAATTAATATCTATTTTTGTAGCTAATTCTTTATACAATATTTTTAAAACCATTTCGCCTTTTTGATCATTACAAACAAGTTCATTTTTATTGTTCCACCTTAGCCAGTAGTCTCCAATTCTTAATTTTTCATTTCTAACGCTGACCCTGTGTACTTTACTTACTGTGAGAATTTTCTGTTTTAAAATCAACATAAGTTTTTTATGTAGTAGTTTACCAGCATCAAGATCCCGTTCTAAAGTGATTTGTGACCCTTTTAGATTTTTACTTTTACTAAGCAGCTTTTCTACAGAGTTTGCTGTGTCCAACTCTACAACGACATTCACCTTTCCGTCGTACTCGCTTAACTTTCTTACCGAAGCTATCGGCAGTGGGCTTGGAATATAGAACTTCGTTGCATAGTTGAGTTACACGATCGAATGTCCGTTGGTTGGCATCACAAGCTAGGCCGCGGATTACAATATTTTTCCTCTTGCTTTGGTTCTCCAAATGTGATATTCGCCTGCTATCAACTTCTTTCGATTCTTTAATTTGTTGCATTTCTTCTCTAAGCTTAGCATTTTCTTCCTTCAGACTTTGAATTTGATTCGCATTTTCTACTAACTTATCTTTTATATCCTCTATATCCGTTTTCGTTGCCAAATTTTTCATTTTGTCATCTAAAAGTTCAGCAAACATCGCCTTCATATCTTGTATATTCATTGTGTTGATAGTTTGTTGTTCACCAGGGCTGCTTCGCATACGCTTTGCTGTAACTTTTGTAGGTGTTTGTCTGAGCTGATGACTCTCCTCTGTTATTTGTGCCTTGGTTGTATTTGTATTTTCCATGAAGCGAAATAGACTTCTTGACGCTACTGATCTCTTATGCAAATGACAGTTATAGGTGGCGCCCTTGTTATATTTTGTCGAAGATTAATAGCTTTGATTTTAAAACAATTCAAAGTTATTGTTTCAGTTTAATTACGGTCCAGTTGCAGGCATTCCACACCCAAGCACGTATAGTGATGACAACAACCCCCGTTCTTAAAAACAAAAAATTCGTTCGCTTTACCAAAGTTTAATAATTAGTTTGAAAGCTCGACTTAAATATCGACATATAACACGGCGAATATATAATATCGGCATATAACACGGCGAATAAAAATACTTTTCGCTTGTTTTTATCAGGAACTGTAATTCTAGTTCTTGTCTGTCGAAGTCTCACTTTAAATTACAAAGTAAATTTAATTATTGGTTCACTTAATTCACTGAACTCAATTGCACTGCGTTAGCGGACACTTTTAATTGTTAGAAAATTTCCGAGTATCACCAATTAAACACAATTATACCAATAGATTTTAAAAAATACCCCGCGCTCGAGAACTTTTAATACTTCGCTTTATTAGGGTTACCAAGCATGTTTGTTATAATGTTGTGTCTATTCACAGAAACTTTAAAGAACTTAAGAACTTTAACTTATACTTAATAAAGAATAGTTTAATTTTAATTTAACATCTCAGAATGGATAATAAATATTATAAAGGGAACTTGAAAGCGAAGTGACAATTCTCTAAATGAAGAGAAGATGACAATCTTTGTAAGAAACATTGTTCACTCCTGGCAAATTCAAAATAGGTATGAACCAAATACTCTATCTACTATATTAATTAAAAAATAAATACAAAAAAGTAAATTTCCATATTTTCAGATATTTTAAAGTTCGCTGCTTTATCTCAATAGAAAATCATGAATAAGTTCCGTATACTTAATGAAGTGTAAGGTTATTTATGTACGGTTTTAAAAAAAGGACTTTCAGAATTACAAAATGGAACTAGCTACCAGAATAATAAACCATTTGTTAAAGTAAGATTACATTTTAGCATTAATTAAAATAAAATTTCGTTATTTTTTTGTCTATTTTTTATGTTGTCGTCATTCCGACGAAGTTTCTTCACAGTGAAATTCCTCTGTCTAAAGGCAAATTGACAACATCTTCTAAAGTTATCCATTTCGTGCCCATGATTTGGTGGCACTGTTTTAGTGTCATACATCAAATCGTATGTTTGCCATTTTATAGATAATAAAAATTATTAAACAATCATTGAACATGATACAAATTATGAAATTACTGCAAAAATGGATGTGATAAGTCCATACTTTTATAAAAAAATACGCAAATGTGACGCAAACTGTCAATTGTGACGTGATCAATGATCAATTGTGATGATTGATACGATAACAGCCTTATGACGTGAAGTTGAAGATATGGATGTAAAAGATGGTCACAATAGGGCGGTACCATAAGCTATAGACAGATATTCTGTAGTGGTTTTGTTACGCAAGAAAGGACGTACGTAATTTATGCATACATTTTGGTGGTATAAATTGCCCATTAATATCAAGGACCATATTTATGCGGACAGTCTTCTTACTCTCGGTGATTTTTAAATAAATGCCCGTCAAGTTTGATCAAGATATTACCAACTTTATGCAGACGAGTAATCAAAAATGATTCATTTTTATTTTATTTTATTTTTATTTAATGGTAATGTTTAAACAATATGTTATAATAAAAAATTAATTGAAATCATAATCACTTGTGTTTTACTTGCGTTTACTTTTCGCACCAAAAAATAGATTATCCTGCACATAATACTTATAAAAAACTGAAGAAAAGTTATTTGGATTTTTCCTGAATAATTATGATTTCATTATGAACTTCATTTGAACTTATTGAAGTTACAGATAGAATACATACTTTCTTTTACAAAAATAATTATGAATAGTTTGACTCTAATACTCAAATGGTTTCAAAGTTAATGGTATATCAACTTTTTTGTGACATTTAAGATATCACGAATTTACTATTTAAATTCGGTTCCAAAGAGGTTCTTCTTCTTCTTAAAAAGATTTAGACATGATCGTTGAACCACTTTTGTCATTTTTGTAAGTTTGTACTGAATATTTTACGAGTTGTATGCTGGTTGAATATTGAAAAGGATTTAACTTACATCATTATCTTATAATATATCATTTATTATATTATTTGTCATATTCAATAGGTTATATATATTCGTATTTATTTATTTAATTTATTTAATTCACATGATTTGTATAGACGAAGAGAGCACTTCATGAGGAATTGTTTTCATTCATCTATACGTATTGCAATGAAGAATGCTTGTGGCTTACTCAAAAGCAGTGAAAGGCTTTCTAATTGTTTATTAACAAAACATATTATAGAGGTTTCGTAAAGCACTGCATACATATAAATACAAAAATACCTGCAGATAATTTTATAAAAATTTTTTTATATAAATATATATAAACTGAATGACAAAAAGTTGTTGGTAATTATTTTATATTGTATTTGAAAATATATAAAAGCTTATAATTTTTTAACATCACTAGTTAATGCTAAATGAGCAGTATTTAACATAGTTTTATTATTCTTGCAATTGTCTTATAACTTTTTGTTTTATTATAACGATTGTGTTTTGTATTTATACATGTATAGCATTTTTTAATATAAGTAATAAAATATATAAATAAAAGTTTGTGAAACTTTTAATTGTGTATGAATTTTTGCTACAAGCATTGTCAGATGACTGGAATATTTTTTGAAATTTCCAATGAAAGTTCACAATAGATCGCTATGGTAACTTTTTTCTGCAGTCACTAAAATACTTGGCCACTTCACAACTAAGCGCTTAGATAGAGAAAGTAGTATTGTTGTTTTGCCATGCTTGCGACCCACCAAAAACCCCTATTGGTGCTTTCTGAATAAGGTAAATCACAAATATGTATCTATCTATACTTTAACTTGTAAATTGATTATTAATACAACTCTTACCATATATTTTACCAATATTTTAATAAAATATGGCATTTCTATCAGAAATTTTGATAGATATGCTTACATTTGGTATTCAAAAAAGCGTTTTGGTTCATAATTTCTCTTAATATTAAAAAAATTTTATTAATTTAAATGTACACAAATTATCATACTCCAAATTATGTTTTAATAATATTATGAAATCTAAATTATTACTCTATTGACTCATGTTAAGAAAATGATGTAGAATGATTGAATCGTGACTGTGTGGCAAGGCAACCAAAACATCTGTTCTAATTTATCATTCTACAGTTACTGCTTGAGTTGACATTTATTTCTTGTAGTTTATAAACACATTTGGCTACTCTGTTAGAACAAAAATTAATAAAAACGGAAGTTATTAATTAAAGTTAAGTGCTTATTAATTAATTAATATAAAATTGCCATGTCATTAAAAAAACATTTACGTGTGTTAGCCAAACCATATTATTGGGTGAATATTCTATTGGCCATATCATATCTGTTGGCTAAAAAACTCATCCCGATATGTACGAGAGTGTTCAAACATCGAGGAGATGAAATGTGTGAATTAGACAGCCGAGAAACAGAAATACTGTTTTTTTTATTAATTGTAATAATGATACGTTCAAGAAAGACTGGCAGCGTAACAATGATTAACTATTTGTCTGCATCGTTTATCTATACTAAGGTGGCCAATACAATACTATGGGCCTACAATGATTTTCGCTTTGGTCTTGGATTCCTATTATTATGCATACTGGTTGGTATGTTATTACCAGAACCATCTTATCGCGGTCCTGAACACATCACATATTTTCGTAACCATGAAATATTTGAAGAAGAACTAACACGCGACAAGCGAATCAACTGGTTGATTTGTTTTTATACAGTGTGGAATCCAAGTTGTGTAAATTTCGCTCCTGTATTCGCAGAACTTTCTGCCGAATATAGTTTAGAGAATCTAAGATTTGGCAAAATTGATATCGGTCGTTTTCCAATCGTTGCACAGAAATACCACATATCCGACAGCAGCTTCTCCCGACAATTGCCAACAGTGATACTGTTCCAGAATGGCAAAGAAGTTGAACGTCGTCCTACAGTTAGTGCTAATTCTAAACTACAAAAGTTTTTCTTTTCAACGGATAATGTACGCGCCGCTTTTGGTCTTAATAACCTCTACAAACAGAGCGTCGAGAATCCCATAAAGCAAGCAAAACCAATAAATGCAGCCGCTGCTGCCGCAATCAAGAAAGCACAATAAAGACAAGATTTATAGTAATGAAAACTACAACGCTGATGTGTTCGTCCTAAGCATTAATTTATGTTTTAGCTTAGTCAAAAGAAGTCTAGATTCTCTATTAATTCATAAAATTATCATTCAAGTCGTTTATTAATTTTAACATATTTGCACAATTGTTTGAACAAATTATAACCCAAATCTGCCATTAAGGTTTATGAGATTACAGTTGGTATTTCCAACCTAAGAAAAGGACTCACTTAAGAAGTACATTTAAATTGTAAAAAGAAATTACATAATTTGAAAAATTGTAATATATTATTTTTGTAAAAGTAGTACTTTTTTGTAAAAAAAACTATTGTAATTAAACATAACACTTCTCATTAAATGTTCTAAACCTTGTGCGTTTCAAGTTACAATCTAAATTAACTAAACCGTGGTTAACCCTTATATGTACGTACGTAATTAACAATAATTGTATATTTGTCGATTTTGTTGCGCAATTATAGTTTTATATAAAAATTTGGTATATTTAATTATTGACTTAAAATAGTTTTAAAAATAGTCCAAGATTTACATAAGAGGGTTAAGACATGTGAAAAATCACGTATGCATGCCATAATAGTTTTAAAACAACGATAATTCATTGAATGTTTTTGTTTTTTGTTATTTATGTATTTTTATTAAGGTATATTTTATTTATATTTTGTTGAAATTAAATAAAACTTGTTGCTATTTAAATAAAAAATAAATTTGATTTAATCATTTATTTCTGGTATACGTAAAGCTAAATATATTGATAACTCTTAAGATCATTTAAGTAGCCGTCGTTACTAGACACCATCTAATCGGCAAGTTGCCCCAATTATTTCACCAATAACCGATACTCTTTGCGGCCTTTGTCAACAGGAAGCATAATTAGATCCTAACTTATTGTGCAGATGCCAAGTCTCAGCAAAATGACTGGCTAAAACTATTGGAATATTATTTTTTTGAGAGCCCCAAAGAACTGTTAGAAATTATTATCTAGCACACAACTCAAACATTTTTTAAATGGACCTATTGGCCTTTTACATGGAATTTATCGCTGATTGACCAAAGTAACGGTATAAATTCTTAAAATTATATTTTCTTTATAAAGTGATATTTTTGACATTGAATATATAATTGCACATAAAAACTTTTTTAACGCACCCATGTTTATTTATAACGTAATAAATATTGACAATTAGTACACTTAAAAACCGTATTAAATGTAATTCTTGTTATATTTATAAAACAGCAGTTCAGAATTTACTACATTACTTATTAAAATTTCAATGTATTCAATGTTTTTATATTAATTACAATAAAGTAATAGTTTCCAAAGAAAATGGTACAAAATTAGAGATGACTCTTCTCCCCAAAAAGCTAAATTTACACACTGAAACTAGGTTGTTTGCTTTCACTATCTATCGAGAAAAACGGTTTATTCTAGTAGTCAAAAGAAATTTTTTACCTAACAATTGTTTTTGCAAAAAATTACAACTAGTTATCTTAAAGACTGACTAAAGAAAAACTGCGATTTAGAAGCATAATTTTTTTGGCAAATAATGATTTTAATAATTATAATTAGATATTCGCCTCGTTAATGCGACATTCAAAACTCACGCTTCTTAAAACCACTTTTAATTGACTAAAAAGAGTTAAAGATTAATTTTAATGAGAAGCATGCCTCTTAAGTGAACATCTCAAAATTAGTTTAAAGATTTAAGTGCCACCTGTCAACTGATAATCTCAAAAGAACTTTGAATTTTTGTCCGTTCAAGCTCTTAAAACTATTTTAAAAAACGGTGATAAAATGAATTCCAAGACTCTCATAGCTGTAGCAATGAATATAGAAAAAAATAACTAAAAGACAGTTTACAAAAATGATTAAAATTAAGTTTTAATTTAAATGATTAAAAATAATAAAAAACTTCGGATTGGCAATTTAAAATAAGATTAAAGCTATTGAGACAAAATAGTTTTTGTGACTGCATGTTCTTTTCGGGTATTTTTTTCTTAACATTCCTTTATTTTCATAAATATTGACTTACTAATTTGTACTTACTCACTTTACGATTTTTTTGTTTTATTCGACCAAAAAATCCATTCTGCGTTTAACCCAAATAAGTCAGAAATAGCCTACATATAATATGTAAACAAAATAATTAATAACTAAGGCTACAATATATCTCTACATTCCATTCAGTTATTAATAACAGAGTTTAGGGATAAAGTATAATATCTAAGGACTTAACAGTTAGTAATTTAAAAAAAAAATTTACTAATAATATCATTCGCCTTTTAAAATAAAATTCAAAAAATAATTAAATTTGATTTATATTATATTATTAAAAAATAATAATTATTATTTGTTCTTTACTTTTCCATACACCAATAAATCGTACATTCTGCTTTTATTTTAAAATACAAAAATAATTATTATTTTTGCTTAACATCGAAAAATGCAAAAATAACTGTTATTTTTTATTTTCTCTTACTTATTCTTAAAAACCAAATATAAGTTGCAAACCAAGCGTTTTATTTTTAAATTGCACACATGATGTTTTATTTTAACCTTCGTTATTAAAAATGGCAAAAAGCTTTCTAAAATAAAAGCAGAGTATATGAGTCCTTTGTGCGTGGATAATGAAAGGCAAAATATAATAATTTTTTTCAATAAATAAAATATAAATTAAATTTAATCCAATCCAATTTGGTTTAGCATCAACTTAGCCTAACTCGCACACGTTCTAAGTTAATTTCGAAAGTGTTTATGCTGCTCCAAATTAAGGAAATCGTATGTATTTTGTTTACAAATCGAATGTTAAAAATTACATGATGCAAACACCATGTGTATCTAGGAAATTTTAAAAATTGATTATTATAACTATAAAGGATGGCACTCAGTAGTTTTATTAGCTTTAGTGGATTTCAGGATTTTTTACTCTATATTCAAATTTAAAAATTTGCACTTTTTCGTTATCTTAACTTTATCTTTTGCTTAAAATTTATCTTACGCATAGTTGCATTTGAAATATATCTTAATTTAAGCCTTCGTTTCAACGAAATTAAGGCCATTTTCCTTAATTTCGTTCTAACCTCAAAACTGAATTTTGTAAGGAAAAATCAACTTAATTTTGTTAAAACGAAGATGAAATTAAGATTTTTGCGAAATTAAGGTGTGTCTAAACATAGTATTAGATAACTTTATGTTGTTTCTATATATCTTAAAAATTTTTGTAATACTTATAATTTTTGTTCCCTGATAATATTTTATATATTGCTTTCATTAATTGTATAAATCTGCATATATATAAAAATAGTCCCCAATAATAGAATAGCAACAGAAAAATACAGTTTGATTATGACTTAAAAGAACCTAAAATTGTCCTAACCATATATCATATGTGTACTGTCAGTACAACATAGCCCAAGGCGATGAAAAAAAAATTATTTTTGTAATGTGTTTTAAAATACAAATGGATTAATATATAGATATCAATCTGTACTTTGAATTCAACAAAGATTCAAAAAACAAATTGTATAAATTATACACCAGCCATAAAGTGGACTGACACACAGCAGTAAGCACTAAATATGCACGCAATGTATTCGAAAATGATAATAAGTTACATAAAACAATCTTACTATCTTGTTATTTACAAGTATTAATATAAAATTAGTAATTTACAAATAACAAAATTTTTGATATTTGTATAAATAGCGCATTTTTATATACTCTTCGTGTTTTCAATTTTAAACAAATTTTGAAAGTATGCTCTTTTGTAAAAGAAACGCAGCCAAGTTAACGTTTGACTGTCAAAATCGTAATAATATGTCAAAAAATTCTCTTTTGTGTCGTTTCAACTTCCTTCACAGGCTTGTGCTCTTTCTTTTTACACCAATATGGCTGATCAGGTAAGACGTGAAATTCTGTGATTAAATTAACAATTTATTGTTTAAAATCTAAAAACGCAAATGTGAAATGTGAAAAGAAAAAAATTTATAAAGTAAATTTTAAACTTTATCTAAAATTTAAATAATCTGACTCAAATGAAAAGAAATTAATAAAGTTTTGTGAGATTAATGGTGTTCTACCACGCGGTGCAATAATTTAATTTAAACAAAAATCGTAAATAATTTGCGGAATTTATAAGTACTTAATTTAAAGTGTATTGATTAAAAATTTTACGGAATTATATATTTTGTACAAACTAAAATAAAAGTTTTAAATTTATAATTTAATATGTACCATAACCTCACTTTCATGTTTTATTTTTGCTAATTTTGAGTAGAGCGAACGTTCATATCGTAAACAATTCTCAATGCCCGTCGCACGCAAAAAGGCACTAAATGCCAAAAAGAAGCCAAGACTTTATCGGAATATTGGCTTAGGTTTCAAAACACCAACTGAGGTAAGATATATGCGCAGACCAAACTAATCGAATTTTTCTTTTATTTGCATGTATTTGCCCCCCTGTAAACAAAACATGGACACAATATCCTGCATTTATCCTATTTTAACACACTAAAATACCAACCAACTATCCAACACAAAAACAAAAAAATATCAAGAACGAGAGGGCTTTCCAAAAACAATTTGGAATCAACCTAAACAGAAAACTGAAACCTGGCGTGACTAAGAAGAAGGTTCTTCGCCGCCACCGCGATATTGGCTTAGGTTTCAAAACTCCACGTGAAGTAAGTTAAAAAGTTTTAATTTATCTGTTTTTATATTACTAACATAAATGCGAACTAAATATTTTTTTATATATTAAGTTTTCATTTTCACACAACAAATTTAGTACTTAGGAAAATATCTTAGAACACCCATTGAGTATATACGAAATAATTTATTTAGTACTTTTTAGTCAGTAGTAAATATTATTTTTACATTTACATATAATAATTGCAGTTAGGACATTTAATATTTAGTTTTTTTTTAATAATAACATGGATATAATGTTATAACTTATTCAATGGACCTGCTTGTTAGGTTCCTGTTGGGAGCAGTTGCACCAAATTTTCGCCTCTGGGATGGGATTAACTCCGAATATAACCTTTTTGTCTTTGAGCAGTTACGTTAATATGAAGACTAATCAAGTGTAGATTTTGACAACATTCAAACATAAATTCAATATTTTGAAATAGATTTATATTATTCAGTTTGATTTATTTATACGCACTATATTTTTTAATATATTCATATTGTTTTTTTTATATTTTTTAAATGATTTCATTTTTTGATTCCTAATTTAAAGGCTATTGATGGTACCTACATTGACAAAAAATGCCCTTTCACCGGCAACGTGAGAATTCGTGGCCGTATCTTAACTGGTGCCGTACGCAAATGCAAAATGCAACGTACCATTGTCATCCGTCGTGACTATTTGCATTTTGTCCGCAAATACAGTCGTTTTGAGAAACGTCATCGCAACATGAGTGTACACTGTTCACCATGCTTCAGGTAAATATAATGAAAGCATTTATGCACACTATATCTTTGTTAGCACATAATGGTAGTGCTACATTCCTATAATGATGACAAAATCATGACGGTCTTCATAAACATAATTGCCGAAAAATCTTGATAACTAAATTTAAAGAACTGAATTTACAACTAATAATTTATATTTCATAAATTGCTTATATTAACTTAACAATAACTTAATTTATATTTTTCATTTGCAGAGACGTCGAAATTGGCGATATTGTCACAATTGGTGAATGCCGCCCGCTATCTAAAACAGTGCGCTTCAATGTGCTTAAAGTTAGCAAAGGCCAAGGCGCAAAGAAGAGTTTCAAAAAATTCTAAATGAAATTCATTTATTATCTTTAAATATAATAAAAAATTTTAATATAATAATTTTTAGTTTTTTCTTAGTATCCGTTCATTTTCAGTTCTAAGGTTTCAGATAGAGATATTGGCAGTGTTGTATCAGGTAAGCAAACTTTAAATTTAAATATTAATATTAATATTGTTTCAATCCAAATTTATTTACAATGATGATAAAATCATGACGGTCTTCGTAAACATAATTGCCGAAAAGACTTGATAACTAAACCCATTTTACTGATTCGTAAATATATTGAGACACTATTATGCAATACAAATTTAAATAGTTTTTTTTCATGAAATATTTTAATTTATTACTTTTTTTTCCTTCACAGATTTCCTCTTGCAATAATTTGGGGTTGTTGTTTTTGTAATCAGTAGGGATCTGTAAAACAGATAACAGGAAAGAAATACCAAGACGCATACATGGATTAGAATGGGAATGGTTGTTTGAGGTGGAGGGAGGGGGGGGGGATTATTTGTGAGAATGATTTAGGATCTTCTATTTTACTGATAAAATTCTATAAATATTGAGGTTTTGATAAAAAGGCATTTAAATTGTACGAACAACAAAAACACTTTAAATAAATGTTTTAATTATTTACTAAATATTGTCTATTTATTTTTGTTTACATATGAGGCGTGATTAGAAAATAAAATTAATTTTTTGTAATAAGTAATTAAAGTACTCGCCTATGGTACTGCCATAGGTTCCAGTTGGACAAACCTGTTAAGGTATTATGTGCTTGCTATGCGATTTTGCGTTTATTTCATCTGTTACATAAAATCGTTGCTATTTGAATTTGGAAAATATAAGAAGTGGGAGGGTTATGCCTGGAGAATTTGGTAGTTCTGAGACCACAGTAATCTTATAATTCCCCACAACTAAATTGACAAAGGAGACGTAAACTGATTCTTGATTTTTATAAAGACATGCGAAGTTTGAAGTTTATGCCAATTTCAGAGCGTAGAGCTATTATTTACGTATGCAATTCACATTTACCTTAACGAACATAAACAAAGGTACGTGAAAGATACAGTGAATAATAAATATATATACAATGTTTTAATAAGTAAAACGGATAATCTTCAGTAGTGGTTATGAACCCTTGCATAAGCGTCAACATCGATAGTGATCAAAACCTGTTGAAAGGAAAAATGAAAAAAGGAATATCAAGAATGCAAGCATGGTATTCCAAGGGACTACAAGTTTTCAAAACAAAATCAATCAGCGATCAGTAAAGATGGGAAACCTTCGACCAAGAATGTGTAGACGTTATATATAATATAAATATAGCCAGGTAAAAAAAACTGCACAAACGGTAATACGGACACAAACATATAAGCGAAAATCAGAAAAACTGTATAGACACAAGAAAATAGAAGCGCTTATATAGGACATTGAAAATTTGAATAGTAAACAAAAGTTCATCATCCTTAAAAAACGATGAAATCACTTCCCTATCACCGGAAATGGATAGTTGATCATGGTTACTACTTTGCTTTCAAAAGGTTTTAATTCTTACCCAAACTCTCACTGTGCATAGTTCACTACCAAGTCGGTTTGCTTAAGTCGATGGAATACAAACCTCAGAGAAATCTACCGAATAAGAGAAAGTACAAGTAAGTTGCCATCAACTTTATCGGTTCCACCATATTCCAAGAATGCAATATTCACGATTTCGCATGAGATTTGAAAACAACATTATTGAGCACACAAAATTCAACCTTGCCAAGGGGATAAAAGAAGCACGTACATATCTGTATCTATATAAATAGATTAGTTTGAAAGTTTTCTTCGAGAACCGCTGTGTACTGTTATTATATAATGCTCTGCAATGTACTTGATCAAACAACAATCAATGGCAATAATCAATCTAAAGATGCGATTTGTACTTATGACTACGAAAAGATGCAGCTCATCAGTATAACAAAGCTGAGACAGCCAACTAATTTGAAAGATCGCCACAGCCTCTACTAGGAATCAGATGATACCTTTAATCACATTCTTTATGACTGTCCAGCTTTGAACTGAGCCATGAGGAAAATACCAAATAAAGTAATGCTCTCTTATTAGTTCAATCACTATTGAACCTAATATTAGCATGAATATTAGGTTCAATAATGATGGAACTGTTTTTTGAAGTACTGACCTAAAACGAAAATGTCAGCCAACACTAACATTTTAGTTTCGTGGTTCGCATGGACGGAGGATATCATGTTAAGGAAGTCAAAGGAATATATTATCTCTTTTTTAATGTTAAGTCTACAAATATATTAATTTGCTTCGATTTGTCTTATCATATTTATTACCAATGAAAATTATTTAATATATTTATTAAGTGCATCACTGTGAAGGTTGGCTTAGTGACTAATAAGTAGGTGCTACAAATATAATCGGCACTTCAAATCAACGAGAATTCTGAGTATTCATTCTCAGCGTTTAACATAAATCTTTCTAGCAGAGGTGAACAAAGCAAATAGGGAGTCTCTAGGGACTGAGCCCCCTGCGAGCTTCGCTCGCCAACTGCCGTTATATTCTTACGCACGTAAAGCATTAAATATTGGCGTTTAGTTTTATTTTTTTGATACAAATCATGTTATTTATGTTTTTGTGGATTTTGATTTTCTGTTAAATGTTCTACACGTTTTCGTTTTCCATTGTGTCCAAACTTAACTCTTCGGTACGTTTGGGAGCATTAATACGACCTTAACTTTTTGCATTTGACTTTAGTACTTGTAAACATCAGTTAAATTCAGACGTAAAAGATCTATTATTTCAATATTTTGTTTTTGTAATAATAAAAATAACCCTGCACAGCAGTGCGAACATGATGATAATGACGTCACAAATGTACGGCTGTACATATTACTTATTAGAGCGAAAAAAAAGAACTACTCTGAAGTGGGAGAATGATGGCGTCATAAATTTTTATAACAGAAAGATAAGTAATAGTCCAAAAAGAATAAAAGCGTTTAAAGACCTTCTAAAACATGGTTTCCAAACTAAACTGTCATCTTCTTCCCCTAATTCTAAACTGCAATTTGAGAATGTGATGTCTTATTTATGTAATAAATAATAAATAATAAATAATAAATAATAAATAACCTATCTTAAACTGACTAGAATAATCGTATGAACTGGGCTAGCCAAAACGTCATGGTAAAGTTCAGTATTGTGGAGATGGGAGTTTCTCCACTTCCTTCAGTCTATCCAAAATCATTAACAGCTCTTCGTGCTTTTGCTATCATTTTTGTCGTAGCTGTTATGCACTCATATGATATAGTGGCGATGTAGCTTCTGATCTGATCGCGTGCCTAAAATCTTGTAAAATAAAGGTAAGCACACAAATATAAACGCTGTATGTGGATTGTATTTAGTATTGGAAACTTTTAATAGAAGAGAATTATGAAAGTGATGTGCTCCTTATTCAATAACACTTTTAATGTTGTTCTAGTATGGAGAAATTGAAAATTTATGAACGTTCCGATTGACAATCTTTAGAATGACTTGGTTTTTAATAAAAATTGAAAATGAGGTTATCGAATATTTTACGAAGAATGCTAACCACGTAAGAAAACTGTGAGTTCTAATAGCAGAGAATTATTGATAGTATTTCCAAAACAATAAAAATTTTGTAGGTACAATTAAATAATCCATTAAAAAAAACCGTTAATAATTTTTTGTGTAAGGTTTCATAAGTTTTCTACAGACTTCTCCTTCAGTAGTCTATTTGTATCTTGTCGTATTTATATATCTATAATTAGTGTCATTTCTTGTACAAAATAATTTCATCACACCAATTAGTTTGATGTTTTAAATGGACTATCATGATATTTGTGCGTGTGAATTTTTCTCACCTATGAAATATTGTATCAATGCCGGCTGTAACTGAGCACATATATTTTTCATAATGTTGATGTGTTTTCAACCTCCCCGAAATTATGGCAACAATTTGTTTACACAACAATCATGAAAATTGATTGAGTTTACGTGTCGTTATTACGTTATTAGGCAGGATACGGCCTGTGCTTAGCCATACATATGCATGCATGTCGGTCAATTGGTCACCGTGCGAGCAGTCGGTATATATATACGCCTTTTATCACCAGGGAGACAACCAAAAGCAAAACGCAACACAACACCCAATCGTTTTCAGTACGTACCGGAAAAGGATTGTTCATATGTTGCATTTACCATATAAAACCATTATTAATTAAAAAGCGATATACACACATATGTACACTATGCAGAACATACATATAACACATATAAAAGTATATATATATTTAACAAATAATAACAATAATTAATTATTGCTCAATATGAGTGAGCTCAGTTTTTAGCTTCGATTTTCTAATTTTTTAGAGACTTCAGTCGGTGTTCGGTCCTTCACGTGGAAAAACGGAATTGGGAAACGGATTTTTTTTTAAATATTTTAGAAAAACCAAAAATTATCAAATGTTTGATTTAAATAATGAGTAATGTAAAAAAATTCTTAGTATTTCCAACAGCGCTCTTTGTATTACAATTGATAATTATAAACTATAAGTACGTGGCAGCTCAGACAAGTCAGAATATTAATGTCTGTAAGTATACACGAATATAATTATCAATATAATTGAACTTCTTATAGCATTGGACTTGCTGTGATTAAGTATATAAAAAGTATATACTTTAATTACTTATAAGTACTTATAGTACCAAAAATACATTAAATTTTACCAACATATTAGATAACGATGAGATCTGTTTTCTCGGAGCTATCTATTATTTGATTCTATTTTTAAATTTTTGAACTAAGAAAATTTTATTTTCTTTTTGTATTTAAAGAAGTTATTTATATTTGAAGGAATTTCTTTTTATTTTAATATATGATATTTTTAAAGTGACCAATTGTCCCTACTTTATCTCATCATAAAATACAATGTAGCGAATCCATAAAAAAATAATATTTCGGTTCTCCAAAATCTTTGTAAAACTATCTGAATGAGTTATGGAGTTTTTTGCAAAATATTTATTGGCAGGAACCTTCAAATATAAACCATACTTTTTAAAAAAAAAGTACTTGTTGTGGGATCATTTATTGGCAATTACTTGCTTTGGGGTTGGGCAGATCCCTCATATTGGAAAGAATAAAAGCGGAGTTACTGTGTTTAAAGTAAAAATATATTTATTTTATAGGTACAAAAATAAGGATGACACAAACAGTAAAAATAGTTGAACCACACCGAACAACATGACTCCCTTATTTAAGTGAAAGTGCAACAATATAATAACTCTATAAATTTGACTAAGTTCCTAATTTTACAAGATGACTGCTCTTGCAGGTGGTAGGAAAAAGGATTCCAACGATTTTTGATCCTCAATTGATTAAAGATAGGTATTAATAAGGAAGGGAAAATACGGATTCCGACACTCTTTAGAGCCACAATCACATTAAAAGTCATTATAAGGTAGATCAAGTCTCATAATGTGTCTTCCTAGTACACAACCGACACCGTATTGCTGAGCAAGTACAGGTTAAGTTGTATATCTTGTATAGTTTTGGATCAAGTAGATCTTGATATCAGACAAATATTTTTATGTACTCAGGATTTTTAGTTTAGCGGTTGCAAGTGGGATACCAATGTCCGAGAAATTGATGTTAGAAAACAGAATGCCTTGCAATGTCCAGATACCCATATGAGTTGGACACTAACACGCCTAGCTAGCTCGCTAGAAAAACCGGTAATTCTCAAACTAATAAGGATGCAGTTGTTGCGCTTATCAGACATTTGATAACAGATTCGCTATCCAAGAAAATGACGATATTTACATCGGAGATCTGGTTAAATGAGATCCTCTTTGCTACATACTGAATCGTCTAAAACACACTTCTTGAACGCACCAAAATGAATCAAGGCATTGTATTTACGTTTGTGTATGTTCAGTATTAATATATCACGAATATTTAACAGTATAGACTTTTTTTTACATTTTTCAAATTATGGAAAAGCTCTTTCAGACGTAAAGTTGGTTACGGACCTACCGAATATAAAATTCAAAAAAGACCCAGACCTTCGTGTAATTGAATATATTTTTTGAAAAAACTTTTGCCAAAAACCGTTGGTATTTATATAGTTAAATTTTTTTCAAGTAGGAATTTCCTTTTAGATACTATATCTGGCATTTTCGGAAGAGAAGAAGAATATGTGTTTGAGAACGAAAGCATACTCTCAAAATAAATATTAAATTTCCAATGTCAAATCAAAGTATATGAAAGGATTTTTCGGTAAAAACATATTGCTATCAACATTAATTAATATAAATATTATCGTATATTTAATTCTTAATTATTTCACTAATACGAAGCATGCGCAGTAACTGAAACTCCTTCGATAAAAGCAAGTTTTAACACGCATCTATGCCACAAACTTGAATACATTTAAAGCTGTGACAAGATTGACGTGTTCTTATCTATGGACGCAAATCTGTAAACATTTTTAGTTACCATCAATGCATTTTTCTATTAAAAAATCAATATTCGAATCGTACTGCACGAAAGTAACATGTTAACATTGAAATTATTTCCACATGTGTGTTCATGTGCTCATGGACATAATGTCCTACGAAAAATACTGCAGATGCATACTCATATATATTTATACATTGTAGGACATTGGGACAGCGCACTGTCCAACAAGTAGCCCTTCTGAAGTGAACGATTAGCCGACATAGACCACAAAAGGACTTAGGTTCTTTTTCATGCTTCGATTCTTGGGTGTCGTTATGAGTTAAAGCTAAAGTGGCTTCCGTTCGCATAACCACATCGCTTGTTAATGCAAGCTGCTAATTTAGCTTGAGATCGCCTGCCAAGTCATCACCAACCCAATCGTGTCCCAAGACAGTCTTCCTTCTGCTTGCCAGTGCTAGACATTGGCACAATATATGCACCGCTGTCTCCTTTTCTTCTAGAAATAATCTACAAGTGTCTTTCTCAGCAAGAGTTATCTTTTTGAGGTGATACTTGAAGTTTCCATGTCCCTTAATCAATATGGTCCCGCCAGCTTAGGGTGCTCCGCGAATAGTTAAGCACTTATGCTGGCGCATAAAAAGACCGATTTTATATTATTTCTCTAGAAGTAGCAAAACTTCTGAAATAGCATTTTATTCTTAATCTTGCCTTATAATGTATACCACAATGATTAAAGGTAACGCTAAAGAAATTAAGTCCAATTGATGATCTTGCGTATGATCTTGCTCACTAGTTCACATAGATATTTTTTGGGATTACATGGTGATTGAATTTTTTTCTTAACAAATTGATTATGCTGCCGGATTTATGGCAAGTTGTCCTGATTGAAATCATCATCATAATCAAAATCATCTACATTTATGCAATGAATCTATTAATTATTAATTATAAATCTATTAATTATTGTGTTCCTCCAGTACACCTTTCCATTTTTGTAGCTTTAAGCTCGTATTTATATAGCTTGATGCATAAGTGGGTGTTCGATAAAAATTTTGACTAATGCAGTACCATATTCACATAGTGCATATATGGTTTCATAGAGACTAAAATGTAATTTTGTGTCCTCTTTCTCCTCTGTTCCCGTCAAATTCAAGGTAAAGTAAAGCAGAACTATTCTAGAACTTATGTTACGAGTTCGAGTTAATGGGAAAAAGACGTTCTTTGCATGACGTTTCGTTAAAAATTAAACCGACGAGGCGACACTGGCGATGGTACTGTATTTGGTTATCATCTTTGGAAACTGTTTTCTGGAGGATTTCAACTTCAAACACAAATTTGTGCTTTTGACAAATCCAGTAGTTTTTTTGTCCCTAAAAGGTTGGGTTTTTCGTTATAAGCATTAAACGAAAGTAGATAGTGTCTCGTTACGAGCCATGAGTTAAGGTCGGCTTTTTGTAACAGTAGTTGGCAAGAATTTGTTGCATTGAGTCATCTCTAAAGTATTTTGCTCCATCGAATTCGAAAGTTATAATAAAAAAATCTATAGAGCGGGTTCTGAGATATTGGCATATATTAAGATAATCACCTTCAAATAAGAGAATCTATGTCAAGTTTTATTCCATACATACCATACATACCATTAAACAGAAGTTAATAGCGTATGGAATATATTTGTACCTCAATTGTACCTCAAGTGCTTAGGGTTATGAGCAAATTTTTTTGTGTGCTTACAAATTTTATTACGGGTGTAAATAATTTAATACTGTACTTTTCAGTATTTATAAATGAAGTCGATAACGAACCAGCCGCAAAAGCTGTCGAAGTTGTTTTGACCTATTTGAAAAAAAATCCCAACTATGGCATTTCGATCCAGCTTGATCAAGTCGAAGCCAATAAAACGGATGCTAAAATACTTTTGGAAGCAAGTATGAATTACAAACTAAAAACCTTGTTCTTAAGAATTCTAAGAGAAGTTACATTATATTTTTGAACTTTTTCTTCTTATTAGTTTGCACCAAGTATGCAGAAAGTATTGAAAAGAAGCAGCCGCCGCATGTCGTATTCGATACTACTAAATCTGGAATAGCTTCAGAAACTGTCAAATCATTTACACAAGCACTCGGATTGCCTACGGTTAGTGCATCTTACGGTCAAGAGGGCGATTTAAGACAATGGCGTGACATGGAAGAGAATAAACAGAAATACTTATTACAAGTAATGCCTCCAGCGGATCTGATTCCAGAGGTTGTACGTAGTATTGTGCGAAAAATGAATATCACAAATGCAGCAATACTTTACGATGATACATTCGTCATGGATCATAAGTATAAGTCGTTATTGCAAAATATACAGACACGTCACGTCATCACTGCTATTGCTAAAGATGGTAAAAGGGAACGTGAGGAGCAAATTGAAAAACTACGCAATTTAGATATCAATAATTTCTTCATATTGGGAAATTTACAGTCTATACGTATGGTTTTAGGTATTGAATGTAAAAACTTTGTGTGTAAAGTATAATATAATATGTGTAACATAAAGCTATGTATATTTAATTTAAAATATATTTTGTCTAAAATTTAATATTATACATTTACTATCTGATTCATAGAATCGGTGAAGCCGGCATATTTTGAACGAAATTTTGCTTGGCATGCTATAACACAAAGTGAGGGGGAAGTGCGCAGTCAACGTGATAACGCCACTATTATGTTTCTTAAACCCATGGCATACACCAAAAATCGTGATCGCTTAGGTTTGTTGAAGACCACATTTAATCTCAACGAAGAGCCACAGATATCTTCTGCGTTCTATTTCGATTTGGCGCTGAGGACATTTCAGGCAATAAAGTAAATAACAAAATTTTATAGTAGTCTATGAAAAGAATATACATATTAATTTTAAAAGGGAAATGTTGCAATCTGGAGCCTGGACGAAGAATATGGAATATTTGGCATGCGACGATTATCAAGGAGGTAACACTCCAGAGAGAAATCTTGATCTGAAACAATATTTTATACAAGTAAGAAAAACTCGGATCACAACTGGAAATTCCATTCATAATCTTCTTTGAATTATTTCCTGTACATTATATAATAATTTATTTACTCATTTAAACGTGTAATATACTTAAATATTTATAACGTATTGTCTGCAACTTTTGATTTAATTAAATATTTATAATAATTTGTTTTATATAATTAAAGGTGAATGAAGCCACTTCTTATGGCACATTTGAATTGGTCACGCAACCTGGTAAACCCTTTAATGGCTTTAGTTACATGAAATTCGACATGGATATTAATGTGCTGCAAATACGGGGTGGTAACTCTGTTAATACTAAATCAATAGGCACATGGACGGCTGGCTTGGATTCACCATTGGTTGTTAAAGATGAAGAAATAATGAAAAATCTTACAGCAGACACTGTATATCGAATATTTACTGTCGTGGTAGGTATAATTCAAATATTTAAAAATTATTGAAGAAGAAAGCCAAATATCATCTAATAAGTATTTAACATACATTATTTGATTCTACAATTAATATGTATTAAGAACCATAATCACCTATCAGAAAAGTTTAAAAAAAATTATGGATTATGTCCTCAAGACTGTTTTCCTTTAATTATATTGAAGCTGAGAATATTTAATCTCTAACCGAATAATAGAGCAATAGTACAAGCAATCCATTTTATGCTTAAATCTACAAAACTTAATTTCTAATCTAACAAGTAACACACAGATAATAACATCGCCACTCTACCACACAAATAATATACAGATAAAGACATGATCACTCCTCGATACATAAAATTATGAGTCTCTTCCTCTGATTGTTTCCATCAACAAAACCGTTTCTTTATTATATTAACCTCATTATTCAAGTAATTAAAATACTATAATCGTTCGTTTATATTTTTTTTTCAAATATGAATATGTAGTGTCAATATGCAGATCTATTCTATTTGGGCAGATCTATCACACTAAGAATATTAGTAAATGTAGTAAATATTAGTAAATGATGTACCTAATATGTTAGATTGGTACCCAAATGCAGTAAGAAATTAATTTTGATGTGCCATTTCAGCAACCACCATTCATAATTAAAGATGAAACCGCTCCAAAAGGATATAAAGGATATTGTATCGATTTAATTAATGAAATTGCAAAAATTGTACATTTCGACTATACAATTCAGGAAGTGGAGGATGGTAAATTCGGAAATATGGATGAAAATGGTGAATGGAATGGAATTGTTAAGAAATTAATAGACAAGCAAGCAGATATCGGCTTGGGTTCAATGTCTGTAATGGCAGAACGTGAAATTGTCATTGACTTCACGGTACCATATTATGATTTGGTAGGAATAACTATAATGATGCAGCGACCCAGCACACCAAGTTCATTATTCAAATTTCTCACCGTACTGGAGACCAATGTTTGGCTTTGTATACTGGCAGCGTACTTCTTTACCAGTTTTCTTATGTGGGTCTTTGATCGTTGGAGCCCCTACAGTTACCAAAACAATCGCGAAAAATACAAAGATGACGATGAGAAACGAGAATTCAATTTAAAAGAATGCCTCTGGTTTTGCATGACGTCACTCACACCGCAGGGAGGTGGTGAAGCACCCAAAAATTTATCTGGTCGTTTAGTTGCTGCAACTTGGTGGCTTTTTGGGTAAGCATTATTTCAAAAACTCCGTGTCTGTGTTTATTTCATATTCTTTTCTCACACTAATTGTTTTAGATTCATAATAATTGCGTCGTACACTGCTAATTTGGCCGCCTTCTTAACTGTTTCACGCTTGGATACGCCAGTGGAGTCTCTAGATGATCTAGCAAAGCAGTATAAAATTTTGTATGCACCTCTCAACGGTTCCTCAGCAATGACTTATTTCGAGCGCATGGCTGATATCGAACAGATGTTTTACGAAATATGGAAGGATTTGTCTTTAAATGATTCTATGACACCTCTGCAACGTTCTAAATTAGCTGTGTGGGACTATCCTGTTAGCGATAAATATACTAAAATGTGGCAAGCAATGCAAGAAGCTGGTCTACCTGCGACACTGGAAGAGGCTGTCACACGAGTACGTAACTCCACTACTGCAACTGGTTTTGCATTTCTAGGTGATGCTACCGACATACGTTACTTGGTCATGACAAATTGTGATCTGCAAGTGGTCGGAGAGGAGTTTTCGCGAAAACCATATGCAATCGCTGTGCAACAAGGCTCCCATTTAAAAGATCAATTCAATAATGCGTAATATTACATATGATAAAATTTGCAAATTAATTAACGTTTAACATAATTATGTTTCTGATATATATTTTTTACTTCTTGTTTAGTATCTTAACTCTACTTAACAAGCGACAATTGGAAAAACTCAAAGAAATATGGTGGAAAAATGATGAGGCTCAAGCAAAATGTGATAAACCAGAAGATCAGTCGGACGGCATTTCTATACAAAATATCGGTGGAGTATTCATTGTCATCTTTGTCGGCATAGGTATGGCATGCATTACTCTAGTCTTTGAATATTGGTGGTACAAATATCGTAAGAATCCACGTATCATCGATGTTGCCGAGGCAAGTGCTCCAACAAAAGAAGCTAAAATGGTCGAAGGTATTATTTTAGGTCATTCTGGAAAAGAATATGAAAAGGCTAATGTTGCTCTTCGCCCACGCTTTAATCAGTATCCGGCTACATTTAAGCCAAGGTTCTAAAAAGGAACCAAAATTTAATTTTTAATACTACATCTTTACTATGAACAAATTCAGTTTTTGCACTCGCATTAAAAAAATTTGTATTAATGATGTCAGCGCACAAATTTTGACAAAAAATTTTCAAATAAAATAAAAAAAAAAATTTTAAAATAAGATATTAGTTAATATATTTGACTCCCAGTCAAAAATAATCACTATTAAACTGATCTTTCAACAACTACTTTTCTGAGAGTGAAATTCTTTTTAAGATGAAGGGTCCAGCTGAGAACAATCGTACAGTGGCAATGAGTACAATAGTCTTTTGTATGTAGAGCTTATCGTTATTGGACCTTATGCCAATGTTCAGTTCGTTACCATATATTTAATACCTTATTTAGCATACATTGTATTTAGCTTTTAACCAATTAAAATCACCTCTTAGGAACGAATGGAAGCATGCATGGAGGCGAAGCATGCAGACGGAAAAACTATTGGCGGAGAAATTGCGATAAAAGTCTGGAAGGCAAAAAAATTCATATACTTATCAAATCAATAAGAGGACGGACAGACAGTATCATACGCTCTGAATGATGACGATATATATCACCGCGACAGCAAATTTTATGTTAATATATTTTATATATATGTCTAACCGCTTATAGATCCGCATCAATTAATATGTCTGTCAGCCGGCATTCGATTCATATCAATTAGATAAGGTTAGACTTTACATTTTTAATGAACAATCTCTACACCATAAATGTGTGAGTAAGATTTTATTACATTATAAAAGCAAGGCTCAGTAAAATTTTTCTAGAAAAATTTGTGGTAATATATAAATCAGATATTTTTAATTTAAAACAAGAAAACAACAATAAGTCATGATATAAGTTATATATCATATAAGTTCTTGCCTGTTAGAATTACGTGTTTTGACTAATTATGCCTATCTTCACAATTATTTAAACAAAATAGACCTTCCACAGATGTTGAAACTACTGAACATCTGAAAATTCAACCTTAGACGATATGCCTAAAAGCCACTGGCCAGTTGAACTTATTGTGGACGGGGACACAAAAAAAAAGCAAAAGCTATGTGACCATAAATAACCGGAGAGGCAAAATTATACTTACTTAACAGTCAGAGGGCATTTGCTCAGTATTTATGTCTAGCCAAACTGTCTAATGAGTACGGAAAATATAGGTAGGAGGAAAAAAAAGAAACAATTGACCACTGCAAAACATTTTTAACGTTTTCTAAAAATTGACAAATTTTAAGTTGTGCCTCTTTTAAAGAGGGAATGCGATATGTTTGTAAACCGCTTGAGCGTTCGCTCTGTATGTGAGTACTGGCGTTTTTTTTTTGCAATAGGTTTAAGCATCGAAAGCCACCGCGTGAGACTTGAACTCACTAAACCACCTCTAAGGAATGAAAGGAGAAGATTTCCACAGCAATGAGAAAACTTCATTCCAGTAGACGAAGGAGAGAGAAGAAAGTGAAAAGACTTAACACCTACAAACTAGGTTCATCTAAGTCAGAAATCATGGGCATAAGATAGGGAAATTGGGAAGTAGTGATGGGGGTGAGGTAAGTATTGGCGTTAATGTTGTCTAACATTTGTAATACTAATTGTGGGCAGACGCTTCAATCAGTGATCTTCTCTTTACAGCATACCAATCAATACGATACAATCATACAGTACCAAACCATAATTCTTATAGGTAAATGCAGAAAAAAAATGAAGCACTACTGGTTTGGCACTGTGTTAGCCTTAAAGTTTATTATATTGATAGGCAAATGCAATTCTATATGTTATTTAGGAACCATAATTAATTTTATTAAGTTAAGGTGTTTTTATAATAATTTGTTATCGGGCTAATTGGTCAAATTTAAATATAAATAAAAAGACACTAATTTATTATTTATATTTAAAAATCGTTTATACTTTATTTCCGATATTTCGACTATCTTCGGTAGTCATCTTCAAGGAAAATAAGGTGTTAAGGTGTTTTAGTTAATATAACTTTAATTAATTAATTTAATTTAATTAATATAACTTTATTATATTTGTTGAGAGAAAGTGGGCATCACTGTTTTAAATATGCATGAACTACATATACATATACCTGACCTTACCAAGATTGACCAATCAATTTATTGCGTTCAGACTGTTGCCTTCTTTCCCACGCGCAACTGCGGGCAGTGCCAGCTGTTTTTTGCAAATATAGTGCACACAGCAAATCACAACACCGAAATCAAAAATCAATAACTGCATCGGCAGCGAATTGCAACATGTCGGTGGCATTGGTATTAATTTTTGGTGCACTAAGATTGACTTGTCCTGCAAATAATAACAGTAGTAATAATAATCTCAACGACAACATATACCATGACTTTCCACGCTTTTGGACTCATTCAGGTTTTTGCGCTGCAAACAACTCATCCGAAACTGCGTTTAGGCCCACTGAAGAAATAAAAATAAACTTGCATTACATATCAGCACTTCCGAGTGGAGCCGTAAAGACCATACGCATACACTGGCTATTGGAGTTGTTGGCCTTCCAAGAATACACTCCATCTGGAGTGCCTGTATATGATTTTACCAATTTGGATATGTTTTTGGAATTCTTAGATGAATTGGGCTTATATCCTGTAATTGAATTCATGGGCAATCCAAATGGAGTATTTTCTAAAAATCCACTTCATAATGAATTCTACTGGGAAAATCTTAGTTCACAAATTGTGCAACGTTATGCTGGTAAGTATATATGTACATATGTATACATACATACACATTGCCATAATATGGTGTATACATCAGATACATAAAAAATTTTTTATTTAGGTAAATATGGTCCCGCCAAGATATTAAAATGGCGCTTTGAATCTTGGAATGAGCCCGACTTAAGAAAATATAATAGACTTACTTTTAACTTCGAAGGTTAGTTGTTTTTCAAACAATTAACAAAAATTTCATCAAATATAAGCGACAAATATTTCAAAGATTATGTTACCTATGTATATGCACTGCGAAGAGGTTTAACATCAGCAGGTCAACGTTTAAACAACAGTATACACTTACCACTTCATGGCCCAGCTGGGTTATTTAGATCAACTTTGAACCATCCACTGTGTTGGAAAATTTTACAGCTCTGCAACGACAACATAAAAAATTGTCCGTTCGATACTATAACATACCACAGAAAAGGTCATGGAAAAGCTAGTGAAGTGTTGGAAGCATCCAGTTTGTTATTAAAAGAACTGGAAATAAATTTTCCACAAGTAGCCAAGCTACCAATAGCAAATAGGTAAGATATTCAAATTAAATTATATTGAATATAATTAAGTGTAATGCGTTGTACGAATGTTCAAATATCAGATAGTTTCAATTTTGCATACCTGAGCGCCTTCCTAGCTTTAAGATTAAAATATTCATTCCTAAAAAGTTGCTTTTACACATTCAGATCGCACTATGTAGTCAATAAATATGCTTCATAATTTCCATAATCCATAAACTGGTTCCTGTCGTAGTACGTATGAGCATAGACTTTCGGCACCGCAGGATTTTAAAGTCCTTCCTATCATAAATGGTGAAAATATGACTTTTCCGGTGACCTCGTGGTACACCGATGTTTCATAAAAATGAAGGAATCAAAAAGGAGTATGTTCTACTCTTGTCTAATTGGAGACTTATGCTATTGTGGTCTGCGCGCCTCAATCAAATCTTATTAAAAGGTTAAAAGGCGACAATGTCTGCATCTAACCAAATAGTTGAGCAATAATCGAAGTGTTGTGCCACATATTAAAAGCAATATTCAAAAATTCTGGTGGACTACTATCACATGCTGCTGTAAACAGTAAAAAAAATGGAAGCATTAATAAGTTAAAAGTAAAGTCTATGATAAAAAAAGGGATTTTTATTGGAAAGGGTTCACTATTGAAGAAAGGGTTCACTCTTACAACTACAATAAGACGTTTCTTCTATGTAAAACAGCACTGCAACTGCTGTTAATAATTTTAGATGAGTCTGTCTTAGAAGACAAAATATCAAAAGTAGAAGTGAACTCTAATCACATACTTTGTGATTGTTCGGTTTTTAGGGAAGTCGGCTTTATGTACTATAGAACTTGATCATCTTCATCCGTGACTATACAGTCCATGTAGGACCTTAGCCTGTTTAACAACAGTCTTCCATTCTTCTCTGTTTTTTGCTTTTGTTTTTCAATTTCTTATGTTCATTTCTTCTAAGTCCTGCTGCACACTGTTTTTCCATCGTTTTCTTGGTAGCCCTCTTTTTCTGCTAATTCCTACTTCGTTCTCATAAATCTTAAGCGATACTCTCATATCTGGCATTCTAATCATATGTCCAACCCATCTTAATCGCTACTTTTACATAAAATTGTTGATTGTATCACCTTCAGCTAGCCATATAGAACTGGATATAAGAAAAAAAAAATTAATTAAAATATTTGCAGTGAAGCGGATCCTATAGCAATTTGGTCGACACCACATGACTATTTAGCCGATGTACGTTATGCTGCCACACTCGTAACAATTGTATTGTTGCATTGGAGTGCCAAATTACAAAAAGCAGAATTCAAACAATTAAGTTATATTAGTCACGATAACGCCTTTATTAGCTATCATCCTTACGAATTTTCACAACGTACACTATTAGCGCATTTTCGTATGAATAATTCTCAACCCGTGTACTCGCAATTCATACAAAAGCCAGTATATTCCGCGCTAGGCATGCTGTCTAAGTTGGGTTCAATAGCAACTGATTTAGAATTTATTGCAGTAAATAATACTCCACAAATACAATTACTAAAAACAAAAGTTCCAGATAGCAGACTTTACCTCAGTTGGCTTATGTTACCAACTGAAAATGTCACTTCACTAGGTGACTTCATACTAAGGCGTCAAATGGGTCTTCAATTTTGTGAGCAAGGGAGATATGCATATTTAATTGAAATACTCGAGCAGAAACGTACTGATCCGGCTGCACTTTGGATAAAATTTGGCAAGCCTCCATATCCTAATGCCACAGTTCGAGAAACGCTGCGACACAGTCAAAATCCTTTTATATATGCCAATGGTATACTATCTAACGACACGATTGAAATTCATTTAGGTAAATTAGAACTGCCTTGGATTTTGCTATTACGGGTCTGCTCCAATTTAATACCGCAAGCAAAGCGACCACGGAATTTGATTGCAATTAGTATAACAAAAAATGAAGTAATGCTCACATGGAGAGAAAACAATACTAACAACATATCATGTATAAAAACTTATGAGGTTTGGCATCTTATTGACTTTAGTAAAGAATGGATCCATGTGTCGAAAGGTTGGCATTTACCTCATCTGTCGTTTCATTATGCGCCCACAAATATTAGCGTCGAAGGTGAGTCACTAATTGTGCATGGATTGTGCATGGAAAATATCACATATTTTTTACTAATGAAACACTCAATTTTAGGATTTTACAAAGTACGCAGTATCGATGCATTTAACAACAGCAGCGAATTCTCAGATATCGTCGAATATATCGAGATCTAAATAACCAAAAATCAAAACACACTATATACACAAATAAATTGCATTTAATTACAAATATACATAATCACACACACACTAAAAAGATATAGCGTAGATAGTGCAACTTATTATAATTATTTTTAGTGCATTAAGTTAATAGCAATTAAATTATACGAGTATGACTAAGTTCAAAACAATATTTGCAAGCAAACTAAGCACAAAATAAGAACAAAAAACTGTTATTCAAATGGCTAATAAATAACATACATATATTTTAAATACAAATGGTTACACATAGTGAGCTATATGCTCATTAAAAATAGAAAAATATTCAAATCACAAATCCGTTGCCCTACACTTTTCCAAAGTTTTTCCAAAGTACACAATTCATATATCTCGAGCTATGTTTTAAGCAAGCAGCCAGTTGGTATACTTGGTAAACTGCGGAAGGCAAAAATACAATAGAACTTAGAAATTAAGTAGTGTTTGCAATAGCAATGGTGTCAGCATCTTTAGTTTCCAGTTTCACAATTTGAACTGGAACTACGTCTATGCATCTAACATAAGCCACTTTTCATTAATATGCTCTATTTGCTTCGTAAGTATTGGATTCCGTACACGTAACTTTATTTCCAACTTGCCACCGACGGTTTTGCGCCCCTCCATTAACTATAGACACAAAAGAAAACATTTAAAATCATTTGAAATATGTGGTACACATACAGAAAAACATCATTACTTACATCGAATGTATCGTGGATGTCACATTTCGTCTCCAATGGTTGTAGCTTAACGTTAACCGTGCCGATGAGAATGTCTGAGCGCAGAAACCCGCTGAAACAACAGGATGGCAGTTTTCGACTTAATCCACAACAATCTATACTGCATCTATTTTTTTTTGTTTTTTGTTTTTTGTTTTTTGTTTTGTTTTTGTGTTTGCGTTTTTATATTTAAAATTAATTTGATTAAAGTCGCATTAATGCAAAATGCAGCAAGATCGTTAGAATTTAATGAAATTTATGTGTTAAATAAATCAATTTTTCATAGTAAGCAAATTATATAAAATATGAAATAATCGCAAAAATTAGTATTCAAAATATAAATATCAATCAAATTAACACAATTTTCATCATCTAAATGTAGTAGTATATTTGTCATTAATAATTAAATATGATAAACTTAAATAAACCTTCAAATTCTTGATGTAATAAGCAAATTTTCTTTTCTTTCAAGAGTGAAAAATCTAATCTAATCTAATGTTAGGAATATAAACTGAATCAAACTACAATACCGATAAATTGGAGATCAACTTTTCTGAGAACGCAAGAAGAATTTGTCAGGAAGAATTAAACATGTTTATTGTCATTGTTTCTTCCTCCTGGGCTGTTGACTAAATTCCAAGAAGTATATCATTATTTTACAATCTGAAAATTTTTTTGGGCTTTTATATATATATATACATATATATAAATATATTTATATATAGATCTTTTAAATACCTATATGAACACGGACTTGTTTTGAAGCAATCTATCAAGATGGTCACACTTCGAATTAGTTTTATTAAATTTGTTTCTTTAAATTTTATTAAAAATTCGAGAACATTCGTTCGTAGCTGTTAAAGATTTAATTACGAATATGAACCCAAACTCCACTTATAAATTTCCGTTATAATTTCCGATATAAAGCAAAGATATACTAACAATCTGACAATTAATGTATATATTATCTATCCAGTGTTAGCTCGCCTGAAGATCGCCAGTTATAGATCACAATAACGTCAGTGTAACACAGATATAATCTTAAAATAACGGTATTTATTGCAAATCAATCTGATAGCATGACTAATATAATTCATACTATATAATAAGTTTTAGTATATTTAGTAAAAGCGTACATTTTATAAAAAGAACCGATATTTGTTAAATGAAAACTTTATACCTTAAAACTAACAGGCACAAAAGAGGACACATTTCAGAGTCCTTCAATTTCTCTTCGAAACTTACATTAATTTTAGTATAATAGGATGTACACAGTTAATTTTTTACGAATTCAAATGCAATGCTAATAAAAAAAATATACACAAAATTTTAAAGTTAGTTTAAAAAATATGAAAGTTTTAAATAAATTCAGTGCTAGTAAGCATTAGTTTGCAGTAAAAAAAATACAAATGCATAATACACTAAATAGCAAAGAAAAAAAAATTTCTTACCCACGTGAGTATACTTCGAATTTAACCCCATGCCGCTTAAAAATTCGTTGAAATTGCCGATTATTTCTTTGTATATCCACTTTAAAACGTTGATCATAGTCCGGACTGTCGGTATCTTTTATCAATGTAGTTTTTGTCTTAAACATCTCATCCTGCAGTAAAAATTGTGAACGATGTTTCTAAAAGTAAGATACTAATTTCGATATCGTACTTACATTTAACAATGGAAATTCTATTTTAACATAGGTATCTACATCTTTCGGATTCGTTACATTATAGTTCATCCCACGTACAATAACGATTTCTAATTCGCAATCGGTTAAATCAGTGTTGCAGTGGACAATATTGAAGCTACGTTTTTCGTAGTGAAATTTTGGTAGTGGAAAATTTTTGCGTTTAGAATAACGTACTAAATCCAAATCTTTCTGCACAGTAACTGCTAGGTTTTCAAATCGATTCATACCAGCAACATCTCCCATTGCTTTATGGTGGTCTCTTTAAATATTGAGTATTTAATATGAACATCAAATGGTACGAAAAGCATAATCTGAACGACATACCGTGTATTTTTACACATCATTAACTGTTTCACCAATTGTTCTTCAATGCGCATACCAATATCTGAAATATCTTCATCGGGATCACATTCATCTGTAGTTACTATTGCGAAGGATGCTTCGAGATTTTCACGCTGAGAGGGTGGCAATGGCAGCTGAAAGATTAATATGCGTGCAATTACTATTAGTCTAATTTAATATTTAAAATACGTACTGTGTTTAGATCTACAGGCAAACCACTACTAGCAGCATTTAATAATTTTTCAAAACCTTTAAATATTTTCAGATACTCCTTAGCTTGTTCCAGTTCACCTGCTTTCTTTGCCTCAATTGCAGCTACTTTGAACTCATTTTGTCGCTCCAGCAGCGTTTTCATTTGTTGTTCAGCTAAATTATTTTTCTGCTGATTGCCTGAAGTGCGAGTAGTCAACTCTTGTTTCTGTGGGGAAGGTCTTTTAGGTGCTGTACTAGGCGAAGTAGTCGGTGTTGTGTGTATAGAAGACGACGAAGGCGATGGTGTTGTTGGTTTAGATGGTGGTGGTAATACGGTTGCGGAAGGTGCTCCATTTTCCGTAGGTAATGGACCAAACCCGGGTGGGATTGGTAACTCATCAAATGCTACCACGCGTCCAGATTTATATTGTTTAATAGCATCTTCGTATTGTTTCACGATACGGCCGAAACGACGGGACTTACTTGCATTACCTTCAGTTTTAGCTGATTCTTCAACGGCTTTATATTTGTCCAAGCGCTGCTGCAAAGCTTCCAGCATTGTAACAGCTGAATTCGCGACTTCAGTTTCTACTGGTGAAACAGGTTCGGCACCTACGCTTGCAGTCGTAGGTTCTGATGTATCCTCATTCGCCGAACTATTTTGCATTTTCGCCAAAAATTCCATAAATTGATCTGGTGGCGGTGGCATATCACTTAGATCTACTTCTTTCCCATCTAAACACATTTTAATGACAATATCAAATTGCTTGACAACACTTAAAAATTGAAGCGCTGTTGTCTTGTCATTATTGCGTTTAGCCTTCAATGCCGCAGATTTATATTCTTGTTGTCGTACGCGCATCTGTTCAAGCAAAGGATTCTCCCCGTTGACAGCATCGTTAATTTCTGTAGTATTACTAACTGGAGATTCAGACACAACTGTAGACACAGGTGGTGCGGGTGCAACACGTGAAGGTACTTTAGGCCGATCATCTACTAGAGGAGACGTTGGTGTTGTATTTTCAGATTCGTTGCTTGCATTTGGTGTTTCTTTTGTTTTAACCTTTATTTCCGGTGGAATATCATTTGAATCAATAGTTTTCCCTGCATTTGCTTGTTTTAACAAATCTGCAAGCGTTTTAAGCCCACGTCCAAAACGACGCGCCTTTGCAGATTCGCCAGCAGCTTTTGCATCAGTTTCTGCTTGCTTATATATCTCAATACGATGCTTTAAAATTGATACAGTATCATCAGCAGTTGTTGGTAGTAACAAAGATGGAGGTTCTTCTGGAGTAGTAGTTGTTGGAACTATATTAGCTTCCATATCGACATTGACATCGACTCCTGTAATATTTTCTAATTCACCCAACAAATCTGTATCTGTTTCTAAATCATCATCATCACCATCACTAATATCTTTTAAACTGTCTGCAATCATCCTGTCTAAATCTGAAGATGGCATCAGAGTTTTCGGTTTTGCCTTAGGTCTAGGCTTATTTCCACCACTAGAAATTGCTGCAAGTTCTGCTTCCAAATCGCTATCACCGCCATCATCCGCTCCATATCCTACAGATGGATCAAAATCGTCCGGAATTTCCATTAAACCAAACTAGCACAAAATAAACAAAAGTGATGATTACACTTCTGCATGACTCAT